>NW_027551557.1:3537856-3556970 GCF_008692635.1 Crocuta crocuta
GTTCAAGCCCCGCATTGGGCTCTGTACTGACAGCTCAGAGCCTGGAGCCTGCTTTGGATCCTCTCTCTCTCTCTCTCTCTCTCTCTCTCTCTCTCTCTGCCCCTCCCCCACTCCTGCTCTGTATGTCTCTGTCTCTTAAAAGTGAACATTTTTAAAAATTTTTTTAAAAAATTAACCCATGAACTCCTCAGTTGCACTAGCCACGTTTCAGGTGCCCAAGAGCCACATGTAGCTAGTGGCTCTCTGTTGTTGGACAGCTCACATATGGAACATGGCCACTGTTGCCAAAAGTTCTCTTAGACCCACTTCTGTAGACCAACAGAGGCAACTGCACATGGACCCATCCCGGCTCTGTAGCGTGTGGGCTTTTTCTGGCTAAGTCGTTCATAAAGCTATGATTTTTACAAATTGTTTCAATCTTTCTAAAAAAATGCAAAAACCAAGTTCATGTTTCCATAGGTTCCTGTTTATCAAGATTTACTTTAACCAAGACCAAAAAGGAAGTCTCACTGGACTAGGTCAACTCTTTATATTTGTTAGCTCTCTGGAGGACCTCACATGCACCCCAGTACTCTGTTCATTTTACAGAAGAGAGAACAAAGCTTGGAAGCCAGGATTCATTGCCTCTCACTCTTGGCTGTAAAGCAGGGAGTTAGCTTGTATGTCAGACATAAGAGATCAGGGAGTAACCCCGTGTTCCTGGGACACCCTTATCATAAATGTTATAAATCACAGGACTGATTCCTCTTAGCCATGACTCTCTTCCCCACCTTCCCACCCTCACATGGGCTGTGCACATCTTCTTAAAATAAATAAAACTGAAAAACAAGAGCCTGGGACTCAATCCTATCTTTCTTGAACATCTCATACCTAGCTTTTTGGGATTCTAATGGAAATCAGTTATAGTACCGGGCACACATTTTGTTTGTCTAAGATGAAAATCTGCAGTCAGACAAAATGGGGATTCTTGTACAACTGTGGTTGCCATGACGACACCTGGCCTAGCATCACTCCACTGGCAGGGTAATTTAGTATGTTACTCCAGGTCCTCATGACCGCATCCTGTTATAAAATGGTTTGAATTCAGGATTTCCTATATGTTGAAACCATGGCTGTGCTCAATAGCATATTGCTTCAAAATTAAATTTGGTAAAAGAAGCTGGGGAAAAAGTTTGGCTCTTTGCTGACAAGGAGGTGAGAAAAGAGCTGGGAGGTATTTGACTGGTACGATGTACGAAGATAAAAGTAATGTTAACAGATGCTGTGGTGCCTGATCAGATCTCCTTTGTGGGTTTGGCACCCTGTCTCCCAGCTGCTATGTGTATGGGCTGATTTCAAATCACAGCAGCAACCCTCTCAGAGGATTGCCCTCTCAGACTGTCGGGGTTCCCTTGTCTGGAAATGCCTGGAAGGCTTTGTCCTATCTCTGAAGCCATTGGCTGACTGTTAGGGGGTTACAAAAGTCCTGTCTTCTTACCTCGAGGTAGAACAACCCCAGAGGGCCATGTATGCTGAAGAGCTCTCTGAAGGGTCAGGCTGAGGTTGGATTTCCACTAGAAATACACACCCCCTACCTTCTTCCTCTGCCCCATTCTGCTTCTCTTGCTGCCCTAAGGGTTTCTCCCGAGCACCTTTCAGTAAGTTGAGTGCACATGGAACTCTGACTCAGGCTCTGTTTATAAGGAACCTGAACTAAGACGATAAGCTTGCCAATTGTCTAGTTAATTGCTTTGTAATAAGAAATTAAGATGCTTATATCCGTAACATTACATGTAAAGCTGCTTCATTGTCTTCAGATGAGATTTCAAAATGATGAATTTTATATTATCAATTATTCTCTTTAATTTTTAATACACACAGTGCTTTAATTTTTTTTAAGGTATCGAACTTATCCCTCAAGTGAGGATAGAAGATTTAAAGCAGATGAAGGTAAAATTGCTCATGTTGCAAGCACTCTTCTATTACGCATATTGGTGAAACCAATACATTTCTGTTTCTCACCAGATGTATTCATCTTTGCTTCTTCCACAGGCTTACTTGAAGCACTTAAAGAAACAACAGAAGGAGCTAAATTCTTTAAAGAAGAAACATGCCAAGGTACTTTGTGCTGAATGTGTTTGTGCATATGTGTGTGTGACTCTGTTTGCCAGTCTGTCTTTACTTTTAGCTCTCAGATGAAACCCGCAAGCTATTATTTTGTGTGATGGAGGAGTGAAGTCTTCACAGGCAAAAACATGGCCTAGAAACTGACACCAACCAACTGGACAGTAGTGCCTTGATCTTAACTGGTTAGAAATGAAGTTTGAAAACAGAATCCATTTGGGATTGCTTGTCACTGATTTATAATCTGCATTTCTAACAGTTACCTCAAAAGCATAACAAAGCTTCACCCATTTAAAAATTAATAATCATGGGGTGCCTGGGTGGCACAGTCTGGTAAGCATCTAACTCTTGATCTCAGCTCAGGTCATGATCTCATGGCTTGTGAGTTTGAACCCCACATTCCCATCAGTGCAGAGCCTGCTTGGAATTCTTTCTCTCCTCTCTGCCCCCGCCTGTGAACGTTCGCTCGCTTGCTCACTCTCTCTCTCTCAAAATAAATAAACTTTAAAAATTGTTTAATAGTCAGACTTTATTTAAAATAATGGGCCCTAGGGGTCCCTGGGTGGCTTAGTTGGTTAAGCATCCAACTTTGGCTCAGATCATGATCTTGTGGTCTGTGTGTTCAAGCTCCGTGTCAGGTTCTGTGCTGACTGCTCAGAGCCTGGAGCCTGCTTCAGATTCTGTGTCTTGCTCTCCCTCTGCCCCTCCACTGCTCACACTTTGTCTCTCAAAAATGAATAAATGTTTAAAAAAAATTTTAAATAGTGGGCCCTAGCCAGACCCTTGAAGACCAGCTTAGTCTCCTCCTAGAAGCACCAAAATCCCCTGGGTCGCTGGCAAGTTGTTTGCCACACACAGGGCACGGGGGGAGGTGCTAGCCAGCTCTGACTTTCTCACCAGGGCTCAGAGAGAGGGCCTTTCTCACTTTCCCCATTATGCAAACTCTGTTCAGTGGCCTACTTCTGAAATAGAGTTGTTTTTCCTCTTCGCCCATAAGAAGAGGTTTTTTTGACAGTGATGGTGAGAAATTGTAAGAGCTGGTTGCAAATTTAAGAGAAGAACAGCAGCTGGCCTCCAGAGTTCTCGTGTGGGCTGAACACTTTGCAGTATTCCGATGTCATCCTGCTCCAAGCCACTCCTCCCAGAGACAGGAGGAAAACACGATACCTCTTTCCTGCAAGATGGATCGTGACGGCCACTGGGGCTGGAAGGGTAATGTGTGTGTTCATCCCTTAAGGGCAGGTGGAGCAAGAGAGGCTTAATTTCTTAGCTTGAAAGGACTTCTGAGTTTTTTAAAACTCATCTTGAGGCCCACTTCTCTGTACTGTGACTCAGACCTCAAACCAAGGCTTCTCCTGTAGAGCTAGACTTGAATGAAGTATCTCCGAATCACTCCAGATATTTAAAAAACGTGGGGCGCCTGGGTGGGTGGCTCAGGCAGTCAAGCATCTGACTTGATTTCAGCTCAGGTCATGATCTCGTGGTTTGTGAGTTTAAGCCGTGCATTGGGCTCTGCACTGACAGAGTGGAAGGAACGTGCTTGGGATTCTTTCTCTCTCTCACTCTCTCTCTGCCTCTCCCCTGCTCGCTCTCTCGCTTGCACGCTCTCTTTCTCTTTCTCTCTTTCTCTCAAAATAAATAATTTTTAAATGGTTTTTTTTTAATGCAGAGCTTGTGGCCCACATTTAAGTTTGTGCCACTTTGAGAAACTCAGCCTATCCTTGGCCTAGTAATATTCCCCATATTATTGAATGGATGATGTAGTGCATTTGCTGATCTAGAGGTCTCTCCACAGACTATTTGCTCCTAAATTTCATGATAAGTCCACTGAATGAAATTCCTTCTTATTGCCCAGAGGGGAGACTTGCCACAGATTTTCAGAAGTGTAGGAGACAGATCTGCTTAAAGTAGTGTTTTCGATTTTGTTCGTCATTGGCAACAACCTAGAATATGGAAAGGCAACAGAAGAGAGGAAGAAAAGGAAATGAGGAAGAATGCGACTTACCTTTGATTATTAGGGATGGAATTGGTAGCCGTATGGCAATGTATGATCCCCCAAATTTTCTTTCCATTTAACTTGGACCTCTGTCATTGATGCTGACATCTCCAGGGCCTGTGGGCTCTTTGGAAGTTTCAACTTTCAACCTCACCCCCATTAAGTACTTCCTTGAGACGTGACCAGTAATAAAAATAATCATAGCTGCTAGAATTTTTGCATGCAAAGTGTTTTCCAGATGCTGTGTTCAGCACTTTACATATATCATCTCATTTAATACTCTCCACCCTATAAGGCAAATTCTCTTTAAGTCTCGATTTTGCATGTTAAGTTAAGAAATTAAGGATTAGGGAAGTTAAGGAACTGAACTAACGTCCCACCATAGGAGAGCAGCAGAGCCAGAATTTGAACCCAAGCCATCTGAGTCTAGAACCATATTCTTACTGCAATATTGCATGAAGAATGTTAGATGCTTTGATAAGTAAACAAGTTCCCCTTGCTGCAGCAAATGCAATGGGGGCACATGGCTTGCTATGAAAATCCCCATTTAGTTTGGACAATGTCAGGACGCTGGTTACCTGTACAGCTACTAAGGAAAGATGATCCTCAGCTCTTTAGACCTTGACCTACATACTACTGAGCAGAGTTGTCTGTTGATATCCTTCTCTGAACTTTTGAGTCTAAACTGACTCAGGTTGACAAACAGACCCATTTGTTTCATCAGAAAAGTGGCAAAGATGGTGTCTTCATCAGCTTGAGCCACTGTAACAAATCGGCTGGACAGCTTAAGCAACAAACATTTGTTTCTTAAGTATAGAGGCTGGATGTCCAAGGTCAAAGTGTAGCATATTCAGAGCACCCTTTCTGGATTTGAGATAACTTCCTTGCTGTGTCCTCACATGCTGGAAAGGGCTAACATTCTCTCATGTCTCTTATAAGGGCACTAATCACATTCATGAGGGCTCTACCCTCATGACCTAATCACTTCCCAAAGGCCCCATCTCCAAATTTCACCACATTGGGAATTAGGGCTTCAACATAGGAATTTGGAGGGGCGGGGACAGAACACTCAGTCCATTAGTAGGTGGAAAATTATTTTTCTGTGAGCAATTTAGAGTTGCCCTTGGTGGATCTTCCCCTCTACCTCAGATAATACTGCACTTAATTCAGCCACATCCCTTTCTTCACTCTTGTTAGCAGGGACATTTCCATGTTGTGTCATGACTAGTAAATCCCAGATGGCTGAGAGAATCTATGTTGCTTTCATTTTTAGAAAACAAAGGAGCTTCTTCGAGCCCCATATTATAATGGAACCAACACCTAAAAGGAGATGTTAAATCTCCCTGAATCCGCATATCCGAATTTGTATGGACCTTCATTACTACACTTTTTGGAGGAAGCATTCAAAATTCCTTAGGTCAAGCTACAGAGTAAATTGCCACAGTAAAATATGCTTTGCTTGCCTATTGTTTTTCAGAGGCCTTTTCAGAAGCATTTCTGAGCAGAGTATTGCATTTCACAGCTTGTTTTCATATCCTCATGCAACACAGAAGTTCACTTCCAAGTGTGAGATTATAAGCTTATAAATGAATCCCTTCTTCCACATTCAAGACACAGAGGACCCACTTTTTTTTTATTCAGACTGCCTCAGAAGTATAATTTATGAATTCTAAATTCTGTAGTGCTTTTACAAACGTTTTTAGTTTTTACAAAACTACTAATAAGACTAACATTTATTTAATGCCAGTTTTGTGTTACACATTTTATATGTATTCTCAGATCCTCACAGTATCCCCCAAACCCAAATAACACTGTCCACATTCTAGACATGAATAAAATGAAGGAGGTGAGAGTCTCTTGCCTAGAGTAATATAACCAGTTAATGCTGCTAACAAGCCTTATTTGCTTATTTTGAACACACATGTTTTACAACTCACCACATAATCTACATTTATTAAAAATTCATTCCAGGGGTGCCTGGTTGGCTCAGTTGGTTGAGCGTCCGACTCTCATTTTGGCTCAGATCATGATGCCAGAGTCATGGGATCGAGCCCTATATTGGGCTCTGTACTGAGTGTGGAGCCTGCTTGGGATTCTCTCTCTCCCTCTGCCCCCTCCCCTGCTTGAGCTTTCTCTCACTCTCTCTAAAATTAAAAAATTAAAAATTAAAAAAAATATGTTTCATCTATTTTAACTATACAAGGTTTTGCATATAATTTCAAATAATTAGAGCTTTCTGTCTATAAGTTTCCTGTTATTTTTCAGTCTATACTATTTCCCTAGTATTTTCCATGGTCTCATCTGAACTACCTTCTGAGATGAAGGATTTCCACGAATGCCTACTTGCCTAATACATACTGAGGCCCACTCTGCAAACACACTTGTCTTTAAAACTGAAAAAGGGAAAGCCAGTAAAGGAGGAGAGAAGGATATATATGTCTTTCCATTGGATACTTAGAGCCTCATCTCAATTTGAACTTTCTTATCCTAACACTGATTTTTCTGTCAGTACTTTAAAATGGTAAAGCTGGCTAATATACATTGAAGTTTATCTGAGCACTTACTCGTAGGCATTCCTGTAACAATTACATAAAGGAGTACTATAATTATATTAATTTGGATCAGGAGTTCTGGACAGAAGTTCTCGTATCTGTCTGAATAACAAAGTACTGCCAAATGTACAGACCTAAAACATCAGCCATTTATTAGCTCATGATTTTGTGGGTCAGCCGTTAGGGCTGGTTTGGCTGGAGGATGCAGCTGGGTTCATTTCTGCGTCTGCTGTCATGGCCAGTTTGACGGGTAGTGGGCAGCTGGGGCCTGGGGAGAGGGGCACTGGCTGATTTCGGGGGCCTCTACTGAGCCACTTCGAGTCTGTTTTATGTGGCCTCTCACCTTCAGGCTGGCTAGTGACTCACTTGGTATGAGTTTCAGGAGACCAAGAAGGAGCACACGAGAGTTGTTGAAGCCTCAGCTCAGAATGGCATGTACTCCCTTCCATCTCGTTCTCCTGGCTAAAGCAGGTCTTGAGGCAGATCCGGATTCAGGGGCTGAGGACTCTACTTCTTAACAAGAGGAGCCACAAAGTCACCTTACAAAGTGGGGGGTGAAGGGGGTAGATACAGAAAGAGAAAGAATTGGGGCCATTTTTGTAAACTTTCTACCAGGCATTTATCAGAGGAGATCATTTACATTTAACACAGCTTGACTAAATGACCTAGCTTTTAAATGCCAGAGCCATGATGTGAATTAAAATTCTGACTCCAGAACTCATGCCCCACACCCCTTTTTTCCAATTATTTTTGAGTATCGTTGACCTACGATGTTAAATTAGTTCCAGGAGTGCGAGGTAGGGATTTGACAAGTTTATATGCTGTGCTGTGCTTACAAGAAGTGGAGCTGCATCTGTCAGCATACAAGGCTATTACAGTACCATTGAGTCTATTCCTTCTGCTGTACTTTTTATTCCTGTGACCTATTCATTCTATAACCAGGATCTATCTCTCACTCCCATTCACCGATTTTGCTCATCCTCCCAACCCTGTCTTCTCTGGCAACCATCAGTCAGTATTTAGAGGTCTCATTCTGCTTCTCATTTGTTTATTCACTTGGTTTGGGTTTTATTTTTTTTTATGTTTGTTTATTTTTGAGAGAGACAGAATGAGAGCAGGGGAGGGATATATATATGGAGAGAGAGAGATAGAATCTGAAGCAGGCTCTAGGCTCCAAGCTGTCAGCACAGAGCCCAGGGCAGGGCTCGAACTCACCAACTGTGAGACTGTGACTGAGTCAAAGTTGGATGCTTAACCAACTGAGTCACTCAGGCACCCATTTTTGGTGTTTTTAGATCCCATAGTAGTGAAATCATATGGTATTTGTCTTTCTCTGACTTATTTTACTTAGCATAATACCCTCTAGGTCCATCCATGTTATTGCAAATGGCATGATCTCATCTTTTTATGGCTGCATAATATTCCATCGTACGTACGTATGTACACACACATATATATACACACACACAGTTACCTTTCATCTTCTTTATCTGTCAGTCAGTTGACACCTGCATTGTTTCCATATCTTGGCTATTATAACTACAGAGATGTATACATATTTTTAAATTAGTGTTTTCTTTGAGTAATACCCAGTAGTGGAACTCAAGGGCTTAACTACTCTACTGCATTACCTCTGAGTTTTCACACATTGATTTTTCTTTCTCACATCTTCTTGATGGTCTTAGTAAAGGGTTTTTAAGAGCCATCATGATTCTATCAGGGCACAAATATCTTGCCTTCCTTTGGAACTGTTTTTTTCACCATATGATCCTTAAGCCAAGAGTTATAGGCTTTATAAAACATGCATATTCTTGCATCTGAGATTTAGTTATAATTGCCAAGAAGAGCTCTCAGAAGTAAATAAGCTCCTCTCCTGCACACATTACATTTCGAGAATTGTGTCATTAGGAATATTATTTGGCACACTTTACTGTCCCTTGACCCCTGGTGGAAGCCCCCCTACTTGCCACTAAGCTATAGACCAGTCCTCCTTAAAAAAAAACAGATTTTGACCTGTTGTCAAGCAATAGTGAGAATAAATACCCCAGCCTTTCTGTGAAACAACATCTATAAACCCTTTTTAACTATTTTGAAGCCACCTAAGATGGGCTAAGATTTGCCATCCTAAGGCCTTCAGTTATAAAGCAACTACTGAAGAGGGAACCTGGCCCAGGCTGTACCCTCCCAACCATGCATCAACCTTGGCAGTTGGCAGCTAATAACAGAGTCTCCTACCTAGTCCATGTTATTACTGCAGTGCACTCTCTGCTTTTACACGTCAGCTTAAATAATGCCACTGCTTAGACCTACAGGGAAGCAGAGAACCCATGAGCTAAATCCCAATGGCTTAAGATACAAATGTATTATGCAAAAGAAATCTTATTTCTGACCTCGAAGGTTAGCCACAGGATGGAAGAGGAATTCTGGTGTAAGAGGATCTATCACTTGCAAGAGAGCCATAGAAATAGGTGTGTGAGCTGCTTTTAGGATACTGAGAAGAAAAGTCAGGGATAATGACCATTTGAGCCTCAAATGAGATCAGGATGCTAACTAATATGCCTAGATTTTAGAAAACAGTAGAGGTCAATGGCCATTGCTTTTGACTCTGTGAGTGCAGCTGGCTGGCAATCAGCATTTAATGTGTCTCTCACTTTCTAGAACCAGCTCTTCAATTTGAAGTGGAAACCAGGAGAATGGTTTTCAAGTGTCCATTAGATGAGACACAGCAAAAACAGAACTAAGCAACAGTAATTTCTCCTAATGCATGACTCAGTAGAGTCTAGAAATAGGGTTTCTTTGATTAAGAAGTAGGCATACTTTTCAATTGTCTGATGTGGTCAAATCCTTAGAGCAAATAAAACCCAAAGTTGGCTAAGTATCCCCAATAACACGTTAGAGGAATAATTACAACGTAAATACCTATAGGGACCAAATAAGAAGGAAGTTGGCCAGATACAGAAGGCAGAAGAGCATTCATTCCCATTCAAGAGGCAAGTCAGACTTAGCTCCCACCATTGGAGCCTTGAGAGTCCTTGGGCCCGCTCCATCCTCAAAACGGGACTCAAAATCTAGTCTTAGATGAACTTCCAGATCTTTAAATATTGGCCCCTAATTCAATCTTCTTTCAAAACACCGTGTGGGATTGAGGAGTGGGCTTAACATTTGTAGATTGGATTTGTCTGTTGGGCCACCAGTTTGAACATCACCATCAGATGAGTCAAATGAAATGCTTGTGAAACTAACATTTGGCATTTCAGTAAAGCTACTAATAGAAAATTTGTTCTTTGCTCTATAAGCAATTTAACTGATAACATCAAGACTGCTGTTAAACTCATCAATTGTAATTCATAGTAAGACCTCAATGCCAGACCCGTAAGTCTGTTATGAAGTTGAAAGGGCCAGAGACACAGCAGCCACCCACAGAGGCAGCTTACTGGTGACCTCGGAGTCACATGCTGAGCAAACACGATTTACTCCGATTTTCCAGCCAGATCTGTGGTGCAGTCATTCACGCCCTCTGTCCATCAGTCACAAGAATGAATTGCAGCAAACGTTTTTCCCAAAATGTTCTTCACTCCAGTAGGAAACATAAATTCTGCTAAAAGCTGTACGTGTACTCTATCCTCAAAATGTCCCAATTAAGATTGACTTTTCAGTGAACACATTTAATTTTGATACTCTTGACCTGAATGAATGAAAAAATATGTATGCCTCTTCCATAACGTGTCATGACTTAATTCATGACCAAAGAATAAAATCAATGATAGATTTGTTCTGAGTAAAAATGGACTGAGAGATCATTCCCCGGCTCCTTTTATACTTTGGGAAGCTGAAGGTTGACCCTCAATCACACAATGATCAGTAATTAGGACCCCATTCCTTTGTAAAAGGAGAAGTTGGTATCTAGAAAGCAGATTATCCCCAAACATTTCCATGATCACTGCCTACCACAGAGGAATCATTTTGAGCACATAGAGAAACACAGATATCATTTTTCAAGACCAAGTTTCTTGTTACTTGTATCAACTGTAATCATTGCAATTCAGTATGCTTCTAGTTTTTCATATGCTGTCTGTATACATTAGGTAACTTTGCAGCTCATAACCCACCCATGAATTAGGTTGGGCAAGTGGATCTTGTTCAGTTTTCTCTTAAAGAAAGTGAATGCTGGAAAGATTAGTA
This sequence comes from Crocuta crocuta, assembly GCF_008692635.1. Taxonomy (NCBI): domain Eukaryota; kingdom Metazoa; phylum Chordata; class Mammalia; order Carnivora; family Hyaenidae; genus Crocuta; species Crocuta crocuta. The sequence continues at coordinate 3,548,690 of NW_027551557.1, forward strand.
TGTGTTTCACAAGGCCACTTGACTACTCCTTGGCTGAGCTAAAACCAGAGTCCAAGCCTTCTTGCTGTATTCCCTTGCTATTTTTTTTTTAATTCATACAACAAACATTTATTGAGCACCTGCTATGTGCCAACCTTTGTGCCGTGTACTGGTAAGCAAAGATTTGCCCCGCCCTCATAGAGCATAATCTTACCTACTGGAATCCATCATGAACAACTTTCTGGCACAAACAGCTTCATTCCTTGTATCTAATTGGGTGAATAAGATTCACCAGAATATTTCCTGAAGAAACAGTCTGTCAACTTACTTCTAAGCCTCAAAGCCTCTCCTTTTCTTGTGCTGTGCTAGGATATTTAAAGAAACAACCTTCTCCGCCCTCCCTTTGATTCTTGCAAGAAACAGGAAAGCAGAAAGATCACATAGGAAAGATTCTTAATGTGTTTGAATCTGCACTTGCATGGAACCCCTTATTGATTTGCCCAGAAGAATTAACACATGTACTGAGCAGGCATAAGGCCTTTCAATCTTAAAAGGAAGATTAATAGTAGGGCATTTTGGTAGGCTTGTTTTTGTCCACAACAATGCAAGATTAGTTAAATACTTTCAAATAAGGATATGTTAACATGTGGATTCCTGAGGCAGTTGATTCTGCATGGAAGGAAGGTTTATTGATTTAATTTTCTAATTGCTGTCCCTTATCCCAAGTCACACTCTATATTATCATGGATATTGAACAATATAAACAGGTTATTATATTTTGAATAAGGTTTAGCAGGCATTTGAAATAGGATTGATATTATATTTACTTTTAATCCTAACAACCCTGTGAACTCAGTACTGCTCTCCCAGTTATAAACATGAACAGATCAAGAGGCTCAGTGACTTGTCCCAGGATTTGAGACTGAAGAACCCATGGCCTGAACTCAATGCCACATTGCAAAAACCCTGGCTGAAATGTGTTTATACCACAAAAGGCACATACATTAGGAATGTGGCTAGATTTATGAAGTGTTCCAACCACAGATTAAGCAAGATACTGTTATAAACAGTTCCCTGACCCCAAATCCACAGCAAGATAGCATCACCTTGGGCCACCCTGTTATCCCCATTATCAATTCCTGTTCTGAGAACCTCCGCACCCAGCACCACCTTCCTCCATGACTTCTCCCAAAGGCATTTATCCAACTGGACAAGAATTCCAGGAACATGTGCTTTAATGTGTTTCAAAAAAATACATGTGTAAACAAATTATAGATCAAGTCCTATGTTAATTGATGAATGGCCCTGGGAAATTTAGGAAATCTTGGAAAAATTATAAATCACTTCTTTTATATTTTATGAAATCTTTTAAAGACATTCATAAATTAGGTTTCCTTAAAGTCTAGTGTACCTTAGGAAGAATTTTTTTTAATTAAGTCACTTTAAAAAATAAGTAAAAGGAGGGGTGCTTGTCTGGTCAGTCACTTGAGTGTCCAACTCTTGATTTCAGCCCACGTCCTGGGATGGAACCCCATGATGGGCTCTGTGCTGAGCATAGAGTCTGCTTAAGATTCTCTCTCTCCCTCTGCCCCTCCCCCACTAATGTGTGCATGCACATGTGCGCGCTTTCCTCTCTCTCTCTCTCTCTCTCATAGTAAAAGGAAATATGACTGTGAGGGAGGTTATATAACCTGAGAAACATCTGTCCCTTTCAGTCTTCCATGTCATTCCATCTCTAGTTTCTCAAGATAAGACTAGGATGTAATATCAAGTATCACGTAGGGGTGGATATCATTGATTGTGCTGATTTCTGCTCTGTTTGGCCTGCTGAGAAGCTAAGGAAATCTGACTTCAGAAAAGTCACTGGCTGTGGCTAAGTTACCAGGAAAAAAGAACGTTTATGGAAAACCTCTTATTTTCAAAGTATTGTAGCCTCAAGTTCAGTGATGACATGAAGCAGACAGGGAAATATTTTAAATCTCTGTAACACTGACGGCCACAGCTCCTGGACATTATGCCCTCCTTGTGGATAGATCTAGCTGAGGAAGCCAGGGGAAGAACCCCGTGATGAGGATTTGAAGTCAGCTAACAGTGACAACCACTGGCAGTACTCAGTATTGGGTCATGGTATTTAAGACCTTTCAAGACATGCTGGATGTCTAGAAGCCATGTCACATGTAAATCGTTAGCATGTGAAAAAGAGAAAATATGGTAGCTGAACTTGGGTATTTGAGGACCAATGTGTGGAAGGGTCTGTGGACTCATTAGGTGTATTAGCAGAACAAAGACGAGCGTGTTGAAGTCCTGTGAAGAACATGGGTGTGTAGAAGACAGGACTTCAGGCTGATTGTACTGCCCTGAGGTAGTCAGGGATGCCCTTTGAGGGCGCCATGTTCATTAGGCTGAGACTATGGACTCCCTTGTTGGGGATGCCCCTGTTCAAGAAGCTCTTGTGTTGGGTGGGAGGTTGGAGATCCTTCCAGTTCTCAGAATTGGTTACTCCTTGATTTCTAAACCAAGATTCTGGGAAAGCTGAGGAAAATCATGCCAGCCCAACATAGGTGAAGTTTATTAACCACCGGGAAGAGTCCAGCTTGTAACTGCAGATCCTTCTTCTTTAGGAGCACAGCACCATGCAGAAGCTGCATTGCACACAAGTTGACAAAATTGTGGCACAGTATGACAAAGAGAAGTCGACGCATGAGAAAATCCTAGAGAAGGCAATGAAGAAGAAGGGGTAATGGCTCTTTATTTCCTTCTGGAACCTTTTCGCCTTTTTATATTTTGTCTTTTTCCGCAGTGCAGCTGACTGTTTAGGCCGAGGAAGAACTTGGTCTTGACTGTGTGTTCATCTTTAAGTTTTTCCTGGAAAATAAGAGATTCAGTCAGCTGAAGGCAGGGATTAAAGTGGAAAAGAAGAGCTTTATTCAAGTTCCAGTGGTTGATGACACAGTAATTACATCTCTCGTGTGTCTTCCACTCAGGTGGAAAACTCAGGTATCTTTAAGGTAAAGGGGGGGGGAAGGAAAGATATGCTAAAGTTGGGAAAATTTGAAATTACAGAAATCATTTTGCATCGCCACAAAATAAATAATAAGGTTGATCCATTCATGGAGACAAAAATGCAATCTTGATTTTCAGTATTACAAGGATCTTTAGCTCATGTCACCAGATATGACTGTTAAAGAAAACCTATCATTGCATTTAGTATAAAAGATTTCATCTAGAATTAAGCCTGGGAGATGTTTCTTCGATGCAGCAAGCTTACCAAATTGCAGGCTAAAGAGAAAGCAGACTCCATGCCAGCCCTTGAGAGGTAATGGGTTGATGAGAGTCCTAGCATTTTGAGAATAGCCTCTCTCGGAGGCATTCTCAGTAATATCATGAAGCATTCTGACTTAGGCTCTAATACATCAGAGCATATATGCTGAAGACAAGCTCAGGACCTCTTCTGGTTTCAGCAATGCTATAGATATTCCAAAAGGAAAAAAATAATCACTGAAATAAGCAGTAATGGCTGCTGGGAAATTGCCTTGTATATATTTCCTCCTCACAATAGAATAAGAAGCAAAAATTGCCCTATGATGCCAAGAAATGCTATTTTCTGCCTTGCTGGCATGTGTAAAAGACAAAAATCTGGCTTTACAACCAGAAAGAGCTTAAAAATTCACTTCAAGGCTGAGGACCTATTTTCTGGTTTTTATCTCAGATAATATTTTATTGAATAAATGAAAAACAGCCTAAAGAAATGCAGGAACCAAAACGGAAACTCTGACAACATACCCTTAACAATGAAATCATTGTTAGGTCTGAAGTGTCTCTTTGTGTAGCGGCTGAATGGAGTAATCACGATGTGGATATTTTGTAAGGTGTACATCTATTACTAGAAATACTCATGCTGCCCAATGAGCCATGGCCTCCCATTTTTGATGAACAAATTGTCTTCATTAGAAAGCTTTGGAGCAAAGGCTCATGGGAATGGGAAGATATCTAACATTGGCACACATTTGTGATTTTTCCATTCTCAGGGGAAGTAATTGTCTGGAAATGAAAAAAGAAACAGAAATTAAAATTCAGACACTAACATCAGATCACAAATCTAAGGTAAGAAAATGCCTATCTTTGCAGAAGATACTTTGTAATATTTTAGAAGCCCTACCTAATATAAATCAGAAATAACAGTAACTTGGAGCTAGTTTGGTAAGTCCAGGGATCTAGGCAATCACATCTGTTCCAGACTCACTGGTTTTGAGAAGATGCTTTTCATGTAATACTTTTTACTTCATCTGTAGAAATAAGCATTTCTATATATCTATGTTGTCTGCTTCAGAGGCATCAAGTGAAACAGTACACTGACTAAAAGGAAATACTGTATAAAATACAGAACATGCTTCCCTATAGAAGTAACATTAAACATATAACAAAAGGAGCACTGGGTGGCTCAGTCAGTTAAGCGTCTGACTTCAGCCCAGGTCATGATCTCATGGTTCATGAGTTTGAGCCCCGCATCGGGCTCACCTCAGTGCTATGCGTTTTGTGTCCACTCTGTGATGAAGTTACACAGGCAGTAAGCCATGTGTCTTGGAGAGTAGTTCTTTACTCTCTCTCTTCTTAACTAGAATGTTTGAGAATTAATGTCTGTGCAACATGCCATGATTTTTAGAAGCTTTGCACAAATAGGAAAGTAGAAGTTTTTGCATGGATATCAGTTAGCTTTTGCTGCGCAATAAACTGTGTCAAAATGTAGTGGCTCAAGACAACTACCTGTTATCAGCATGCAATTCAGGGGTCAAAATTTGGGCTGTACTCAATTGAGTAGTTCTCCTGATTGTGACTAGTCTCACTCATGTGTCTGCAGACAGATGGGCTTGATGGCTCTACTCAGGTATCTGGTGGCAGGCTGGATGCTGGTTGCGTTTTCCAACATGACTTCTCGTTCCAACAGGCTAGCGCAGGCTCTGTCACAGGGTAGCCTCAGAGTTCCAGATGGCAAACGGGGAAGCATTTTCCAAGCTTCCTCTTGTACCACATTTGCTAGTGCCTCATGGCTGAAGCAAGTCACAAGGTCAGCCAGATTGCCGGAGATGGGGACATGGACTCTAGCTCTTGATGAGGGAAGGGACAAAACCACATTACAAAGAGCACGGATGTGGGGAGGGGAAGACTTTCTGCCCCGGCATCTCTTACAGTGGACATAATGGGTCATGATCCAGGGATAAGAGGACACAGACCTGTCCATTCAGACCTGTGGCCCTGTGGACATAAAGCTGGAAAGGCATGAGGAGCTGGGGAGAATCTGATAGAATCGATAACGGAGCCCACAGCCTGGATGAAAGGGAACATGGACACGTTAAGGAGTGAAATCTCAGGTCACAGCTGAATATTTAGACCCAACGTGATCAATTATTTTAATAAGCTACGATCTCCTGATTCCCATGGATTAGTACATATTTTCTGATTGTTGTATTTTTCTACTGATTGACCAACTAAATTGATGGGTGGGATTTGAAATCCAGGACTGATGCTGTGTTTTCAGTTCATACCTGATCTGTGAGAGTTCCAAGTGGCACCATCCCCTCTTCCCCACACAGGTCAAAGAGATCGTGGCCCAGCACACAAAGGAGTGGTCAGAAATGATCAACACGCACAGTGCTGAGGAGCAAGAGATCCGGGACCTGCACCTCAGCCAACAGTGCGAGCTCCTGCGGAAGCTGCTGATCAGCGCCCACGAGCAGCAGACCCAGCAGCTGAAACTGTCCCATGACAGGTAGGCCATGAGCCTTCTCCAGAGTGAACTCCTAATTTCACATTAGGATGGAATGTGTGTGAGCCAAGGTAGGAAAGAAGATCAGCTTGACCTGTGATACTGAGCTGTGACATGTATCAGTCATACAGTTGAGGGGAGAAATAGGAGCTGTAAGAAATGGCCTCTGCCATTAAAGTGCTTGCAGGTGTTGGCAAGGTCGGGGCACCTGGGTGGCTCAGTCAGTTAAGAGTCCGACTTCGGCTCAGGTCATGATCTCATGGTTCATGGGCTCGAGCCCCACACCGGGCTCTGTGCTGACAGCTCAGAGGCTGCCTCAGATTCTGTATCTCCTTCTGCCTCTGACCCTGGCCCTCTTTCTCTGTCTCTCTCTCAAAAATGAATGAACATTAAAAATGATTTTAAGTGTTGACAAGGTATTAGCGCTCGCATGAACAATTAAGTTGAGTTCCAAATAGCATATGATGCACTCTAAAAAGCAGCACAGCATGAAGGAGCTCGGCTGCTTCCAGAGGGTCCTGGAGGTTCCGCAGAGCGACAGGGCTGACACTGGGCTTTGAAAAGTGGTCTGGAGCCTCATAGGAAGGGAAGCCTTAGCAGGAGACAGAAACCAACCAGTTAAGCTCCTAGATCAGACTGGATCTGGTCACTCCATGGCTCAATGTGGTGAGACCCTTCTTTACGTTATTAGGATTTCTGGGAATTGTAGAAAGAGAGGCCTAATCAATAAACAGCAAAGAAGTATCAGTTTATGTGGGTTTCTTCCAACTTCAGCAAATGGAATATTGCATTTAAAATACCACAAATGAGCTGGACCCCCCCCTTTAACCCCCCCTCCCGGGCAGAAGAGTGTTGATGTCACTTATGTCCTTTTATCCCAGCTTTGTTGCAGCTTGCTAGTTTCTCCTTCGAGCCTGCTGTATGCCACTGTTAGGATCTATTGATATACACAAAAGAGTAGAAAATAGAAAAGCATTATACACACAAAGCAAACAAAAAAGTTTTTAAAATGCTAACTGCGTAAATTATCTGGGTGCTTTCATGATTTCCCAGCCTCATTTTGGAGAGAGAGATGGGGCCCTAAGAACGTGATGCATTTTGTCATAGTTCCCAATTTTCTCTTTCACAGTAAGGAAATGAGGTATATCATGCTAAGTTTGCCGTAGGTGCATGTCCTATACTCTATCCATTTTAAAACATTCTATTAATGGTATAGGATTAGAAGTTGTCTTTTCTTTTTTCTCTTAGAGATGCTCTTGATTCAGTACACAAAAAGGTCTGTCCAGCACCCTGTCTTTGACCCCTGCTGCAATACCAGATTGTAGGTATCTTACCCTCACTCAGTGATACTTCACAGGCTGAGGCACTCCATTCTAATCTCTCCTGTAGTTGAATAAAGAAAAAAGTTAGCCTGCAACAGTAAGCATTGTCCAAAAGAAAAAAAGGTAAACTAATTCCTGCATTGCTTAGGAAGTTATTTAAAGAGAGCATAAGCTAATTACTGATTTACCTTAAAAAAATAAATGCACTACAGGGGCATCTTTCCCAAGTAACAGCAGTGTTTAAGCTTTTCTCAAGCAACCTGTGGTTGTGTTTGTTCTTCACCATCACAGCTGTGGCTCTTGGTTACAAAATCTTGCCTTCTTGGGGTGTCTGGGTGGCTCAGTTGGTTAAGCTTGATTTCCACTACTCAGGTCATGATCCCATGATCAGGGCCTTGGGATGGAGCCCTGTGTCAGGCTGCTTGCTGCCAATGTGGAACTTAGGATTCTCTCAACCTCTGTCTACCCCTCCCCTGCTCGTGTTCGCTCTCCCTCTCTTTCAAAATAAATAAAAATATTGCCTTCTTAATACTGGTCAGCAACATTTGGTCATTGAGAAATGCTTGTCAAATGAATGAATAAAGAAATGGTTAATTTACTAACACTAAATTAAAGAACAATTTGAGAGTCATTTTCTTGGGCCTAGAAGTTTCTATGCATATTTCTGCCTCTGGGGTATCAGTGTTATCTATCCCTTTTGATACAGTACAGATACTCCTTAGAACACCTGACTCCTTGGTTACTCATTTCCAGGCAGGGTTTCAAGGAGCCCTCCGTAGGTTCCAGAAAAAACTCTCTGCTAATAATATTTATTTCAGTGCTCTAAAATGTACACCTTTAATATACATATAAATAACCCAGGAGTCTTTGTCATGTGCACACAGACATTATGGCACACGCAGTCATTCATGGCCTTATGTAAACATCCTTTTTTTTTCTTATTTCCTGTGCTTATTTGAAATAATTTAGTCCCCCTCATTCCCATGAGCCATCAGAAAACATGAAGTCACTTGTGAGGGTCACAACATCCTCTGTCTCTCTTCCAGACCATCTGGTCCCAAGAAATGTAGGGCAAAGCTCAAAAATCTTTATATTTTTATGGGCAAACATAATGTCTCTTCATCCCATTTCATCACTGTTACTTTCCCAGTAGGTGACCCATTTCCATGTCTCATTGATTCGGTCTCTTTCCTGCCTTTTCACAGGAAATAAGATA
>NW_027551557.1:3557548-3563512 GCF_008692635.1 Crocuta crocuta
CTTTATTTATTTATTTATTTATTTATTTATTTATTTATTTCAGAACACAAGTTAGGGAGAGGGGAGAGGGAGAAAGAATCTTTTAAGCAGGCTCCACTCCAAGCTATCAGCACTGAGCCCCATGTGGGGCACAGTCCCACAACCCTGGGATCATGACCTGAGCTGAAATCAAGAGTCAGACACACAACCAAATGAGCCACTCAGGCACCCCTATTTATTATTTTCTTATAGTTAAATGTCCATAACACAAAATTTGCCATGTAACTGTTTTTAAGTGTGCGGCATCAAGTATGTTATACAGCCATCACCACTATCCATCTCTAAGACTTTTTCATCTTCCCCAATTGAAACTCTGAATTCGCTAAACACTAACCTCCCATTCCCCGCACCCTACCTCCCATTTATTTTCTTTTTAATACGTAGGGAAAGCAAGGAAATGCGAGCACACCAGGCTAAGATTTCTATGGAAAATAGCAAAGCCATCAGCCAAGATAAATCTATCAAGAATAAAGCAGAACGGGAAAGGTAAGTCTGAGAATACTCACTGTGGGCATGTAGCATTGACATAAACTCAGGCATAAACTCAGTAATGTTTATGTGTGTACACGAACACATACATTTGAAATATAAAATCCTTGTGAGTTTTGACGAAGGATTCAGCTATTATAACTGCTATGAAGATTTATTGTTGCTATAGAACGGTTGTCTTCTGATTACTTACTACCACCGGTAAAACGATTGAATTTACATTCAGTATATGTGTACTCATATACAAACAAAATTGTATAAAATATGGCAAAATGTCCTTCCCACATGTGATTGGATCATCCCACAGGCATCTCACCTGCTCAGGTATAAGCCCATTCTGGTTGGGGTAGTTCTGAATAGCAGGTATAGGAGGAAGGTCGTCTTCCTTTGATTTGCCTTGTGCTGTCCTTGACATCAGGGATCATCTCAAAAGTCCCTTCTCAGTTTTTCTGGTTTGACCTTATATTGGTGGAGATTTTTAGAAAGCATGTGATTTACTGAGAAAGGGAACTTCAGAGAAGAGGAATAGGAGAAGCAGGAAAGGTCAAAGGCAGGGACCAAGCAAGAATGTTGGTCTCAGCTACAGTCCGTCTTCAGCCGATCCCAAGCTCTGTAGTGTGAGCAGCACCACACATCTCTTTAAACGGAGGGGCTCTGGCTTTGTACTTCTGTGTTCGTCAGTCATTGGCCACATGGAGCTGGAGGGAGGTTCATGTGACCTCCATAGAAGGTCCCAGGTGCAAGCCCCGTAGGCAAAGGGGGTGTAGGGGATTTGAGAGGACATCAATAGTCATGTTACCCAAGAGAGCAAGTTAATAACACTTGATTCCCAGTGATCCCAAAATACAGAGCAAAGTGAAGATTAGCTCTTGGGACTGAGACATGAGCATGTTTAGGGCTTCAAGTCACTTAGCTCTCCCTTAGCTGAGTAGTTGGAGAAGTTTGCAGCTGCAGCGGAAAGCACCCATGTTTCACTGTCTCCCTGTCTACCTGGGCTTTTGTGGATACCTGATGTTTCCTTTTTGTTTTGAACAGGGCAAGAACTGCTGTCAAACTACCTCAATTTTATTGCTTTTTTAAAGCCCATCTCCATTATTAATAATGACGTTAAACCCGAAATACAGTGAACTATAAAGTGTAATGCCATCCAGTACATTTTCATGCTGAAGTTTTGTGGAATTAAGTACAATTGAGAATGGGTCATCAATAGGATACAAAATCCCATAGTTTCACCTGGAAATGAATTGACTGTTTAAAATGATAGCCCGAGAAATTTCCCAACCAACATGGAGCATCTAGGGAAATTATTACTCAGTTTCATCAATACTTATTTGCAACATCCTATTGTTCTAGTTTATTCTTAGGAGTTTTTAAGAGCCTTATATACATAGAAATGACACTCTGCTTTAGCTCAAAATCATAAAATATTCCAGCCATGAGAAAACATCATCAATTTGAATTATTTTAGACTGTCCAAAGTGAAATACAGAATTCAGTAGGATAAATGTGCTAATTACTAAATAGCTCTCTCTCATTTTTTTCAAGTATGTTACAAAGTGGACCACAGCCCACTTTCAGTTGTTTTTTTTTTAACTTTGATATAATATACTTATTTACTATAACTCTGTCTCCAGTGGTAGGTGGTTCTAAAACATCTACAAATGGCTGGTTTTTAAAATAATTTCTCGGTGCAAAATGGTTGCCTGCTAAGCACATACATTGTCCACTTTAACAACAAACTTAGAAATGAAATTAAAAATTTATAATCAGATAGCTAAGAAAGACATATAGAAACTGAAAAACATTATTCCTGAGTTGAAGACATTTCAAGAGCAATTATGCAATATTATAAATGAATGACAACATAAGTATTCTCTATCAATGTGTAGAAGGCTGCTAAACCACATAGCAAAAGAAACAATCAACCAAACCAAGAGGGTACCTATGGAATGGGAAAAATATTGATAAACCATGTATCAGGAATTAATACCCAAATATATGTAAGGAACTCCTAACAACTCACAACAAAACAATGTGATTTTAAGCTGGCAGAGGACCTGAATAGACATTTTTTACAAAGAAAACATACAAATGGCCAACAAGTACGTGAAAAGTGGTCAAGATCACTAATCATCAGGGAGGTGCAAATCAAAACTACAGTGAAATAAAACCTCATACCTGTTAGAATGGCTATTTATCAAAAAGACGAGAAAACAACAGTTGGTGACGATGTAGAGAAAAGAGAACCTTTCTGCTCTGTTGGCACCATGTAAATTGGTGCGCCACTATTAAAAAAACAATATGGAGGTTCCTTAAAAATAGAAATACCGGGGCGCCTGGGTGGCTTAGTCGGTTAAGCGTCCGACTTTCGCTTAGGTCATGATCTCATGGTTCGTGGGTTCGAGCCCCGCGTCGGGCTCTGTGCTGACTGCTAGCTCGGAGCCTGGAGCCTGTTTCAGTCTGTGACTCCCTCTCTCTCTGACCCTCCCCTGCTCATGCTGTCTCTCTCTATCCTAGAAATAAATAAAAATATTAAAAAAAAAAAAATAGAAATACCATATGGTCTTACAACCCTACTTCTCGATATCTGTCTGAAGGAAATGAAATCACTATATCAAAGAGATAGCTGCACCCCTATGTTCATTGCAGCATTATTCACATAGTCAAGACATGGAAAGAACCTAAGTGCCCACTAATGGATGAATGGGTAAAGAAAATGAGCTTTTCCATCCACACGCACACATGTGCACACATATACACAGGAATGTCATCCAGCCATTAAATATAGAAGGAACTCTTGGCATTTGTGACAACATGGATGGATCTTGAGGGCATAATGCTAAGTGAAATAAGTCAAAGAAAGACAAATACTGTATGATTTCACTTATGTATGGAATCTAAAAAAAAACCAACCTTATAGAAGCAGAGTAAAATGTTGGTTTACAGGAGTTAACAGGGTGGAAAAATAGGAAAATGTTGGTTAAAAGGTACAGGCTTTCAGTTATAAGAGGAGTAAGTTCTGGGGATCTAATATCTAGCATGATGACTATAGTTACAGTACTATATTATATACTTGAAAGTTGCTATCTTGTTTTCTCCTTAAAAAAAAAAAAAAAAAAGGAGGTAGATTGGGGCCCCTGGGTGGCTCCATTGGTTGAGCCACTGACTTCAGCTCAGGTCACGATCTCACAGTTCATGGGTTCCAGCCCCACACAGGGCTCTGTTCTGACAGCTCAGAGCCTGGAGCCTGCTTCAGATTCTGTGTCTCCCTCTCTGCTCCTCCCGTGCTTGCACTCTGTCTCTCTCTCCCTCTTTCTCCATCTCTCTCTCAAAAATAAGTAAACATTAAGCTACCTTCTTTTTTAAAAATTTTTAAAGTGATAGAGTAAAAATTATAGCCTAGCTCTATATACTTTTTTAAATAAATGCAAACTAATGAGTTATACACTCAAGAGAGTATAGAATTAGAAATTCCCAAATTAGAGTAAACCCAGAGATCACAGATGAGGAGAAATAAAAAAGTATCAAAGTAGAAAACAAAAAGCAATAAATAGCCAGCAAAAACAATGGCTTATTTTCTGAAGAACAAATGAACAAACAAAACAAAAACAAAAACCCATGAGCTCAAGTGAACCTCCAGCAAGACTGGGCAAGAAGAAAAAAGAGCACAAGTTAGTGATCTTAGGTCTAAAAAGGAGACATAACTGCAGAAATAATACTTTTAAAAATGAAGAGTGCTATAAAAATACTACCAGTGAGATTGAAAACTTAAATGGAATGGACATTTGCCCAGAAAAATATGTGTCCGAAATTGAAGAAGAACAAGATAACCTCAATAGACCTCTAGCTATTAGAGAAATTCACTCAGAGTTCTATTCCATCATGAAAAGCACTCCAGCCTCCCCGTTAATGATGCCATTTTACAAAACTAATTGACACAAAAGTAAATGCTTGATAGTACCAAGAGCAGGCAAAGACATGCAAAAAAGTAGCATTCAGACACTGGTTATGAGTGCAAATAAGGACAAGTGCTTTGGAGTAGAGGTGAAGCCATTCACTCCCTACCAGCCTGCAAATCTAGGTACATACCCTAGAGAAAACCTTGCTCATATGCACAAAAAGATATGCCCTATGTTTATTTAATCAACAGTCCTCATGCCACACATCGCAGGGCCCTATGCACCAGATTATTGTGGCATTGTTTGGAAATAACCATTTGTCATTGACAGCCAGAAATATTGTCATCTCTTCGTAAATGGAAAAATCCATACAGTAGATAAAAATAATGGAATGCTTTGAAACACAGCCATATCTCTAAGATCTAGGCTAAGTAATAAGTTACATGAAGAAATCCAGATTATGTTGCCATTTCAGTAAATTTGGAAAACACACAAAACAATATAGACCAGCAGCCATACTTGGAAACTTGTTAGAAATGCAGAGTCTCAGGCCCCACTCCAAACCCACTCAATCAGACCCCCTGAGGGAAGGCCCAGCAATCTGTGTCTTTGACAATATCCCCATTTGATTTGTAGGCACATGAGAAGCACTTGAATATATTACAAATGGATACATCCATATGGAATAAAAATATTAAAACATGGATGAGAAAGTCTACACCAAATTCAAAATAGTGGCTATGTCTGGAGAAAAAGAAAAGAGAAAAATGGAGTCAGGAAAAATACGACTAAACGAAAGGGGTTTTAGTCATATCTCTAACACTTTGTTCCCTTAAAAAAAAAGACAAACATGGCAAAACATTAATATTGACTAATCTGACTGATGGATACAAAGATGTTTGCACTTTCTTCTGTACAGTATAGGTTTCAAAATTACACCAAAATTAGGAAAAGTGGTAATTCCATCCAGATAATTAAATGGAAAATAACTTCAATATTATGTTAATTCTATTCAATGTCATCTGCCAACTGATATTTGTACCTGTTACTTTTAGGAGAGTCAGGGAGTTAAATAGCAGCAACACCAAAAAGTTTCTGGAAGAAAGAAAGAGAGTAAGTATTTTATAATCTTCTTGGCACTGTAAACAATAACTCATACTTAGATATCAGACTTCAGGCTAATTTGCTTAATTTGATTTTTCTGTGCATTAAACACTATAGTCTCTCTTGTCTGCTCCCTGAGAACTAAATAATTTATCACTAAAATCTTTAAGATATTAATTTGGCACCATTTTATACGGAAAAGGGAGCCAAGTTTTAATTGCACATAAGTACTCTATTATTTTAGTAGGAAAGATCTTCCCAGTAATAATTAGGGGTTTACATTCTTCCAGTTTTCAGACTACGATTCATGATTTTTTAAATTACTTATCACCCTGGGATAAATTGTAAACTTAATGGTCATACCTCTTCCTTAAGTTTTCACATGACAACCCAGTTTATTCGATTTTTTTTTTTTTTTTTTTTTTTTTTTTTT
>NW_027551557.1:3563620-3570764 GCF_008692635.1 Crocuta crocuta
TTGCAGCTCGCCATGAAACAGTCTAAAGAAATGGATCAGTTGAAAAAAGTCCAGCTTGAACACCTAGAGTTCCTAGAGAAACAGAATGAGCAGGTACTTTACCTAAAGGTCATAACAAGACATAGACAGACAGCCAGGTTTGGGAGGCAGATGCCACACCTGCAGATGGTGATCTTTCTGCTAAAGCCAGTAGCCTGAGTAGTGGCATGGAAGGGTGGCTAGAAAAAAATGTGGTCCCTTTTGAAGAAGGAGAGGAATGTAGCGATGGGGGGAAAAAACCACGAAGTCGTCATTGGAATAGATAGTGATGATTCTAGTAGTGATATCCCTGTGAGGAGAAAACAGAGGTTACAAATTATGCCTCCATTTTCATTTAGAGCTTTGTAATTTGAAACCTAGGCACAAGTGATAGTATATTTAAAAGCAAATGAGTGAAACCACCTATTTTCAACCTCAATCTTAAAATGAAGTCTTAAAACCGTCTTAGGGTTTACAAGCCGGACCCATGGAAAGGGGCTGCCCAAAACTCTACAGGCCACTTAATATGAGTGGATACTGTATTCTTGGTGGGGTTTTTTCCCCCAGCAAGGCAGATCATTCCCCAAAACCCCACTCTTTAGTTAGCCATCAGGCATATACCAACACAAAGGTATATGTATGTTTACCTGAAGAATAGTACAGGTAGGTTCCTTCCCAAATGGGCTACAGTCCATTGGCCATCCAGTCTCATTTCAATATGATGGCAATACCTCCAGCCTATAAGGCAAAATGACTCTCCGTGGCAGTTTAAATTTGAGCCTATCTTAGTTCAAATTTCAGTTTTTAGGTATGCTAGTTTAGCAGTTTTTGTATCTAGATAATTTCTATCCAGAAACTGTCAAGAGGTTCTGATGAAACATGTGCTACATTGTTCTTTCCTATTTCCTCATCTACAAAGCAATCCTCTTTAAGATATATTTCGCAGAGTAATTGGCTCCTGTTGAAAAGCACTTCCATTGGAATTACATTAAAATGTATCTTTGAGAAAGTAAAGCAAAACCATTAGATCTCTTTTTGTATTGCAGTTGGGTAACAAGTAAATCCAACTTCTAGTTTCAGATTTGTTACTTTTTGGTGGACAGAAGTTTTATTCATCAACATACTTCTGAGTTATGTTTCACATTTCCTTTTCAGCTAAATGCTCCTATTCATGAACAGTCCACAGATCCTCAAAGGGGACAATAAATGTTTTATTGTCCCGTGGGTCCAATTCATTTGACCATCTCATAAATACATCACGTTGTGGCACAAGTTACCTAGCTTATGTTGTTGCTCTTAAAGCACTTCTCAGGAAGTGTTCCCATGGGCAAAATGGGAATATGAATAAAGGTAAAGCCACCATCTCCAAAACGTTAGAATCTACTTCTGTGATGCAGGGCTGGGTGGGGATAAAGATGCCTCTCAGAAGAAGGCACAATTAAGGTAAGGCAGTTAACTAAATTAAGAAACTCCTTGAAAAAAAAATCACTGTGTTGCTTAGCAACAAGTCTGACTAAAGAATGTAAATGTGCTAAAAATTACTCATTACTACAATAGTGGTGAATATCAGAGCTAGAGAATACACTTACCTAGTGTTTTTTTTATTTCAGAGACAAAGTACATAATAGAAAAATCACTGGGAGCTTTTATCCTAATACACGGGTAATTCAAACCACCCCCAGGGTTTTGCGTTAAAATATAATGGATTAGTGATAACTGGCTTGATTGAGCATATTGGGAGGAGAGTACCTTTTTGGTCCAAAAATTGATACAATGCATTTCAATATGTTATAAGCAGTGTCTGCCACCCACAGCTGATACGTTGAGTCACAGAAGCTAGGAAAGCACAGAATGTGAGAAAGCTTGAGATTTGAGGAAGATTTAATGAGATTCCATGATAAGAATTCATTTGTGACAAGAAATTCACAGTATCATGTTGATGCTTCTGGCAGAGGTAGAACTTGGACCTGAATTTCTGTGTTAAGCTTTGCTTTACCAAAATGTGGCCTGTCCAGTAACAAATTCAGTCCCATATCTTTCGAGTGTGGTTTTGTTTTGTTTGGAACTTAACGGTCAGGGAGCTTGCAGTTATTCTATGTATTATAACACTGTCCCAGGCAGAGTACAAAGATATAGTGACTCCATTTCTTCCCACATAATAGGCATGGTCTGGAACCAGGTGGGAGAGCTCCCTTCATAACCATTTAAACATTTCACTGGCAGACAAGTTTCCTATTTCCAGACAATCCTAAAGTTTTAGAACAGTCTCCCAAACCCTTGTTAAACCCAAAGACTACTTTCTGTTTCTAAGCCAAAGATAAAGTAATTGTAACATTCATCCATAATATCTCCCTTTAAAGCTTCTTATTGTTTCCTTGTGACCCAACTCCCAGAGGCTCACTCCATCCCCGCAAAGCAGAGCGTGGAATGGATCTACTTAATTAGCTAGACCAGCATTGAGGGCACTGGCAGAAACCACTCAAGCTTTAATATGTACTGGCCCTGATTCTAGATCCTAACTTCCTGTGTTCTTTTTAAGCCACCTAATGGCCTTGCCTACTTGGTCAGCCAGTTCTTCATTTAAACCTCCAAAGGTCAGGGACTCGTTTTCTACTAAGTTTTCCCATGACCCTCCCAGCCACAAGTATCTCATCATCTTCACATGTATCATTCCAAACATCAACAGCTCCATTTCTATCACACCCAAGCTTTAACAATTGATTTTTGTCATCAGTCCTACCATTTAATAAAGTGAGGGTTCTTGCTGAAAGTTCCCCCTCTACCCCCCACTCACTGCTGAGGAAGAGAAGCACAGTCTGGGTTCCTAGGCATCGGTTGTTTGTTTTGTTCTTTTTCTTTTTTTTTTTTTTTTTTCTGTTGAGATCAATTTGGGGGGAGTTTGTCACTGATGGGCGTATACATGTTTTATTCTTAGCTTTTTGCTTTTCTGTATATGGTTTTACATTCATTTTTCAATTTCACTTCAGTATTCATCTATTTTCTTTGTTTTATATGTATGACTCAATTTTGACATTACTATTTTTGTACAAACAGCTATTGAAATCCTGCCATGCAGTGTCCCAAACGCAAGGTAGGACTGAAACTCTAATAAGCAAGACATTGCTTTCCTTCTCAGCTATGCTAGTGTTCTTGGGGCGATCTCCATTTATGATTCACTTCTGATCATAGCTAATTAGTAGCTCAGGGGTTTGGATGTAAAAGCTTGATCATGTCATGCTTGGGCTTCTGATGTAATATTTAAACTGACGTGCCCAAAATCTTTAGAGTATGATTTCTGAGGGAGTTTGAACCAACGTTTCCTACTGCAGACCTAGGAAACTCAAGATATGCTAATAATGATATACCCAGGCATCAAGAACAGTGATAAATGACGATCATTTATCAGGACTGACCACAGCTAACACTGGGGTCACAAGGTCAGATCTCTCCCAAACATTAATATGACTGCAATTAATTTTTAATGCACCCTACTAGAAAGTTCATCGGTGCTTTTTTTAATGACAGAGTTATGGTCTGCATGCGAAAACATTACAGTGTTATAACCTTTGTCATGTTTCTGCTAGATCTGGTCTGCCAAATACCCTAACCACCTCTCAAGTAAGGTGACCATGTAATTTATTCTGTGAACCAGGATCGTTTTGAGAGGGAAAGAGGGTGATATTCAGAATGGCCAGGACTACAGGCATAAACTGGAACTGTCCAAATGGGAATGCATGGTCACCCTGCTTCAGTGAGAACTTAGCTCTGAGAATGGTCCTTTATTGTCATATGATTCTTCCTTCTATGACCGTGTTCAGTAGTGCCTTTAAATGCTAAATGGGGAGAGGCACAAGGAATCTTCTATTACTATCAATTAAACATAAAAGTATTTAATTTCTAGTTCTGATAATGTTTCACTGTCCTCTCTTATGAATACCGTTTGTGTCATGGTTTCATGTTTGTATATTTTTATCCATTTCTTCATTTCTCTATTAGAGTATCTCTATTAGAAGTATACTTCAGGCATAGAAGAATATCTAGGTAGAGGGAACTGTCCATCCCTTATTTGAGCAGAAAGATAAAATTCTTTGGTACTACTGTATCCATCTTTGCCAAAAAGAAACTTAAGGCCACAATATAAAAATAAGAAGAAAATTACTATATAGACTATGGGTCATACTAGTTTTGTAACAGGGCCTCTCTGGGATGTCTAGATGCTCACAGGATGATCTTTAGATTTGACCAGCCCCCAGCCCTCGCTATTGACCTTCCATTTAGTTGGAATACCTAAGCAGACACGAGTAGTAACATCAAAGCACTTCAAAGCCCTCCTCTAAGTTATGTCTTTACCATGTTTCCATTCTGAAATGTCCTTTATTTCAAAGTAGCATGTCACACAAAGAGGAAGGGATGCTTGCTTGTTCTCTCAAAAATTACATGCATTGGGTTGGGCACAAGCATCCAGGAACCAGTTAGAAAGTAAATGGCGAAATAAGCCAATTGTTTTCCCTCTACTGCCAAGCACTTATTTGTCACCAGAATCTGCCCCCATCTGACTCCTTTCTACCTCCAAACCACCTCGTTGTCTTAGTGGCAGTCTTAATTCATGAGACCAAGTTCACCATGGCTTACTTCCTGGAAAAGCCCATTAAAGACTACCTCAAAGTGAGAGCCCATTGGGATAATTTTTGGACAGTAGGATTCCAAGAACCCTGCACATTCCTGTGATGTTGTGTTTGCAAGGTACTCCAGCGAAATCCATGTGATAAGCTCCCACCTAAACCTTTCCATCAGATTCTTAGGGAATTAACTAAATTTCAGGCTATTTGGGGAAAATATTGTGCATAAACAACACCTAAAAGTTCAAATTATACACAGCCAAGGCAACATGTCCATCTGTAGAAACTAAATCAAATGGTGTGACATGACATAGTCTATGGAGGGGCTGGCTTAGCCTCTTTTCAAATGGTTTTCCTGGCACTATGAAGAACTAGTTCTTCAAGCTTTAATGTGCATAAAAATGTCCCAGGGATCTTGTCCAAATGCACATTCTCATCCAGTAGGTTTGGGATGGAGTCCAAGGTTGTGCATTTCTCACAAGGTCCTGGTCTATAGACCTCACTTTGAGTAGCAAGGATATAGTGACAGCCTGAGATTTATGGGAGAAGAGAGGCCGGGGCAGCTACGTGCCTTCAAGGGAGAATTTCAGCATGTAAGGCCATGTTTCTGATGTTACAGGCGAAGGAGATGCAGCAGATGGTGAAGTTGGAAGCCGAGATGGACCGCAGACCAGCAACAGTAGTGTGAAACTCCAAAACGCAAACTGAAGCCGCAAAACCGCACAGCATCAAAAGATCACTCCCGAACTTCCCAGCACAGAGTTCACGCAAGAAGGCTGTTGTCTTTTGGGTTTCCTTTATGTACAGCCAAGATGTTCCCTAAAACCACCGAGACTTACGCATTTCTATTGAACATTTTGAGTTATTGGGTTTCCTTGGCCAACCAAAAGTAGCTCCAACCCCCCCCACCCAGATTATTAGTCCAGTAAGGCAGAGTTTAACCCTTGATATCACAACTTAAACATGTTTGCTCTACAATACCATCACAAGTGAATGAGCTTGGTGTCAACAACTCTGCTCTGTGACATGTTTGAGCTGCAGCAAACATAGTGCATTAGCGATTGAATAGCAAGTGCATGCACTGGGGAGGGGGGGAACTCTGTCTACAAATTCATCAGCAGAAGTGGCAGTCTGCTAGACAAATAATTTTGCAGAATTTTTCTACATCTAAGTTACCTCATCAGTAAGTGCCATGTCTCTGCCATGCCGTAAGAAGTTAAGTTCCTGTAAACGTTGTGGAAATTATTAGAATAAAAAAAAAAAAGTAGAACCGTGTACCTGTGCCAAAACTCATCAGTGCTCAAGGGAGAACTCTGTTAGGCACACGTTAAGAAAGTTTACATCCGATACTGCTTTATAGGAATTGCTTCTGCCGATTCCAAACATAACACACTATTACACCATAAAGATCGTGAAGTGGTTATTGGCAAACGTCTGTAAATGTGACCATGTTTAAAATATTTATACTCCTAAATCACACTGTTATAGAGCAGAATCATCTACGTATTGCCACATGATGAGATTAGTAAACAGGAATACCAGAACTATGTTTGCATGATAATCAGCACCAGTTAAGACTAATCCATACAGATACAGTTAACCTAATGCCAAATAAATACTGGTTAAATAAATGTATGGCACAGAATATAATTTGACTATGAAGACTTTTAGCGTAATGAAAAAGTCTATATATATGTGTATATGAATTATGTGGGCATTCTTGATACTTCAAGTTCTAGTTTCAAAAAAAATACATAACTAATTTAATTTTACACAAAAATATTTATGCAGATTTTCAGAATTTCATATCAGGAAATAACATTTTTACGTCTGTTAAATAACAAAACAATTTGCTACAGTGTTAATCTGCATGGTCTTTAAGCCTGCCATAGTTGTGTTGCAGACAGTGCATGAAAAAGTATTTGGCGGGGAATCAAGCCATGCCGCCCAAGCCAGGAGGAGCGCACGGAAACTTGGTAGTCTAGAACTAATCAGATTACTGATTTTAGAACACAAAACACCAACTGAATTGTTGTATATGCTTGTACAAATTGATTCTGTGTGTTCCCCTGAACAAAGCAGAGAAAATGATGTTACCATCAATATTGAAATTAAACTTCCAACTTCTCTAATAAAAAGTGAAAACATATTTAACATCCATCAGAGTATATACTTTCAGCAGACTTTGTGCCTTTTTCGCAAATGAACCCTTCGTTATTTCCAAAGGAGGCTTATTCATGCCCCCCACACATACATCCTCTCCCCCAAATGTGAGGTAGTTGTTGATGTACTTGTTTTTCTTTTTTCTTCTATGTATCATTTGAACTGGTATCTGTGGTTTTTTTCTCTGGTTCCCTATTTGCTGATCTGGAAGACAAGGGGGTTAGACCATATATCTTTCAGCACTAACATCCCATGGAAAAGTACGGATATTAATATAGCACTGCATTGAGATGGCCAGTTCTCAAGAATTCCAAATGGCTTCTCATCCAATCAAAGGACTCTTT
>NW_027551557.1:3570952-3590856 GCF_008692635.1 Crocuta crocuta
TTTTTTTTTTTTTTTTTTTTTTTTTTTTAATTTTTGAAAGAGAACAAGCAGGGAAGGGGCAGAAAAAGAGACAGAGGATCCAAGCAGGCTCCATGCTGTCCTCAGCACAGAGCCTGATGCAGGGCTCAAGCTCATGAACCATGAGATCATGACCTGAGCCAAAATCAGATGCCTAACTGAGCCACCCAGGCGGCCTCCGCACCCTCAAAGGACTTCTAACAAGAGCTCAGCTTACCACTCTGTGGCACTTGAGTGAATTCAGCAATTGCTTCTCTTTCCCTTGCTTTTGCAAAGTACTCCCAGTTTTCCCATTTGTCTGATCTTTTCTTTGCCTTTTCATCCTTTTACACTGCCATAAATATTTCCATTTTCCAGTGTTCTATCCACAGCTACTTTTTCTTTAACCCAGACTACTTCCAGTATTTGAGACATTTTGTCCCCATCCCAAAAAAAGATCCCCCTGTAGGATTAAGATGTACAACAAAACAATGTTTTACGTTCAATTAGAAGTTCAGATTGCACTCATTCTGCATCTCGCTTATGAAGGAAAAAATATATCTTGCCAATTAAAATAACTCCATCTTTTCCAGCTTAAAAAAAAACAAGTTATTTCAGAGGTATATTCAAGTATTTCAAAGTCAAACCCCCTGTTTGACTTTGCATGGAGTCCCAGCTCCATGCAGGTCTCTCCTTCTCCCAGATGGCAGTGGGGAAGAGCATCTGGTCTCCTAAGTGCAGCCCTTCCATCCTGTGGTTCAAGGTCTCAGGTGTTCACCCTGGACTCAGTTTATATTAGCATTCTGGGATACACAGGAACATCGGACTTTTTGTGAGCTCTAAGAGAACCAGAGGTGCTAACACCAGTCCATTCATTTAAATACCTGCTTTGCCCATTGGTCAGCCACTAGTGCCATGTTCCAGTGTCGTGATGTTTCTCCAGGAGGCTTGCAGTTTGCGAGACCAGTGCCCCAAGAAACAAGAGGCAATCCTGCTTTATATTGGGCCCTAAGCCTATCTGGATTTCTACCACATCCTGATTCTCCCACCCAGCATGACATTCTGATTCAATCTGGGAGTCAGGACCCTTGAGTCCATTCTCTCCTCAGCCCAGAAAGGATATAGAACTGCCTATACCTGACTGGAATGTCCATAAAAAGACTATTCATACTTCCTAAGCATATTGTTCCTCCCTTTTTATGGGGATAAAAGGCTTCATGGAAGAAGAAACAGATTGCCACAATAAAGAGATTCATTGGGAAGTATTATAGTTCATCAGATCTAAGATACCATTGATTATAACATGTACCATTATTCTGTACACCACAAAGAATGAAAACATGCTGCCAGTTAAACAGGAACACATCATCCTGTAAGACATCTCAATTTCAGAGATGTTAAAATGTGAAGATAACGTATATCTCGGAATCCATGAAATAGTATTTCAAAAATATTGTACAAGCTAATCAAATCCCAAGACAATGGGCTGGGGGGCGGGGGGGGGTGCGGGTAAGGGAAAGCAAGTATTAAATTTAGGATACAAGAGGTACCTTGAGTCATGGTATCGCAAAACCTAAACCAAAGGACACTTCTCTAATTGGGATTGTAATTTAGTAGTGAGCTTCCTAGAAAGCAATTCAAAAAGAGAAATTGGATTTTCAGGGGAGACAGTGTAGTAGGAAGATTCAAAGCCTACCTCATCCCATGGATACAACTAGGTAACACCCATGTCATGACTCAGAAATTGTCAGGAGACTACAGCTAAACCTAGAGATGAGACCACATTAAAGAGGCTAGGAAGAGTGGAGACGGAGTCAGGGGCTAAGTAGACCTGTGCGACAGGCTGCAGGAGGAAGGGATACCACAGGTATAGAAAGGGAGGAGAAATAGACCCAACACCAGCAAACCCCAGATATTAGGAGCCCATACAGAGAAGACAGATCCCCAAGGCATTTAACTTTTAAAACCAGAGGGGCCTAATATCATGAGTTCTTATAATCAGTGGGACTTAACTCCTAGAACTTAAAAATTAGAGGACTCTGCTCTGGGAGAGCCAGAAAGGTGAGAGGAAACAATCCCCACCATTAAAGGGATACCACAACAAACAGATACAACGTAGGAGCACAATTTGGAAAGCAACTAGGGATAAAGTCGGGGATATGTGCTTATTAATCCCAAAGCATATGCTGAAGGGTCAGGGACCTTTAGGAAGCTTATCAAGGATAAAAGGAGCTGGCAGGTGCCATTTTCCTCGCTGAGCCCCCAGCATAAACACAAGACCACCTCCAGGAATCAGCACAGTACCAACATTCTCCATATGCCTTGTTAACAGTGAGCCCCACCCCCATGTTCTCCAACAGACATGCCCCCTCCAGCCGGGCCTCGGTCCCAGATCTCCTCCCACAGGAGACACCCCACAAAACATCAGAGATGAAGAACTCGATAACTAACTAAAAAGAAAAATAGAGGAAATAAAAGCAGACTAGAAGAATCGATCAGCAACCTAGAGGATAGAGTAATGGAATGCAGTCAAACTGGACAGGAGAGAAATAAAAAATAGACGAAATAGACGGGGCACCTTGGTGGCTCAGTTGGTTAAGCGTCTGACTTGGGCTTAGGTCTGAATTGGAGGTCCATGAGTTCAAGCCCCGTGTCAGGCTGCCTGCTATCAGCACAGAGTCTGCTTCAGATCCTCTGTCCCCTGCCTCCTCTCTCTGTCCCTCCCCCATTCTCTCTCGCTCTCAAAAATAAACATTAAAAAAACAATCAAAAGACATAGGGTAATGGAATGGGTAAAAAAAAAAAAAAAGTAAGAATTATCTATATGCTGCCTATAAGAGATTCATTTCAGACTTAAAGATACACAAAGATTGAAAGCAAAGGGATGGAAAAGCATTTATCATACAAATGGAAGTGAAAAGAAACCTGAGGTAGCAATACATATATCAGGCAAAATCGACTTTAAAACAAAGTCTGTTACAAGAGATAAAGATGGACACTATAATTCAATAAGAAGATATAACAATTGTAAATATTTATGCACCCAACATGAAAGCACACACAAATACATAAAGCAACTAATAATAAACATAAATGAAGTAATCAATAGTAATACAATACTAGTAGGAGACTCACGTCAATAGATAGATCACCCAAATAATATTCAGATTACTCCATCCTAAAACAGCAAAATATACATTCTTTTCAAGTGCACACGGAATGTTCTTCAGGATAGATCACATATTAGGCCACAAAAACATGTCTCAACAAATTGAAAACTAAAGTCATACCACATATCTTTTCTGACCACAACACTATGAAATTAGAAACAGCCACAAGGAAAATCTGGAAAGAACACAAATACATGAAGGCTAAATAACATGCAACCAAACAATGAAGGAGTTCCCCAAGAAATCAATGAGGAAATAAAAAAATACATGGGGACAAATGAAAATGAAAATAAAACAGTCCAAAATCTTGGGGATACAGGAAAAGTTGTTCTAAGTGGTAAGTTTATAGCAATAAGAGCCTAACCTCAAGAAGCAAGAAAAATCTCAAATAAATGACATAACCTCACACTTAGAAGAGCAAGAAAAGGAAGAACAAAACCCAAACCCAGTAAAAAGAAGGAAATAATAAATATTAGAGCAGAAATAAAGGAAACAGAAACCAAAACAAAACAAAACAGATTAATGAACCCAGGAGATGGTTCTTTGAAAAGATCAACAATATTGATAAACCTTTAGCCAGGCTCATCAAACAAGTAAGTTAAGTAAAGTAAAGATAGATGATAGATAGATAGATAGATAGATAGATAGATAGATAGATAGATAGATAGATAGATGATAGATAGATAGATAGATGATAGATAGATAGATAGATAGACAAAAATAAAACTCAAATACAGAAATGAAAGATGAGAAATAACAACTAAGATCAGAGAAGTGCAAAGGATTATAAAAGAATACTATGAAAAATTATATGCCAACAGACTGGACAACNTAGATAGATAGATAGATAGATGATAGATAGATAGATAGATGATAGATAGATAGATAGATAGACAAAAATAAAACTCAAATACAGAAATGAAAGATGAGAAATAACAACTAAGATCAGAGAAGTGCAAAGGATTATAAAAGAATACTATGAAAAATTATATGCCAACAGACTGGACAACCTAGAAGAAACTGATAAATTCCTAGACCTTCCTGAATCAGGAAGAAATAGAAAATTTGAATAGACTGAGTAAGTGTCATGAAATTGCATCATTAATCAAAATGCTCCAAACAAAAGTCCAGGACCAGACAGCTTCACTGGTTAATTCTATCAAACATTAAAGAAAAGTTATTACCTACTTTTCTTAAACTATTACAAAAAGTAGAAGAGAAGGGAAAGCTTCCAAATTCATTCTATGAAGCCAGCATTACTGTGATACCAAAATCAGATAAAGATACCACACACACCAAAAATATAGAAATACAGGCCAATAACTCTGATGAACATAGATGCAAAAAATCCTCAATAAAAAACTAGTCAACAGAATCCAGCAGTACACTAAAAAAAATATTCAAATGATCAAGTGGGACTTATTCCCTATGCAAAGGTAGTTCAATATTTGCAAATCAATCAACATGATATATCACAATAAGACAAAAGATAAAAAGGATATGATTATTTCAGTAGATGCAGAAAAAATTTAACAAAGTACAACTTCTAATTACAATAAAAACTCTCAGCAAAGTAGGTTCAGAGGGAACATAACCTCAACATAATTAAGGCCATATATGAAAAACCCACAGCTAGCATCATAGTCAATGGTAAAAACCTGAGAGCTTTCCCCCTAAGATCAATAATAAGACAAGGATGTCCACTCTCACCATTTTTATTCAACACAGTACGGGAAGTCCTAGCCACAGCCATCAGACAAGAAAGAAAAATTAAAGGTGTCCAAATTGGTACAGAAGAAGTACAAGTTTTACTCTTAGCAGAAGACATGATACCATATATAGAAAACCCCAAAGATTCTACCAAAAGACTACTGGAACTGATAAGTGAATTTAGTAAGGTCGCAGAATACAAAATCAATGTGCAGAAATCTGTTGCATTTCTATAACCAATAATGAAGCAGTAGAAAGAGAAATTAAGAAAACAAACCCATTAGCTTCTGCACAGCCAAGGAAACAACCCAGAAAATTAATAGGCAACCAAAGGAATGGGAAAAGATAGTTGCAAATGACATATCAGATAAAGGGTTAATATCCAGAATATATAAGGAACTCATCAAACTACACGCCCGNTTTACAATTGCACCAAAAATAATAAAATACCTGAGAATAAACTAAACCAAGGAGATGAAAAACCTGTACTCTAAAAACCATAAAACACTGATGAAAGTAATTGAAGACAACAAAAACAAATGGGAAGATACCCCATCCCATGCTCAAGGGTTGGAAGAAAAACATTGTTAAAATGTCCATACTAACCAAAGCAATCTAAAGATTTAATGCAATCCCTATCAAAATACTAACAGCGTTCTGCACAGAACTAGAATAATTTTAACATTTGTATGGAACACAAAAGATCCCGAATAAAACATTCTTGGAAAGGAAAAGCTGGAGGTATCACAATTCCAGATTTCAAGTTACACTACAAAATTGTCGTAATCGAGGGGCGCCTGGGTGGCTTAGTCGGTTAAGCGCCCGACTTTCGCTTGGGTCATGATCTCGCGGTTCGTGGGTTCGAGCCCCGTGTCGGGCTCTGTGCTGACTGCCAGTTCAGAGCCTGGAGCCTGTTTCAGTCTGTGACTCCCTCTCTCTCTGACCCTCCCCTGCTCACGCTGTCTCTCTCTCTCCTAGAAATAAAAAAAAAAAAAAAAAAAAATTAAAAAAAAAATTGTAGTAATCAAAACAGTGTGGAACTGACACAAAAATAGACACATAGTCCAACAAAGCAGAAAAGAGCACCCAGAAGTAAACCCATGATTATATGGTCAATTAATCTTTGACAGAGGAGGCAAAGATATGCAATGGGAAAAAGACAGTCTCTTCAACAAATAATGTTGGGAAAACTGGACAGCTACATGGAAAAGAGTGAAACTGGACCACTTTCTTTCACTATACACAAAAATGAACTCAAAGTGGAATAAAGACCTAACTGTGAGACCTGAAACCATAAAAATCCTAGAAGAGAACACAAGTATTATTTTCTCTTATATCAGCTGCAGTAACATTTTTCTAGATATATCTCCTGAGGCAAAGGAAACAAACCACAAATAAACTATTGGGATAACATCAAAATAAGATCTTATGTACAGCAAAGGAAATAATAAGCAAAAACTAAAGTGGGAGAATATATTTGCAAATGACATCCAATAAAAGGTTAGTATCCAGAATATATAAAGAACTTGCACAATTCAACACACACACACAAAAACATTTCAATTAAACAGTGTGCAGAAAACATAAACAGACATTTCTCCAAATACATACAGATAGTCAACAGACCCATGAAAAGATGCTCAACATCACTCATTATCAGGTAAGTGCAAATCAAAACCACAATGAGATATCACCTCACACCTGTCAGAATGGCTAAAACCCAAAATGCAAGAAACAAGTGTTGGCAAGTATGTGGAGAAAAAATAAACAACCCTCATGCATTGGTGGGAATGCAAACTGGTGCAGCCACTGTGAAAAACAGTATGGAGCTTCCTCAAAATATTAATAATAGAATTACCATATGATCTAGTAATTCCACTACTGGATATTTACCCAAAACACAAGAACATGAATTCAAAAAGATGCGTGCACCCCTGTGTTTATTGCAGCATTATTTACAATAGGCAAATTATAGAAGCAGCCCATGTGTCCTCAATAGACGAATGGCTAAAGAATATGTGGTGTATATATATACCCATGAAAAGGAATGAAATCTTGCCATTTGCAACAACATGAATGGATCTGGGAGGCAGAATACTAAGTGAAGTAAGTCAGTCAGAGAAAGACAAATACCATATGATTTCACGCATAGGTGAAATTTAAGAAACAAAACAAATGAACTAAGGGAAAAAAGACAAAACAGGAAACAGACTCTTAACTATAGACAATAAACACATGGTTATCGGGGGAGGGGGGAGCTCGATGAAACAGGTGAAGAAGATTAAGAATACACTTATGATGAACATTGAGTAATGTACAGAATTGTGGAATCACTATATTGTACATCTGAAATTAATATGACACTTAACTATACTGGAATTAAATAAAACACATATATTGTATATATATGTATATATACATATGCTGTTTATATATATGGTCTACATATGTACTATATAGTATATATATGTATGTACTGTATATCTGTACTATATGGTATATGTATATACTATATAATATGTATATTTAGTATAAATATATATAGTATATATATTACTATTGTATAGTATGTAATATGTATGTAACATATAAGTATAATTAATGCTTTATGAAACAAAGTAATTAAATTTAAAGAGGCAAAATTCTTTAGCCAAGTCATTTCTGTTCAGGTAAATTTGACACTGAAAAAATACTTCATTTAATTTTGTCAGCCTAAAACCAGAACTAAGAAAAAACTGGTCCAATAAAAATTCTCTGACATAGATATGGTTAAGAATTCCTGGAATTACTATATAAGTGAAATGAAATATATTTATTTTTAATAACACAAATGAAAATTACACACGCAAACATGTAGTATTATTTCATATTTTCTTAGGATGTTTATATAAATGAGCTCATACTGTAGATATTGTTTTGCAATTTGCTTTTGGATTTTACGCTATACCTTGGAAATATTTCTCTGTAAATACACAGAGATATACTTCCATTATAAAGTTCATAATGTAAAATTTAATCATCTTAAAAATTAATATAGTATAGTTTCAGAAATTAAAATGCATGTGAAACCAACACATCATTGTTCAATATTAAAATATTACCAGCATCCCTCACCCCCAACAAAAAGGAAAGAAATCTTTTTCACCATCTATTCAGAGAATCTTGTTGATGTGTATTTTCCCTTAGTTGTTTCATGTGATCTTATGCCTTCAATTTCTACTTCTCTGCATATAATCTCAAATCCGTAACTTGAACCTTGACTTTTCCTCTACTAAGCACTAATTCTTCCTCTCAGATTTTCAGAATTTAAAAAAATGGCCCACATGCACATTGTGTGCAATTAATGAGAAACAGTGACCCTTCCTCTACCTGTTCTCCCTATTTTAATAATCCATAACAGGTGCTAACCCATGAGTCCGTCTTGTTCTGCCCATCTCATTTGTTCTCCCATCCAATCTGTTCATAAAGCCTAGGAATTCTACCCTGTCTTGGAAGCTTCCTTCTCTTCCCTTAAAATTTCTTCTCCTCCTTAATTTTGGTAACTTCCTATTGAATTTCTTTGACCTTCAAATCCCTCTACATACACGTAGACTAATCTCCCCAAATGACAGATCTGATTATATTACCATTCTGCTCATAAATGTTGAATTCCTATCCACTACCTAAAGGACAATGTTGAAATTACTGATATCAGCAGTTCCTGGCCACTAAACCTACCTATTCATCTAGTCAATCAGCATTTATCACTGTTCTCTATATACACACACATAGCACACATCTTTTCCAGCCACATCACATAATGATGTTCTATCAATCTTTAAGAAGCCACCTCCAAAAATTCCACCTTCCAAAAGCTACCTCATTCCCCCAAGGAAGAAATGATCTCCCCTTCTGAATGTATCCATTTATATTTAAAAGCTATTTAAACATATAGCATTTCCACCAGCCCAGACTAATTTCTTTCAGGCTTTGTTTGCAAAGAAAATGTAGTCAATAACTATAAAATGACTAAATTATTTTCTGTGAGGTGGAATGAAGGATTTGTAACTGTCTCTGTGTAACCTCTTAGATGGGCAATGTCTTTGAAAACCTGAACGAAGGGCTAAATAATAAGCCCTAAATAAGCTTTCTTGTGAGTTGTCTCAATTTCAAGTAAACAATTTTCATCAAGTCATACTGTTAGCATCCTCTCAAAACAATATGATTATCACAATGGCCAACAGGCACTCAACATGAAGTGTGATTATGGAGAGTGAAAAGGGAATGCCTCATGTTATTTCAGTGTTGAGTTTGTCTTTGGGATCCTCATTCCAAACCCTCAGTAGCCTCTCCTTCACCATCACTTCTTTTTTTTTTTTTTCCTAGGAGAGAGAGAGAGAGAGACAGCATGAGCAGGGGATGGTCAGAGAGAGAGGGAGACGCAGACTCTGAAATAGGCCCCAGGCTCTGAGCTGGCAGTCAGCACAGAGCCCGACGCGGGGCTCGAACCCACAAACCGCGAGATCATGACCTAAGCGAAAGTCAGACGCTTAACCGACTCAGCCACCCAGGCGCCCCTCACCATCACTTCTGTATATCTAAGAGAAGACCATGCTTTCCTAAAACTTGTTCTTGATGCTTGGCATTTAAAAGCATCCCAAACACAAACTTTAATAATTGCATCTTTAATGTCATAATAAATCCTAGGTAGTGCCTCTGGGATGAATTTTTATGAGCCATTTCTTTAATAATATTTCATGAAAAGCGTTCTGCTCCATAGGTTAGAATAATGAAAAAATATTAGGGGAGGGAGCAGGGAGATGGCTAAAAACAGCAGCATCATTTTTCTTCCACATCAAAAGAAAAAAAAAATAGATGACTGTGTTTATCTCCATAAGTGATAACAGTTCCTTCTCTTCTCCTCTGCTTATAACTTTTTTGGAAATTTGGGGTGAGTAACAGTCCCAAAGCTACTTCATCCTGGAAAATTTTGAGACCTTTTCAAGTCCCCACCAAGATAAAATTTAGAAATACTTTCCTAAGGAGGCCAATTTAATATTGTATACATAATTACTCACACAATGACCAAAGTTTTAAGTGAATCAGAATGTAGCAAGAGCAAAACACGGGGTAAAAGTCCTTAACCCTTGGTTGTTTTTGAGAGTTGATATCATAAAATTTGAATGAGGAATTGTTATATTGGTCCATCAAATAATTATTTATCCCTTTCAAGCAATGTATGCATTTATTTTCTCAAAATTCACACACAACTTTTTACAATTTATCTTTACTTTTCCTTAAAAAAAAAATTGATAGGGGCACCCCTAGGTAGCTCAGCTGGTTGAGCATCAGACTTAGGCTCAGGTAATGATCTCACAATTTGTGAGTTCAAGCTCTGCATCAGGCTCTCTCTGCTGTCAGCACAGAGCTGGCTTCACATCCTCTCTCCCTCTCTCTCTGCCCTTCCCCTGCTCATACTCTATAGCACGCTCTCAAAAATAAATAAAAAAGAAAGAAATTTTTTTAAAAAAAGAAAAAATTAGTATAGGTATATGTATTAGATGTATATAATGCAGCATATTAAACTCTACAGTCCATAACACTATATTATAAATTCATCTATAAGTCTTGACTACCACATGAAAAGTTATTCTGGTCACAACTTTGGCATTGAACTAATCTTATTCATTGATCAAATATTTATTAGAATCTGGAGGAAGATGGTGGAGTTGGAGGATCCTAGGCTCACCTCATCTACACATACACCTAGAAACACCCATATAAGTATAAATAACTCAGAAAATGATGCAAAGCCTGGAAGAATAGATTATCCAAAGATAAGTGTAGAGAAGAAGCTACATTAACAAATAGGAAGGGCAGAGATGCAGTGGGGAGCTAACTGGAGCCACAAGACTGTCTACAAGAGGGAAAGATGTTGCAGATGCAAAGAGAAAACCCTGAGGCATAGGGGACCCACACTGGGAAGATGAATCCTCATAATGTTTTGAGAACAGGAGGGAATGAACTTCAAGAGTTCTTAAAATAAGTGGAGCTTACCACCAGGAACTTTAGAAATCAGTGCTTCCAGGTCTGAGAGACCTGAGAGAAGATAGTAAACTGAGTCCCTGCACTTAAAGAGACAACAGAACAAACAGCCCTGCTGAGATACGGCATAGACATAGCAGTTTGCAAAATGCCTAGGGTGGACAGAAAGAAGATTTATTTACTAGTCTCAGAGCATATGCTGGAGGGGCAGGATCTTTAAAAGACTTCTCTAAGGGCAAAAGAGCTGGCAGGTGCCATTTCCCACCCCTGCCCCCAGCCTAAGTACACAGATACCTGTGGGAACAAAGCAGCAGGAACACTATCATCTAGCTTGCTAAAAACTCCCTTGCACTCCTCTGGGGACCTGTTCCTCCATCCCGGCCTTGGCAGTTTTCCCAGGCTGAAGGATCTTCCTGCAGCCAAACAATGTAGACCTTGCTAGCATTGTGCACCCTGACCCTTCCAACACCCCCATGTCAGGTGTCCATCCAAAGTGGTGCCAGGGGCGCCTGGGTGGCTTAGTCGGTTAAGCGTCCGACTTTCGCTTAGGTCATGATCTCGCGGTTCGCGGGTTCGAGCCCCGCGTCAGGCTCTGTGCTGACTGCCAGCTCGGAGCCTGGAGCCTATTTCAGAGTCTGTGTCTCCCTCTCTCTGACCCTCCCCTGCTCATGCTGTCTCTCTTTCTCCAAAAAATAAATAAAAATATATTTAAAAAAAAAAAAAACAAAGTGGTGCCATAAGCATGGTAATATGCCAGCAGCACCAACAGGGGCAAGGCTTGCCACAAAGTGCCTCCTGCTCCAGGGAGAGGAAGAAAACCACACACATCAGTCTGACTGCAGCCTCAGCAGTCGGCCTAGGGTTGACATCTGGTCTGAATACAGGCCCCACCCTCCCAGAAAAGCTTCTCAGAGGACAACACAAGGAAAGTGCCCTGCAGTTTGGTGCTTCCTCAGCTCTAACAAATGCCTGGTCTGACTTAACTCAAGCCCAAGGTGGCCCTGGGCTAGCCCACTAACAACACAGGGAGCAAATGGTGCCCAAAACAGGCAATGAGAGCCATTGCAGAGGACTGCAGTGAAGGCTAACCCAGCTCCGCCACAGCAGTATAGAGCACACAACACACACAGGAGCTCCAAGCTCTGATGAAGAGACATTGTACTACAGGATCTCATCTTTATAGTACCATTACTTTGAAGAGCAAGAGTGATAGCTGTCTTTCCAAACACAAAGAAACAGACACAGAATAAGATAAAATGAAGACACAGAGAAGTATGGTCCAAAATGAAAGAATAAGGACAAAGTCACACCAAGAGAGCTAAATAAACAGAGATAGGTAATATGCTTGGTAGAGAATTTAAGGTAATGGTCCTAAGGATACTCACTAGACTTGAAAGAAAAGAGTGGAGGACCTCAGTGAGACCCCCCCAAAAGGAGAAAGAAAACATAAAAATCAATGCAAGATGAAGAACTCATTAACTGAAAAAGCAAAATGCACTAGAGGGACCAAATAGTAGATTAGAGGATGCAAAAGAATAGATCAGCAACCTGAAAGACAGGGTAATGGAATGCAATCAAGCTATACAGGAGAGAGAGAAACAAATAAGAAAATATGAAAATGGATTAAGAGAACTCAGTGATACCATCAAGTATAATAACACTCAAATTATAGGGATCCCAGAAGGAGAAAAGAGAAGCAGGGGTAGAAAATTTATTTGAAAAAATAGTACCTAAAACTTCTCAGATCTGGGGAAGGAAACAGAAACTCTGATCCAGGAGGCAAAGAGAGCCCCCAACAAAACAAACCCAATAGGGTCCACACCAAAACACAGAGCAATTAAAATGGCAAAAAGTAGTGATAAAGAGAGAATTTTAAAATGTGACAAGAGAAAAGAAAACATTACATACAGGAGAAACCATCAGCTATCAGCTGATTTTTCTGCAGAAACTGTGCAGGCCAGAAGAGAATGACATGCTATTTTCAAAGGGCTGAGAAAAATATTTGCAATCAAGATTACTCTATCTAGCAAGGTTATCATTCAGAATAGAAGGAGAAATAGTTTCCCAGACAAACAAACTTAAAGGAACACATCGCCAATAAGCCAGCCTTTCAAGAAATGTTAAAGGGGTCTCTTTGAGTGGAAAGCAAAGACCATAAACAGGAGTGAGAAAAGTAGGAAGCACAAAAGCATTAAATTAAGTATATCTATAAAAACCAGTCAAGTGCTTCACAAAATAATAGGATAGAAATTATGACATCATATATCTAAAATGTGGGGGGTAGGTAGAGGAATAAAAATGCAGCACTTTAAGAATGGGTTAATATAGCACATGGGGACGAGCACTGGGTGTTATATGGAAACCAACCTGACAATAAACTATTTGTAAAAAAAAAAAAAAAAAAAAAAGAATGGGTTAATATATACTCTATGCAGAAGATACTATAAATAAGCCTATTGGTAACCACAAATCAAAGACCAGTGATAGATATGCAAAAAAATAAGGAGAAAGGAATCCAGGTATATCACTAAACAAAGCCAACAAACTATGGGAGAAGAGAACTAGAGAAGGAACAGAGAAGTACTATAAAAACAACCATGAAATAAGAAACAGAATGGCAGTATGTACATACCTATCAATATTTACTTTGAAAGTAAACGGACTAAACACTCCAATCAAAAGACATAGAGTGATGGAATGGATAAAAACTAAGAACCTTATATATGCTGTCTAAAAAGACTCTCATTTAAAACCTAAAGATACATGAAGACTGAAATTGAAGGGATGGAAAAACATGTATCATGCAAATGGAAATGAAAAGGAAGTCAGGGTAGCAATACTTATATCAGAAAAATAGATTTCAAAAACAAGACTGTAACAAGAGACAAAGAAGGACTCTACATAATCATAAAGGAAACATTCCAACAAGAAGATACAATAATTATAAATATATATGCACCAAACATGGAGGCACACATACATAAAACAGTTAATACCAAACACAGAAAGTAGTCAATAGTAATACAATAATAGTAGGATACTTCAACATCCCACTTACATCAATGGATCGTTCATCCAAACATAAAATCAATAAAGAAACAGCGGTTTTGAATGCACATTAGACCAGGTAGATCTAACAGGTATATTCAGATTATTCCATCCTAAAACAAGAGAATATACATTGTTTTCAAGTGCATGTGGTGGAGCCTCCAGAACAGAACACATGTTAGGCTACAAAACAAGATTCAAAAGATTCAACAGATTCAAAAAGATTGAAGTCATACAATGAATCTTTTCTGTCCACAACACTATGAAATTACTAATCAGCCACAAGGAAAAATCTGGAAAGAACACAAATACATGGAGGTTAGATACAATGCTACCAAACAACGATTTTGGGTCAACCACAAAATCAAAGAGGAAATAGAAAAATATATGGAGACAGATGAGAATGAAAACATAAAAGTCCAATATCTTTGGGATGCAGCAAAAGTTGTTCTAAGTGGCAAGTTTATAGTAACAGGGTCCTAACCTCAAAAAGCAAGAAAAATCTCAAATAAACAACATAAATTCACACCTAACGGAGCTAGAAAAAGAACAAACAAAACCCCAAGCCAATAAAATAAAGGAAATGATAAAAATTAGAACAGGAATAAAGGAAACAGAAGCTTAAAAAGAATAGAACAGATCAGTGAAACCAGGAGCTTGTTCTTTGAAAAAATTAACAATATTGATAAACATTTAGCCAGACTCATAAAGAGGGAAGAAGGGAGGGAGAGAGAGGTCTCAAATAAATTCAGAAAAGAAAGAAGAGAAACAACAGAAATACAAGAATTGTAGGAGACAGTTATAAAAAAAATTATATGCCAGCATGCCAACAAATTGGGCAACTTGGAAGAAATGGATGAATTCCTAGATACATATAACCTCTGAAAACTGAATCAGGAAGAAACCGAAAATCTGAATAGACTGATTACCAGCATTGAAATTATATCAGTAATAACAAAAAAACTTCCGGGGCGCCTGGGTGGCTTAGTCAGTTAAGTGTCCGACTTTCGCTTAGGTCATGATCTCGCGGTTCGTGGGTTCGTGCCCCGCGTCGGGCTCTGTGCTGACTGCCAGCTCAGAGCCTGGAGCCTGTTTCAGTCTGTGACTCCCTCTCTCTCTGACCCTCCCCTGTTCACGCTGTCTCTCTCTCTCTCTCTCTCCTAGAAATGAATAAAAAAAATTAAAAAAAAAAACTTCCAACAAACAAAAGTCCAAGACCAGGTGGCGTCATAGGTGAATTCTACTAAACATTTACAGAAGAGTTAATACCTATTTTTCTGAAACTATTAAAAAAATATAAAAGCTTCCAAATTCATTCTATGAGGCCAGCATTGTCCTGATATCAAAGCCAGATAAAGATACCACAAAAAAAAAGAGAAATACAGATCAATATCTCTGATGAACATAGATGCAAAAATCCACAACAAAATACTAGCAAACAGAATCCAACAGTACATTTAAAAAAATCATTCACACAATCAAGTGGGATATATTCCTGGGATGCAAATGTAGTTCAATATTCGCAAATCAATCAACATGACACATCACATCAATAAGAAAAAGAACAAAAAGGGGTGCCTGGATGGCTCAGTCAGTTAAGTGTCTGACCCTTGGTTTTGGAGCAAGACATGATCCTGTGGTTCGTGGGTCCAGTCCCTGCATTGGGCTCTGCACTGACGGTATGGAATCTGCTTGGGATTCTCTCTATATATATCTGTTCCTCCCCCACTTGTGCTCTCTCTCTCTCAAAATAAATAAATAAACTTTACAAAAGGATAAAAGGCACATGATCATTTTAGTAGATGCTGAAAAAGCATTTGAGAAAGTACAACATCCAGTCATGATAAAAGCCCTCAACAAAGGAGGTTTAGAGGGAACATACCTCAACATAATAAAGACCATCTATGAAAAACCCACACTGCATATCATACTTATATGGGAAAAGTTGAGAGCTTCCTCCCAAGGTCAAGAATAAGACAAGAATATCCATTCTCACCACTTTTATTCAATATAGTACTGGAAGTCCTAGTCACAGCCATCAGACCAAGAAAATAAAAGGCATCCAAATTGGAAAGGAAGAAGTAAAACTTTCACTATTTGCAGATGACATGATATCATATATAGAAAACCCCAAATATTCCACCAAAAACCTCCTAGAACTGAGAAATGAATTCAGTAAAGTTACAAATACAAAACCAACGCGCAGAAATCTGTTGTATTTCTATACACTAATAATGAAAAGCAGAAAGAGAAATTAAGAAAACAATCCCAATTACAATTGCATCAAAAATCATAAAATACCTAGGAATAAACTTAACCAAGGAGATGAAAAACCTGTACTCTAAAAACTATAAACGTTGATGAAAGAAACTGAAGATGATACAAAGAAATGGAATAACATTCCATGCTCATGGACTGGAAGAACAAATACTGTTAAAATTTCTATACTACCCAGAGCAATTTACATATTTAATGCAATCCCTATCAAAATACCAACACCATTCACATAGCTAGAACAAAAAAAAATTCTAAAATTTATTTGGAATCACAAAAGACCCCATATAGCCAAAACAATCTTGAAAAAGAAAAGCAAAACTGGAGGTATCACAATTACAGGCTTCAAGTTACATTACAAAGGAATAATAATCAAAACAGTATGATACTGGCACAGAAAAAAGACACATAGATCAATGGAACAGAATAGAAAACCCAGAAAAACCTACAATTATATGGTCAATTAATCCTCAACAAAGCAGGAAAGAATGTCCAATGGGTAAAAGACAGTCTCTTCAACAAATGGTGTTAGGAAAACTGGACAGCTACATGCAAAAGAATTAAATTGGACCACTATCTTACACCATACAAAAAAATAATTTCAAAATGGATTAAAGACCTTAATGTGAGACTGAAAGCCATGGAAATCCTAGAAGAAAGGCAATAATTCCTCTGACATCCGCCGTCGCAACATTTTTCTAGATATGTCTCCCAAGGCAAAGGAAACAAAAGCAAAAATAAACTATTGCGACTACATCAAATTAAAAACCTTCTGCACAGTGAAGGAAACAATCAGCAAAACTGAAAGGCAACTTACTGCATGGGAGAAGTTATTTGCAAATGGTGTCTGACAAAAGGTTAGTATTCAAAATATATACAGAAATTCCACAACTCAACACCTAGAAAACAAACCAATTAAAAAATGGGCATAAGGCATGAACAGACATTTATCTAAAAAAGACATACAGATGGCCAGCAGATAAGCGCAAAGATCCTCAACATCACTCATAATCAGGGACATGCAAACCTACAATGAAATATCATCTCACACCTGTCAGAATGGCTAAAATCAAAAGTACAAGAAATAACAAGTGTTATTACAAATATTAAGCAATGATGTGGAGAAGGAGGAACTCTCATGCACTGTCAGTAGAAATCCAAACTGGTGTAGTCACTGTGGAAAATAGTATGGACATTCATCAAAAAGTTAAAAATAGAACTACCCTATGATCCAGTAATCACACTATTGGGTATTTACCCCCAACACACAAAAACACTAAACTCAAAGGGATGCATGCACCCCTATATTTATAGCATTATTTACAATAGCCAAATAATGGAAGCCATTAAAAAGAATAAAATCTTGCCATTTGCAACAACATGAATGGAACTGGAGAATATAATGCTAACCAAATAAGCCAGAGGAAGACAAATATCTTATGATTTCACACATATATGGAATTTAAGAAACAAACAAAAAAAATGGGCATAGGAAAGAAAAAAAGAGAAAAACCAAGAAACAGATTCTTATCTATAATGTGGGTGGGGGATGGGTTAAATAAGTGATGGCAATTAAGGAGGTACTTGTGATGAGCACTGGGTCATGTATGAAAGTGTTGAATCATTATATCATATACCTGAAAATAATATAACACTGTATGTTAATTATACTGGAATTTAAAATAAAAGAATGAAATGACTTAAAATGATACTTGATTTGTCTATCTGAAAGCTTTCATGGGTAATTATTAAGAATAAGTAGATTAAACAAATAAAATAAACAAAAAGGTTTGTAGATTAAATTTTGAACAGCTCCTAAAAAAAACTTTTTTAAGAGAGAGCAAAAGCAGGGGAGGGGTGGAGGGAGAGGGAGAGAGAGAATCTCAAGCAGCCTCCACACTCAGTGCAGAGATGATGCTGGGCTCACAACCATGAGATCATGACCTGAGATGAAATCAAGAGTTGGATGCTTAACCGACTGAGCCACCCAGGTGCCCAGCTTTCAAAATCTTTAGTAACCCAAAACTTTGATGTTTTGCTAGGTTAAATGATAAATTAGGTTGAATTCATCATCAGATGTCTAAGTCTTTTCCAAAGATGATAAAACACTGAAACACTAATTACTAACCATAGGCTTAGCTGCTTTGGACTTATTACAAAGAAATTAAAGATACTTGGGTCTGTTAGCAAACATGTTTTATGCTTTATTGGACATTCTACTATGAAAAATACATTTCTAAAAATTATTAAATATATTAATAAAGTTTCCATTCTAAAAAATTCTGGTGTAATAGGTCATAATTGGTTACTACTTAGTTTTCACCAAAGACTAAAATTTCTAAGAGCTGAAGTTCTGCCATATGTAATGAAACTGCTAGAAAATGATAAAGAGAGCAATTCTGTATTTGTTTTTATCAAGTCTTTAATTACTTAGAAAACTGAAACTTTTCAATATTAAATGAGCTAAGTTTTGCTAACAACTGTACAATGTTCCATAGAATTCTGCTGGTCACCTTGACGGTTAAGTTTTAAGTTTTGTAATGATATGTAATCTTTTTTAGGCATGTGCTTTAGAACATTCTGAGATTTTTTTTTTAACAAACTTCTCCAAAATTCAAATTCTACATGAAATCTTTTTGACTAATTGGGCTTGCTTATTTGATATGTTAAGTTATAAGGGAAGTATTATCAAACAAATGTTTAATAGATCTCTTTAGGTTCTATCATGTAGGTCAATGCTATAACAGTTCCAGAAATTATATACAATTCCCCAAATTTTAATATATTCTGGTATAATGTCATCACTTAAAATTCTAATTATTAAAATGTTGTGTGTTACAGTAATAACTAAATTTCCTTGACAACTGCATTGTAATGAACTCTCATCAGGTCATTACCCATGGCCAATTTTTTAGTCTTTTCCCATTTACAGTTACTGTCCTGATGCTCTTGCAAAATGTGTTTCAGCTTCAAGGAGATATGTGGAAAGGATTTTTGACAAATACATTCTCCTGATACCTTGAGATCCTAAAACTAAGAATTTCCAGAACTAGTAAGAAAACTGCACTCAAACAGAATAAGAATTAATAATGGGGAACTAAATAAGTTAAGGAAGATGAATATGGTTTTGATTCTTGTTTGCAACATGGCTGGTTCTCTAATGTTTGCTCTTCCGGATTCAAGGGAATTTTTCTCTTAAGATACCTATCTCTCATAGAAATATGATAAAATATTTCTTTGTACACAAATTGGAATATTTATCTTTCTCTATATCTGAACTTTACAGAATTCAGAAACTCTCAATAAGTATTCTTTCTTTCCTGGCAATTATAATTATTTATACAGGTTCAGTGAGAATCTGTTCTCCTTGTAACAGGACACCAATGGAAACATTGGTTATATTACCAAGGCTCTGACTGAAATGTCATATTTGAGAGATACATGCATAAATTCAGATATGAACAGAAAGTGTTAAGGAACTAAGGTTGGCTTTATGGTGCCAATAGAGCTCCTTGAAAATGTTGGCCTGATATTTTGCTTACAGTTCCCAGTATCCTTACAAACTGAATAAAGTATGTCATTTCTGGGGCAACTGCATGGCTCAGTTCATTAAGCAGTTAAGCATCTGACTCTTGGGTTTTTTTTTTTGTTTTTTTTTTAATAGTTTATTGTCAAATTAGT
>NW_027551558.1:0-313152 GCF_008692635.1 Crocuta crocuta
GATGTCTAAACATAAAAAAAAAAAAAAAAGAATTCTACCACTAATCAGAAAGAAGCTGAAGAAGCTATATCAGTATCAAACAAAGTGGATTTTAGAACAGGACACTTTAACAGGGATAAAAAAAAGCATGACAATGATAAAGGACTCAATTCTCAAAAAGGATACAGTAATTATAGACATGTATGCACTTAACAACAAAGCACTAAAATGACTGAAACAAAAACTGAGATAACTGAGGGGATAAATAGACAAATCCACTATTATACCTGGAGACTTCAATACCTCTAAGTCAATATGTGATAGATCAAGCAAGCAGAAAATAAATAAGTACAATAGTTGACCTTAGCAGCCTTGTTAATCTTTTTGACATTTATAGATGCTTCATGCAGCAACAGTCAAATACACATTCTTCTCAAGCTTGTACGAACCATTCACTAAATAGACCATATTCCAGCCATAAAAATACCTTAACAATTTGTAAAATAAAAATCTTCAAAAGTATGTTCTCAGGGCACAGGGAAAATAAGTTATAAACCAATAACAGAAAGAGATGGAAACTCTGAAATATTTGAAGACTAACCACCACCTTTCTAAGTAACACATGAGTCAAAGAGTTCTCAAGATAAATTTTAAAATAAATTGAACTAAAGGCAAATTAAATACAACTTATCAAAACTTGTGAAATGCAGTGAAAGCAGTGCATGAGAGAAATTTATAGCATGAACTGCAACACATTAGAAAAGTCGAAAGATCTAGAATCAATGCTCTACTCTTTTAATGTAGGAAATTAGAGAAAAAACAACAACTTGTACATAAGAAGATAATTATTACAGTAAAAATCAATAAAATTTAAAACAGGAAAGCAATAGAAATAATTAACAAACTTAAAAGCTGGACCTTTCAAAGATCAATAAAATAAAAAAAACCTCTGGTCAAGCTAACCAAGAAAGAAGGGCAAAGATACAAATTATGACTAGCATGAATGAGGTTTCATTACTACTTATTCTATGGTTAAAAGAATTTTAAAAAAGGATACTATACACAGTTCTATGCCCAGATATTTCATAACTTAGTTGGAGGTGGATCACATACTTGAAAAACACAAAGTACCAACATTTACACATGAAGAAATGGATAATCCAGATGACCTCTTTTGGATTGAACTGTGTTCCCAAAAAGATATGTTGAAATCCTAAACCCTGGCATCTGTGAGTGTGATCTTCTTTGGACATAGGATCTTTGCATATGTTATCAAGTTAAGTTGAGGTCATTAAAAAGGGCTAGTCCAAAAGGACTGGTGTCCTTATGAAAAGGGAAATTTAGCCATCCCCACAGAGAGATGAAAGCCGTTTGGAGAAACAGACAGAGAGGGAAGAAGACCATGTGAAGCTGGAAGCAGAGACTGGACTTACAGCATCATGGCCGAGGAAAGCCTGGGGATATCAGGAGCTGGAAGTGTCAAGAAGGGATCTTATCTTAGATTCTTCAAAGGGAGCACTGATCCATTAATGCCTTAATTTCTGACTTCTACCTTTCATAAATTAGAGAATATATTTCTGTTTTTCAAGTCACCCTGTTGTAGTATTTTGTTATGGTGATCCTAGGAAACTAATACAGATCTTTATCTATTTTCAACATTTCATCTCTAACTTGTAACCTTTCCAAAATAAGTTCAGATAAATTCGTGGCTGAATTTTACCAAACATTTAAAGAAGAAATAATACAAAATCTCTGCAAACTGTTCCAGAAAATAGAAGAAAAGATAACCCTTTCTAATGCGTTCGGTGGGTCTATCTTTTCTTAATATGAACACCAGATAGAAACTTAAGAAAGTAAAGCTACAGATAACTCTCCATCATAACATAAATGTATAATTTCTTAACAAATTATTGTCACATCTAATCTAACCAAGTATAAAAAGAATTATGTACCACAACCATGTGGAATTCATTCCAGATATACAAGTCTGGCTTAGCATTTGAAAATCAGTCTTTGTATGGAATATTACTTGGTGATCAAAAATAATGAAATCTTGCCATTTGCAATAACGTGGATGGAACTGGAGTGTATTATACTAAGTGAAATAAGTCAACCAGAGAGAGACAAATATCATATAATTTCAATAATATGTGGAATTTAAGAAACAAAACAGATGAACAAGGGAAAGGGAAGGAAAAATAAGATAAAAACAGAGAGGAAGACAAACCGTAAGAGACT
The DNA here is from genome assembly GCF_008692635.1 of Crocuta crocuta. NCBI lineage: Eukaryota > Metazoa > Chordata > Mammalia > Carnivora > Hyaenidae > Crocuta > Crocuta crocuta. Next base: position 2,218 of record NW_027551558.1, read on the forward strand.
CTTAAATATAGAGAACCAACTGAGGGTTGCTACAGGGCAATTGAGTAGGGGGATGGGCTAAATGGGTGACGGGTATTAAAAAGGGCACTTGTTGGGATGAGCACCGGGTGTCATATGTAAGTGCTGAATCACTAAATTCTACTTCTGAAACCAATACTACACAAAATGTTAACTAACATGAATTTAAATTAAATAATCAATTATTATAGTTCTCCACATCAACAAGCTAAAGAAAAAAAATTAATATAATTATATCAATTGGTGTAGTAAAATTTTGACAAAATGTAATATATATCAATGCCAAGAAAACTCTTTGCAAAGTAGGAATAGAGGGGGACTTGATCAACTTGTTAAAGATTGTCTAAAAAACCAATAATTGACATTGTACTTAATGGTGACAAATTGAGTACTTTTACCCTATGATTAGGTAGAAGACAAAGATGTCCTCTGTGTCACTCTTATTGAATATATGACTGTAAGTCCTGACTAGTGCAGTAAGACAGGAAAATAAAATAAGAAATAATTCTAAAGGTCATAGAGAAAGGCAAAGGACCTAAAATAGCCAGCACAATACCAAATATGAGCATATTTGGAAAATTCATAGTCCTTGATTTCAAGACTTCTATAGAGCTATAGTGAGCAAGCCAGTATGGATTGAATGAAAGAACAGAAACAAAGATCACTGAAACAGAATAGAGATCCCATAAACAGACCCATACAAAGATAGTCAAATGCTTTTTGACAGAGGAGCAAAAACAATTCAATGGGAAAAAGTCAGTCCTTTCAGCAAAGGTTATGAACAGATTGGACATACTTACGTTAAAAGAAAAACAAAAAAACAGAGGTGCCTGGGTGGCTCAGTCGGTTGGGCAGCCGACTTCGGCTCAGGTCATAATCTCACGATTAGTGGATTCGAGCCTCGCGTCGGGCTCTGTGCTGACAGCTATCTCAGAGCCTGAAGCCTGTTTCAGATTTTGTGTCTCCCTCTCTCGCTGACCTCCCCTGCTCACACTGTCTCTCTCTCTCAGAAACTAAAAGGTAAGAAAGAAAGAGAGAAACGAGAGAGACAGAGAGAGACAGAGAGAGAGAGAAAGAAAGAAACAAAGAAAGAAACAAACACCAACCAACCAAACAAAAACCCTTTGCAGACCTTACACCTCTCACAAGTGTCAACTCAAAATGAATCCTAGACCTAAATGTGAGATGCAAAACTGTAAAACTTCTAGAGAAAAGCATAGAAGAAAGTCCTCGGGTGGCCTCGGGTTTGGTAATAAATTTTTAGGAACAACACAAAAAGAAGAATTCAATAAAAATTGATATGTTAAACTTTACTAAAATGAAAATATTCACTGTGAAAGATGCTATTTAAAAATTGAAGAAGTAAGCCATAGATTGGAATAAAATATTTGGAAGGCACATACCTGACAGAAGGTTTATACCCAAAATATGCAAAGAAATCTCTTAAAACTCAATAATAAGAAAACAAACAACATGCTCAAAAAATAGGTAAATCTCTGAACAGACACTTCTCCAAAGAAGTTATACAGATGGCACATAACTTACAAGCAAGAATGTTCAATATATTTGTCATTAGGCAATTGGAAATTAAACAAAATGTGATATGCTATTAAAGTATTAAGATACTATCAAAACGGATAATACCTAACAAATTGACAATAACAATTGGTGGAAAAGATAAAAAGCAACAGGAATTCTCATTCATTCCTGATATGGGAACGTGAAATGATAGAGCCACTATGAAAGACAGTTTTGCAGTATTTTACAAAGATAAACATAGTCTTATATTACCCTGCAATCATACTTCTAGATATTTATCCAAGGGATTTAAAAAGCTCTTTAATGTTTATTTAATTTTGAGACAGAGAGAGAAAGACAGACAGAGAGAAAGGGAGGGAGAGACGGGGCACTAGCGGGGGGAGGGGCAGAGACAGAGGGAGACACACAATCTGAAGCAGGCTTCAGGCTCTGAGCTGTCAACACGGATCGCAACAGGGGACTTGAACTCACAGACTGAGATCATGACATGAGCCAAAGTTGGAAGCTTAACCAACTGAGCCACCCAGGTAGCTCATAATAATGTATATTCACATAAAACTTAAACGTGAATTTGTATAGCAGCTTTATTCTTCATCTCCCAACATTGAAAAAAAAACCCCACATACTCTTTAATAGGTTATAGACAAAGTATTATACATCTATCCAATGGAATATTATACAATGCTTAAAAGAAATTAACTATCTGAGTGCCTGGGTGGCTCAGTGGGTTAAGCGTCTTATACTCTTGGTTTTGGCTCAGGTCATGATCTCATCGTTCATGGGTTTGAGCCCTGCTTGGAGCCCTGAACTGTCAGCACAGAGCCTGCTTGGGATCTTCTCTCTCCCTCTCTCTGCCCCTTCCCCGCTTGCATGCACATTCTCTCTCTCTCAAGATAAATTAATTAATTAAAAAATAAATTAGCTATCAAGCCATAAAAAGACATGGACATATATTAAATGTATATTGCTACAATTAAGAAGTCTGAAAATTCTATAGCAATCCAACTATATGACATTTCAATAAAGGCAACACCATAGAGATGTTAGAAAGATCACTAATTGCCATGAGTATAGGACAAGGGAGTGCAGTTTTCAAATGTGTACTTTATAGCCCAAAAAGAATGAAACTCAGTACATTCAAATTAAAAATTATTTAGGAGATTTGGGATTCCCAGGAGTGAATGAATGTAGAATGTGGCAAAACAATATATATATATGTATATGTATATATGTATATATTTATTTATATTTATATTTATATATTTATATATATACATAGCTTTATTTATATATTTATATATATTTAAAATATAGGACATAACATATATATACACATACATAGCTTTATTTATATATATTTAAAATATAGGAGATAGGTGGCTCCGTCGCGCAATGGATAGCGCATTGGACTTCTAAAATATAGGAGATAATCTCAGTCAAGGGGGTAGGGGAAGCATTTTTTACTTGAAAAACTTTGCAAATGAGTGGACTTTATAAGACATAAATACAATAAACTGGACATAGCACAACATCCCCATTTCCTATGAGGTTTGAGAGAACAGTTCTGATACCACTACACATGTGTAATAGAATCAAATGAATAAGTGCGTAAGTGGGTTCCAGGTTTTATACTGTTGGGGTGGAAGATCACAGAAAAACAGGTTAAATAGTCTAGGATGATCCACATGATAATGCATTATAGTTCAAGATATCAGTATGAACTCAAGTTTAGCTTGCCGTGGATACACTTGGTTACAGACAGAAATCATTATAAATAATTCTGTATGCTGGAGTTCTTTGCTTTGTCAGTTGAGAAGGTCTAGAAACAGCAACATCTCAGTAGCAATGAGCATATCTCACCCATATCTTGGTTTTTAATATGATTCTATATCAGAAACAAAATAAAATAAAACAAAGACCAAAAGAGCAGAGCTTCTTGAAGACATAGAAGATTCTAGGACAAAGGCAAGAAATATACAAAATGAGCTTTGAGCAGGTTTTAGTACCTAAAATGTGAGGAGTCCTTAAAATTAAAGTAATAATAATAAAATAAACAAAAACCCAAACTCACAGTGATGGGAGTATGTCAAAGAGATACAGGAACCAACTGAAAGAGCTCCTAGTGGTCAAAACTGGAAAATCATTTACACAAATAATATATAAAAACTTACTGTATTATAGCCCAATGTTGAAAATAAATATCCTTGAATCCATCCTAATATAATAACTGAATAAATGGATAAAAAGGGGAGAGGTAAGTCTTCCATGCAGAAGAATGTCAAATAATGTATGGAGGTTCTCTGCCCTCAAGCAAGTTTAGTGTTCACACTAAACTTACTCTTCAACCCTTGAGTGTGGGCTGTACACAGTGATGTTATTTCAAACAGCACAGTATTGAAAGGGGTGGGCGACAAAGAGTAAGTTTAGTGTGGTGCCTAATATCAACATAAACAGTGATAAGTCATGTTGATAGTAGGTACATTTAATATGACAATATGAGAATGGCAATTTACCTCTCTGGTCCTCCATATTACCCCAATGTAATCATGATAACAACAGCTAACACATCCTGCTTGTGGGATTTTCCATAAAATACCTGACCAGCCTTCATCAAAACTGTTTCAATAACCAGAAAAGTCAAGCTGTCAAATAAAAAAGTTGCTAAAGGAGACATGATGACTACATGCAATGTGGTGTCCTGACTGGGATCCTGGGACAGAAAATGGACACTAGGTAAAAACTAAACTATGAGCTTTAGTTAATAATAGTGCATCAACACTGGTTTATCATTGTAGCAAATCACCCTTATGCAATATGTAGGGAAACTGTGTGTGTACTCTGTGGAGATTATCAGTCCTATTTTTACAGTTTTCTGGAATTTTATAAAATTCTTCCAAGAGGAAAAGTTTATTAAAAAAAATAACAAAAACCTTTAGGCTTGGTTAGAAGCCTTACTTCCTGCAGCGGCAGATTTGGAAGGTGTGCATATCGTGAAAGAACACAGTAAGAGTTCCACTGTTCTGGAAGCTGCAAATACTTTCTGGCTCTTTTGGGCTTTTCTTTCCATAAACCACCCGATTGTAAATGAGTAACCAAACTGCATGGAGCTGGAAGAGTAGGTCTGTAATAGGGGATCCAATGAGTCATCATTTAGGTTTACACTTGTTAAAATTTCTTTTGAAATTGGCATTTTTATATTCTTCATTTTTTTAGTTCTTGCCTTTTTTAAGGATTATCATATATTTATTATAATTCCATTTTCTTCTATTATTATCTTGTTGTAAATCCATTCTTTTACTATTATTTTCCTGGTTGTGATATATATTGCCTCATACATCCTTGACTTTTTACAGTATAATATACATTTTTACTTTTTCCTCTATTTCTGCATCACCAGAACCTCAGAACCTTTAACTTCATTTACCCTGATGTTGTTATGTCATCTTTGGCAGGCATTTTAACTTATTCATATTTTTAGTTACACAAGGTATTACCACTATTACTCTGGAAAGTCAATATTAATTATATTTACATATATTTTGTCCAGTATTGCACATCGTATTCTTTCTTGAGGTGTGCTTTCATGTGGTATCTTTTTCCTATAGTCTAAAGAATTTCCTTTGATATTCTTGTAGTTCAAGTCTCCTGGGTTCTAATTCTTTCAGCTTTTGTTTGTGTGAAATATTTTATTTCATTTTTGTTTTTAGTATATGTGCTGCTGAAGTTAGCACTATTTCATTTTTATTTTTGAAGGTTATTTTTTCTGGGTAGCTAATTTTAGGTTAGCAGTTTTTTTTTTCTGCCCTAGTACTTTTTTGTTTTTAATTTATAAATTGTCTCCTGGCTTCTATCATTTCTTCTCAGAAGTCAGTTGTTCACTTTATTATTTCTTCATTGAAAACACTGTATCCTTTTAACCTGATTGCTTTTACTTCAGTATTTGGCATTTTGACTTAGATGGGTTAAATGTGTGTGTATAAGTGTGTTAATATTTATGTTTCTTGATGTTTCCCAGGCTTAATGAATCTGTGGGACAACATCTTTCATAAATGTCTGAAATTCTTAGCTACCATTTTTGAATAATAATTTTTCTGTCTTCATTCTCCTCTTATCCTGAAACCTCTACATGTATGTATGTTATAATTTTTGGGTTTATTTAACATGAATTTAGGATATATAAAGCTGTTTTTCTCTCTATTCTTTGGTTTGGATATTCTCCATGATTCATTTACTTTACTGATCCTGTAATTTACTCAGTCTGCCTTTGAAAACAATCCACTGGATTCTTAATTTTCATTTCTACATATTGCATTTCTAGAATATGTTTTTGATTATTATGTTTTCTAGTGCTTTGTAAAACTTCTTTCTCTTTTCATCTATTTTGTCCATCTTTTCCCTTCATTCCTTTAATAGAGTGATCATAGTTATTTTAAACTCCTTGGATGCTACTGCGTCACCTGGAGCAATTGTAGATTTGTTTTTATTGCCTGTTTTTTTCTTGATTCATGATTATATTTTTATACATTTCTAAATGTCTAGTAACATTTTCGCAGCAGACATTTTTGCATATAAAACTGCAGAGGTTCCTGTTAGTGCTGTCTTACAACACGGAGGGTCCCTCCCTTCCTAGTAAGCACAGAGAGTATGCTTACCTGATCAGTAATTGAGAAAAGCTGGAGCTGAGTTACAGCTTGAATCAGATTCAGTCAGCTTCTGGTACCTCTGCTGCAAGGACTTATGACTAAGGCTCTGGGATTTCTCTGCTTATGAAGCCCTCAAAGCCTGTAGGAGATCCAACCTTTCCCTCTAGGTGCTCTCAGCATGGATCTTAGGTCTCTATTCTGCACAACCTTGCAAATTGGCAGATATATTCTGGGAGATCAGTGCCATATGTTTGAAGCAAAGCTCTTCCTCTGGTTTGGCCTCTGTATCCTAGTTTTGCAAGACCATTGGGGCTTTTAATCTGCCTCCCAGGAATATATTAGTTTCCCAATGCTGGTGTAGCATATTACCACCTTTGCAGCTAAAAACAATGGAAATTAACTATTTACTATTACTGGAAATAATAGTTCTACAGCTCAGAAATCTGGCAGGCCTCTCTTGTTTCTGTTGTCCAGATCCCATAAAAGCAAAATAAAGAATTGGCCTAGCCACAGGGATAATTCACTTCCAAGCTCATTCAAATTATTGGCAGAATTCAGCTCCTTGTGGTTTTAGGACTGAGGTCTTCTTGCTGGCTCTTGGCCGGGGGTTGTTCTCAGTTTCTTGAGGCTGCCCACAGGCCCTGGTTTATACCTTATTTCTCCATCTTCAAAGCCAGAGTCTGTGGTTGGAGTCCTCACACTTCAAATCTCTCTGACTTCCACTGATCTGCCTTTATTCTTCTTCCATGCTTCTCTCTTACCTTTTGATCTTTGAGTATTCAGGGAAGAATTGTAGGGTCACATCCTCAACTTTCTCCTTAGAGCATACTTTCCAGACAATGCATCTCTTAACTTTAGCATCTTTGTCATCTGACAAAATTAAGAATTTACTAAATTACCAAGTCCTGATGAAATTTTCTTGGTGGATCTTCCTTTTGTTTTCTTCTTGCATTTTGTTATAAGTGACAAAGAGAAACCAGACTACCCCTACTACATTTTGCTGGAAATCTCCTCAGCTAAATGTCCAATTTCATCATTTGCAAACTCTGCTTTTCCTATAACTGCAGGACCTGATTCCTTTAAGCATTCCACTGGTATGTAATAAAGATCCCTATTTCTAATAACATATGCCTCACTTTCTGTTCAGCTCTTAACAAGAAGCATCTTTAGAGCCCATATTTCTGCATATATTTCTATCCAAGGCAGTATAAGCTTTGACTATCAGGATCCCCTAATTCATACAGCCTTCCCCATCCCCAATTTCAAATCCACTTCCACAGTTTTAGACATTTGTTTCAGCAGCACCCCATTCATGGCACCAAAATTTGTATTCAATTTCTATTTCTGTCATTAAAAAAACACACAATTTAAAAACTGAAAATAATACCCATATATTACCTCACAGTTATATAGGTCACAAGTCTAGGCCTGGCATGGCACAGGTAGTTCCTTCCCTTGGGCCAAAATTAAGGAGCCTGCAGACTTTGCTCCCTTTTGGAGGCTCTGGGGAAGAATTCATTTCCAAATTCATTCAGGTTGGTGACAGAATTCAGTCCCTTGCAGCTATAGACCTCAGGTCTCTGTGTCTTTGCTTGCTGGCAGTAGGGGCGGGTGTTCTCAGTTTAGAAAGGGTACTGCACTCCTTGGCTAGTAGTTCTCTTCCTCTGTCTTTAAAGACAGCAATGACGGCTCAAGTCCTTGCATGTTTTGACACTCTCTTATCTCCCTTCTGCTTCATCTACCCTCTGCATTCCTCTTCTGCCACATTTCTCTGACAGGGTCTTCCATCTTCCTCTTCTAATATTGTGGGTTTAGGTAATTGCACTTCAATCATTTGGATAATTCAAGATAATCTCCCTTCTACGAGGTCAATTTATGTTAACCTTAATTATACATACCAAGTTTCCTTACAGCAGCACCTAAATTGGGATTTGATTGAATAACCAAGAGATGGAATTTGGGAGTTATGGAAGTCTTTGGAATTCTGCCCACCATCCCTCTCTAGCCTTCAGGGTAAGCACAGACCTCAGCAAGTGAATAAAATAAAACATGTATTTGAGGCTTCTCAGATTTCCCATTCTCCCCCTCCATTCTCATTGGACTGCTCAACATTTTGTTTGCTTCTTTTTTCCCACACCTAGGGCTTTTCAGGACCAACCCGGTTCCTGCTGCTCAGGCACATAACTAGCAAGTGGCCTTCGGCAGGAAGAGAACTAGCAACATCTTCCTCACAGCTCACCTGGTAAGGATTCTTCTCCCTTCCCTAGAATTTATTTCATCTAGTGTTCATTGGTTCCCTAACTATCTGAAACCTTTAAAACTAGAAAGTTTCTATAAAATTTTCCCTAAAGTTTACAGAGGAGACTTTGCCTGATGCAATCAACTCTATCACACCCAGAAGTGGGATCCTCCACAAACAATTATTTTTTCTTAAGCTAAGTGGAACAGATTTCTGAGTGCTGACTAGTCAAATAACTTCAGGGTATTATTAGCCTAGTTATGAAAGTTTTCCTCTAAATATAACTTTCTTTTAAGTATTCAGGGCACCCATTAATAATGGTTTTTTTTATTACTAAAAATACAAATTAAGTTTAGGCTCATAGATATTTTTTGTTTTTTTCTCTCCTTTCCAGCTTTCTACAGCATCCATGTCAGTTCTGGCTTTTTATCATAGAAAACATATATGAAATAACTTCCTAATGATCCTCCTGGTGGTTAGCTTATGTCCAGTGTCCCCACAAGTCTTCAAATACAGCTTTATTTTTTAGTTTAGCAGAAGAAACAAGGTTTGTTAGGAAATGTTGAAGAAAAGGAGGATTTGTAGCTGAAAGAAAAGATGTTTCAATGTTGTATATCTTCCAACATTTTAAGAAATGGTTTTGGAGGCTGTTGTACTTCTGAGTGCAAAATTTGAAGACTAATTGAAGGCAATCATAAGAAATAATATTTCTGGTAATCATCATCATCATCATCATCATCATCATCATTATCATCATCATGGCAGTTAAGAGAAAAGAAACTACCCAAGGAAGAATTCACAAGAATCTAATTTTGCCACCAAGTGAAGTTTTGTACTCACTACTTCTGGAACTGTCACTGAACATCAAATTGTCCACATCTCATATGTGGTCTTGACTAGTGACTGACCCTAGTTAATCACCAGGAATTTTCCCAGTATAATATTTTATGACTTAATTAAACACAAGTTGGTGCTAAAGAAAGATAGAGGGTTGTACCAGTTGTGATGGAAAAGAAAGGAACAGGAAGAAATAAAAAGCTCTTAAAAATGCAGGAATCTGTTGAGTGTATAATTATGTTTATAAATATATATTTAATATTATTTAATATTATTTAATATATATATTTGTGCATATATACACACATAACATATACACATACACATGTAGACATATCTTATAATTTACTTTGATATGTAAAAGAGGTCAAGGTTTACATATTATTGTGTAGCCTGATTTTCCCAGTCAATACACAGTATTCTTAAGCTATCATGTATTTTTCCATAACTTGATTTTTTATTTTTATTTTCATTTTTTAAGTTCATTTATTTATTTTGAGAGAGACAAAGACAGTGAGAGTTGGGGGGTGTGCAGAAAGAGAGAAAGAGAGAATATCAAGTAGGCCTGCACTGTCAGTGGAGAGCCCAGCGTGGAACTCAAACTCACACAACCATGAGATCATGACCTGAGGCCAAACCAAGAGCCAGACCCTTAACCTACTGAGCCACCCTGGCACCCCTCCATAACTTGATTTTTAATGGCCTTGAGATACTTTATTGGACTGAATTTTCAATAATTTATTAAACAAAGGTACCTTAACTGGTTCTATGGTTTATACCTAATTTTTACTTTTTAAGCAAAGGTAAAAATTGATAGACTTTATGGATATCTTTATTCATCCAGAAAGCTTGTTATTATAGTATATAGTATCATTTTCAAACTGTATTGCCCAAGTATATGTAACAGACTATTTTTTATACCCCATTAATATTTTTAGCAAGTTATTTGAACAATGAATAATTCTTTTGAATAACACATAAATGTGTTATGAAATTTGGCTCCCTTAAGACACACCAGACTGTGTGCAGTTGACACATCAAGGGATAACAGCAGAGCACTTCACACTACCAGGCAATAGCCTTGGTGCTCCCTTGGAAGGAGCTGATATTTACAAATGAAAAGTTCATTGCTATTATTTTATATCTTATGTACTTAGCATTTACAAAAAAACATTTGCTGTATAAAAGGATTTTTATATATGTTATTTTTATCTAATTTTCATGAAACTATATTATCACCAGTGAAAACAGTTTCCTACTAAATTATGATTCCCCTGGTTTAACACTGCATAGAAGTTTTAATGGACAAAGTGCTAAAACTATTATTTGCCTTTAGGACTTCCTTAATGTCTGCTTGAAGTCCAGCCCTTGCTAACCCACACATGATCACATAACCCTTCAGAAGACTGACTGACAGAACTAAAACACTTCTAAAGAAATTGAGAATTGAGACATAGCTAAAATGCAGAAACCCATTGTCTTAACTATTTTTCTGAAAACAGAGTCTGAGGCAGGGATTCTTGAGTAAGTAATTTTGGAGAGGGAGAGTGAGGGAAACAAGATGGGAGGAAGAAAGTGAGTAAGGATATGCTCTCAGCTAGTGACAAGTTTCCATCTCATCTTATTAAATTGTTTCAACCATGAGTCTAGGAACCTTCATATTCCCAAGTCAACCAATCATTGGCAAGTGGTTTCTTAGGGGTGAATGAGGGGAGGATAGCATTGCCAGTGAGGTAATTCCTATTCAGAAAAGATGGTTCTCTGGAGAGAAGGGCTTCAGAGCTATTAGCAGCCAACACTCAACAGCTTATCAGATCAGAGCACCAACAGCAACTACTATAATCCAAAATTTGCATCACTTAGATCCACCTTTTTCTTACATTGAATTTATTTCATCCAGTCCCTGGTTCTTCAGAATCCTAGTTGGTCATAGTTTCTAGGAAACTTGCAGGACAAGTGTTACTGGGACAAAATCCAAGCACCATTACTACATTTCTGAGGCCATAATGGCTACTCTTTACCAAACTCCGCTTTCACCCATCCTAAATTCCCTTTCACTATGGCTACTTGTCAGGTTGTCGTGTCTTATGGAGTGACCCAATCCTTTATTTCTGAGAGGCCTGAGATTTGATCATCCTTGCCCTTACCAGTCATGGTTCTTTTATTTGCCCATTTATGGTGATAACAAGATGTGGAACAATCAATATATTATCTTCACTTTTAATGAGGAGCCCAGTTCTGTCACAGCATCTCCCACCATCTTCCATGTCCCATAGAGAATAACTGCCATTGAACAATGCCAGTGAACAATGGGGATGCATTCACCCGCACATTTGTTATTGCCTTGGTACACAGAGTATCTCTGGTAACTATTTAAGAAGAGAGTCACCTGGTAGGTTCTCTAAACTTATATTCTAGATCCATTATAGCATGCTTACCTATTGAATTATTTTGATTCCTTCCTCCACAATCTGCCACAGTCTAGTAATGTGGGACATTGCTTCTTCCAAGCTTCTAAGAGACATCCAAGTTATGTATGAAATCCTTTACCCGGGGAACCAGACAGGGTGTTAAACCCTATGTCATAGTGTGGTGCCCCCATATCAACACACTTGTACTCATCCAGATTTCCATTTGGCCTCCTCTGAAACAGCATCTATATCCAGGCACTGCTTCCTGGTTTTTTCTGGAACATGTTACCCAAGTACTACAATGTCTTTGGTGTAAAATTCCCTTCCTCCTTTAGCAAGCAGGCCAAACATTTTTTAAAGTTTTACTGTGGCATAACTGACATTTAAAAAACTGCATATTTAAAAAAAGACAATTTAATAAGTTTTGACACATATATAAACATGGGAATCCATCACAATAGTCAAGGTAGTGAACATATCTATCATACTCAAAAGTATTCTCTTTCTTGATTGTAATCCCACACATGATTCTGAGGCCCCTCCACAACCACTATCTGCTTTTTGTGACTTAAGTTTGTACCCTGTACAGTTTTATATAAATAGAACCATATGATATGTGCTTTTTTATCTGAGTTCTTTAACTCAATATAATTATTTTAAGAATCATCCATGTAGTCCCATGTATTGAAAGTTTATTCCATTTTTATTGTTAAGTATTAAGCATCCCTTTGTATAGAAAAACCAGTCTGTTCTCTCTCTCTCTCTCACACACACACACACATACACACACACACACACACACACACACACACAAGGAACTGGCTATATTTGTCTTCAAATGTTTCATCTATAATATCTATTACTATTTGTATGTAATTCCATTAGATATTGCATAAACTGATGGAATTTTATAAAATAAAATAATTATTTTTCCATGTAAACAAATTATAGCATCATGGAAAGAATAGATAAAACAGTTATTTTTAAATATTGTTTCTAAATGAGTGGGCAGAGGCAGACGTAGCATGAAGGGAGTGAAGCTTGGCTTTTAGGGTCTCTCATTGGTACAAGTTCCTTTCAAGTCCTGAGGAAGGCCTTTGTAATGCACTTTTGTAAAATTTTTGAAAGTAAAATATTTCAATTTCAACTGGTTAAGACCTCAGTGTGTTCCACTCCAAGTTACCTTTGATTGTGCTTTACCTTTGATTGTGCTTTACCTTTAAGTGTGTGGTGTTGGAATGGGGCTGATACTGACTTCTAGGTAAGGTGTGGTTCAGTTCTGGGTACATTAATTTGGGCTTCATGCAGTGTATTTGTGTTTTTGGAAGTTAGATTTTGTTTGCACAAATGTGAAGTTTTTGTTAACTACCCTGCTGTAAGAGTACTACCAAGAAGAGTACTTAGTCCTTTGTACTGACTCACCAAGCATCACAAAAGCATGGGGATTTGCTTGTGCTTGGAACCAGAAGTTTGTGGGTAGATCTGAAGTGTATAAATTAGAAGCAGGCCTGTGAGAAATCTTCCAAATCCTTAGACCTGTCAATACTCCTATAACCCCACAATACTCAAGAGCATACTGAAACCTTGGTTAATGTATATCATCAATTCTTAGTGTATTTATGATTAATCACTATTCCAGAAAAGTAAAATGTCATATATAAATTTGATAGTAATTATAAATATGTTTATGTCATAACCAGTAATGAGTTATAAAGCTAAAAGCTCAATTAAAAAATTTTCAATCAGGGTCGCCTGGGTGTCTCCGTCAGTTAAGCGTCCAACTTCGGCTCAGGTCATGATCTCACTGTTCGTGGGTTGGAGCCCCACGTGGGGCGGGGGGAGGGATGGCTCTGTGCTGACAGCTAGCTCAGAGTCTGGAGCCTGTTTCAGATTCTGTGTCTCCCTCTCTCTCTGACCCTTCCCGGCTCAAGCTGTCTCTCTTTCTCTCAGAAATAAATAAAAACATTAAAAATTTTTTCAATCAATAATTCTATAAGAAATATTAGTGATGTTTCTATTCTCATTGCCATCAGTGATATTACAATAGCATTGTCATATGAAGAGGTGATCAAAATTATGCAGCCCAAAATATAGAACCAAGTATGGAATTATGACAAATAGTTGCTTATTAAAAATGGCATTTGGACAATTTTGTAATTTTATGGTATTTATCAATTCTTTGGAAAATTTTAGTTTGTTATGATTATTTTTCTCTTTCTAAATTAATATTTATTTTCTTACCAAATTTCGTTTTTACAGATTTGTATTATTTTTCTTAAACAGATCACACAATTGTATAACTTTCAAGACCCATAAAATTTGCATTCACTTTATAAATGAGAAAACATTAAATGTTTGGAAAGAAAAATTACAATATTGAGAAGGCACCTACATTAAGCAAAGTTCACAAGTCTTTAAAATTATTATTCCATTTTAGATCTATACAATTTTGAACAGCAGGAACAATGAAAATGTAAGCCTTGATTCTATAACACAAGATTCACAAATGAACGTAAAGTAGTATTTTGATAGACAACAAAATGTTTAAAGTTATGTGTGTGTGTCATTTTTAAAGATTCTATAACTTTAATTTATCCAATTGATGATCAATGTCACCTTAGATAAGAGCACAGCTACTAAGTTACAATTATTGAGGGTTTTTTAAATCACTGATAGATACTTTTTATCATTTTGACACTTTACTGCATTTCACTGGAGGCCCAGATGAAACCCCCTCCTCTCCAATATCCATCCTTCTCAGCAAACTCCTTAAATAATCTGAGTAAATGTAATCTAAACACACCCACCCACATATTACATCCCCATACAGCTTTACATCAAGTTGTGGAGCTTTTGCTATGTAGAATTTGGGAACTTCCACTGATTTCATTCTGTTTTTATACAACCCGATGTTGCACATGGAGAAAGAAACTGAAACATTAGGGTTACAAAATAAGTTGCTGAAACTCATGACAGGTGGAGAAAAGATAACCTGGAATCCAACTCCATGTCTGCTTGACCCCAAACCTCATTCTCCTGCTCCTGAGGGTCTTTGTGGTTCTAGTGTCTCATGGTCATCCCCTTCACCTCACTGGCATGCCCTTACCACTCTACACCAGCAGTGTGATTAGGTTTCATTCTTAAGCAACCAGAGTTTGGTTATTTATTTTATTATTTTTTATGTTTATTTATTTATTTTGATAGAGAAAGAGTGCAAGTTGGGGAGGAGCAGAGAGAGAGAAAGGGAGAGAGAGAATCCCAAGCAGGCTCCATGCTGTCAGCACAGAGCCTGAGGCAGAGCATGATCCCACAGACCTTGAGATCATGTCCTAAGCTGAAATGAGGAGTCCGACACTTAACCTACTAGGCCACCCAAGTGTCCTGAGTTTGTTTTCCTTAGAACAGCCTTGTTGTAGTCAGTCCCAGCTGTTGTAATAAACAGTCATGATCTCAGCGGCTTATAGACAACAGAAATGTATTTCTCACAGTTATGGAGGCTGGAAGTTTGAGATCAGTGTACTAGCATGGCTGGGTTCTGCGAGACCCCTTTTCAGGGTTGAAGAGTGATGACTTCTTGTATCCCCACTTGGCAGAGAACAGACAAAAGAATTCCATGTCTTGTCAGTTTTAAAAAATAAAGGCATTACAGATGGGAGGTGGGTTGGGGAATGGGTGAAATAAGTGAAGGAGATTAAGAGTACAGTTATCATGATGAGCACTGAGTAATGTGTAGAGTTGTTGAATGACTATATTGCACACCTGGAACTGATATAACACTCTATGTTAGCTATACTGGAATTAAAAATTTTAAATAAAAATTAAAAATCAGCATTAATCTCATTCATAAGGACGTTTCTCTCTTATGACCTGATAACTTATAAAAGCTCCACCTCTAAATACATTCATTTTGGAGAACACAAAATTTCAACATATAATTTTTCAGGGACTCAAACATTCAGTCTATAAAGCCTTAACACTAAAATTGGTATGAATGAACTCATTGTATTTTGATAACTTTTGCTGGTATTATATTTATTATATTATATATCATTATGCTTTTTTGCTTTCTTAACAGCATATGAGAATATACCTGCATACTTAATATATTCAGAGAGATCACGTATTTTCATCTCTACTACCTTGAACACTTTTTGCAAGTACAAATTAAACAGAAATTAAATGTTAGCATAGCCAAAACACTGCACCAAAAAGGACATACATTTATTAGACATTTGTTTGTGTTTTTTAAAAACACTTTTCCACCTATTGATAAAAATTGCCATCATATACTTATAAAACTCTTACTACATTAGAGAATCTATGCTATATATTTCATGAAAATTATCTCAGTATTTTAGCAATTTGGTAATGTAGTTAACAACCTACCAAAAACCAGTATCGGGCTTTCTGATTCTAGCCTTTGAAACATTCTACAACTCTGCAAGTTATAGATGACTGACAATAATGCAAAGTCTTGTCTATAGACATATAAATTCATTTTTCTTTCCCTTCCCATCATGAAAAAGCCATTTTTGTGTCTATTTGTAAATTTATTTCAACATTTACTCCATTTTCCCTTATGATCCTCCTTATGATGTAACCTTTGAACTGGATACAATATCTGATCAATTCCCTCAATATTGAATCAAATAAAACCTCTAACATTTGTTCATTTTGCATGAGAGTTGTGACTTTACTTGTTTTTGAAAATTGTTCTTTAACAAAATATAGTCTAACTTGTGCGTTTTAAACAGAGATTTTATAAAATCCCCACTCTGATGTGAGTTCTCTTGCTCCCTCTCACCAGCCTGAATAATTTCTGTCTCTAAACACAACCTCATTTTGCTCCAAATTTTAACTGTTGGACCTAGGTCTTTCTTTATATTAAAGCCCATGAATTTGTGACAGTTATCTTTCTTATTTGGAGAGGAGAGCTTATCAAATTTCCTTTTGGGGTAAACAGTTAGGCTTCACGATGCTCTATTTATACTTAAATACATTTAATTACCCCTGTTTTGCATATTTGAAATTTAATATTGTTCCTTGAGAGAGAAGCCACCTTGGAGATATCTGAACACCTTGGAGAAGTCAATGAAATCTGGGAATTTGATATATGTGGTCGAGTCACAGCTTGCTGCATGACTGACAGGAATTGAATTGCAAGGCAGATTTTTTATGGGAAACAGTGATGAGAATGCAAATTAAGAGCTTGATTTAAGGAAATATCTGATAATGTATCTTTGTTAACAGGCTGGTAATTACTGAAACTGATTTCCTTCAAGTCTAACTAAACAACTGAAATGAAGATAGAAACCTGCACAAAGTGTTCTTTCTATAAAAGGGCTAAGGGTGGCTGGAAAAAAATCAATTCCAATCCTCCCCACAAACACACCACATTTACATTTGTTAATTGCTAGGGAAAAGCCTGCATACATATTAGGTAGAAGTACCATTATTCCTGGTCTGTCCTTGCTGCTTTTAAGGAGAGGCAAATGTTTCCCTTCTACTCTTTCTCAATTTTGCAGTGGAGTGGTTTAGCCCCTTGTCCCCACCCTTCTGCTACTTCAACAAGAAAGGTTAGGCAGGATTTTTAAAAAATGATGTTAGAGAAAAGTTTCTTAATGAAGCAAGCACTCTAACAGAAATAGACTTTAATACCTTGAGGCTTTGAGCCAAGAAGAAATGGTGAGATGTATTTTCATGGCTGGTTGGTTTCATTTTTCTTTTCTTTTCTTTTCTTTTTTTAAGTCAGATGTGCCAATAGGAAATTTAAAGTGTTCCTCTTGATGTAAAAGCCTAGAGCATAAGAAGCCATTCTTACCTTTTATGCAAGACATTTCTTTTTCTGAGAAGTCCATAAAATCAGGCTGATAATTCACTAAATGCCCTGTTTCAATTGAAATCTTCTCCTGCTTTAAAGTACATCATGTCCTGGAGTCTTCTTACTTTCTCTGAGTTAAATGACAACCTTTCTTTTATCTCTATGCTTTTTAACTCTAAAGTTGGTATCTGAAATGTCCAGCCAGCTATCTGAGACTCTGACTTTTCCCCTCTGGAGGTGAGAAACAGTTCATTGATGGGGTAGCAGGTGGGAAAACAGCTGTTAGGAGGGGAGAAGGTGACTGAGGTGGGAGGAGAGTGGAAGTTTATGTGGTGAGAGGAAGAACGTTTATTATAAATAAACACCCTGTGCATGATCAGTGTAAATACAGTGGTAAAATCAATCTTTGTTTCCCCTCACTGGAAAGCACTGAAAGGTGACATTTTCCCATTTCTGTGTCTTCAAAAGCATCAAAAGATTTGATTTCTTCAAAGGGAAACTAAAATAAAGTACTTAAAGTCTGTGACCATACTTCATGACTATGCCCTGATTTGTTCTATTTCAGAAATTATTTGTAAGACACAAAACGGTTTTTGAAAAACGAAAATAAAAATCACCTCCATGTTGTGAACAGCCTGTTCAACAGAGTAAATCCATTACAGTATTTCACTATAGAACATCATTCCCCAGGAAAAAATGGTTTTATCCATATGAAGAAGTTCTCCATTTGAATAATGACATGTTAAATAGATAGAGAAAATTCTAGAAGCAAAAAATGATAGCAAATTAGGAAATGATGCTTTTAATGCCCTACTCCCCCACAACACCCTACAAGAAATACTCGTAACTGCCTCGATAGTTGGCATTAGTCATGGCTTATTACATTTACTCTTTCTTGTTGTTGTTTTTTATTGTTTTTTGTTTTGCATTTGAACACAACTTCAAGGAAGTTGTCTGTACTTTCTTTTTTTAAATTTAAATAATTTTTAATGTTTTATTTCTTTCAGAGAGAGAGACAGCATGAGCAGGAGAGGGTCAAAGAGAGAGGGAGATACAGAATCTGAAACAGTCTCCAGACTCTGAGCTGTCAGCACAGAGCCCAATGAGAGCTCAAACCCATGAACCATGAGATCATGACCTGAGACGAAGTCAGACACTTAACCGACTGAGCCACCCAGGTGCCCCTGTCTGTACTTTCTACTGTAGTCGTACAAAAAGAAGATACTTTTCACTGCATTTTATTTGCTCTCCTCTGTATACAACACAGTAGAGCTAAGACCACTGCTTCTGAGTTTTATTCCCCAATGTCCACCCCTGAGAAAAGGACTGGGTATATTTTCCTTTATCACGGGGGTGGGAGATTGTAAACTGAATCAGCCAACAACTTTGGAGGATGGGAGATAAGACAATGTTTAAAATATGAGCATTTTCTCCTATTTTCTACTAAACCAGATAGTGTTAGCCCAGAAAGAGGATTGCACCCAGTGGGCTTCTGAAACTGGCTCTTAGTTTGCCATTGAATATGCATGTCAATTGTGTACATCTCTTCTCGGGTCTGTGTTCAGTGACTTTGAATTAATAGCTTGAAATTGATGTTTGCGAAATTACTTATACTACATAAATTGACAAGTGCTATAAACCAGAAATTTCCTTTCCCTTGTGGGTAACCAGTACACAAAGGTTGGCAAACATTCTATTTCAGGTGGAAATAGAGTATTTTATGCAAATAGGTTTCTATAACCCACAATGACTGCTTTTAAAAAATTCTCTCATTCCCTTTACCAGACTCTATTTCTTGATTTCTTTTTTTGCCCTCATAGCCAACTGGCTGTCTCTTCTTTTGGTTTCTTTTAATCTTCAATAATCTTGCCTTTTTTAGGCTTTAGCTATTTCTTTTCATTTAAAAAAAAGTTAAAAACAAAGTTTCACAGTAGTGAGAAACCAATATGTCATTCTCAGAAGTGGGGTCAGCACTTGTAACAGATTTGAAATACTCTTCAATCATTCTTAGCTCTTTCTATTCCTGTTGTGGGAGTGGTGACTGTATTGTCAGGATTGTCCAGAGAAACAGAATTAATAAGATATATTTTATTACATATTAATTTTACATATAATTTATTTTATAAATAATTATATATATACATATATATAATTTGTGTATATATAGATAGATAGAGATTTTAAAAAATGACTCAGACAATNAGCAACATCTAGACTATTGTTTGATGAAACATCATGGTGCTGGCACGTTTATAATTAACTGTCACTGTTAGACTTTAAATAAATATGCTTTTTATTTTTAAATGAGTTAAATTTTTGTTAAAAACATGTAAAACAATCTTATTTTATTTGCTTTTGGGAAATGAATGATAAACTGTATCCTTAAGATAAGGTGTTTTGAGATCCTGGTGTATCTTCTAGTTTCAGTCTTTCCTATGACTCATTGTGGACTTTAAACAGGTCACTTAACTTTTCTGTACCTGAGCTTGTTGATCACCAAAGTAGACCTTGCTAAACACCATTTGGGCAAAAATTGCTACTCAGGGTTAATGGAGTTCATTTATGTCTCTTCACACTCCTTTGAAGAAACGGGCTGAGAGTACAAATGTGGTTATTATGAGACTTAACACTTCCATTAAGCTAAAAACAGATATTTCTAAATTTCTTCTTTGGGCATTCAAATTAAAAGCATTTCTGAGCTGCTTTAAGTGCTGTATTGAGAATAATTACTAAAGATTTTCTTTAGCAAGGCATTTCTATAGTCTCATAATTACTATCATTTTCCTGGCAACAATCACATCAGACACTGAAAAAAATATATAAGACAAGAATTTTGATTAAGAAATAGTGAGCTTGACAAATGTTACGATTAAATGTGTCCTTTTGTTTCTGCTCCAAAACTTAAAAAAATGTGCTTTATTTTTCAGAAACAGAACAATGACTGCGAAAATATTGAATTTTAAATCTATTTGCATTACTGACTAAGAAAAATATAGTCTTTAAGGCTTGGTGTCATGCTTAATCCATTTAGTAACATTATTATTATTATATACACAGTTATATGTTGCTTCAGACAAGGAAAGTGGCTAGCATAATTGCCTGAATTATTCTATAAAAACAAATTTGTATTTTTCTCAAAATTTCCCACATATCTAAGGAAACAGGGAGCTAAAGTTTAGAATCCACATTTTCAATGTGATTACTCTAATTCTTTGTGTAGACACACTTGTTTTCTTTGTATGGATAACAAATACAGATATAGATTTGTTTCCCTTTGGTGAGAGATTTTAAATCTCTTTCTTAAAACAAGCTCTCATAGGGAGCTTATACTTATTTGAAAGCCACTTCTATTTTATTCTATGGAGGAGACTGTGGAAAATTAATTTCTTACTGTCATTAAGCACTAACATTAATTTGGTCTTAACTGCACTTAATTTTGAATGAACCTTGAAAGATTTGATGATCAGTGTATCAATGGAGCCTTCTTATGTTCTATGTGTCCATGAGATTTAGAAAGACATCCTTCCATTCTTATTAGCACAAAGAAATGTGCAAAGCTTCCTCACTGATGAAATGCTAAGTACCTTTGATAATTTTGTTTACTCCAGGCTCACATAAATTGATGACAAGATGATCATTTTCAGTGTTGCCAAACTAATACTCAGTACAGACTATGGTATATGGTTCAGACTTTAAGACCAATACATCTTACTGTGAGCTTTTCATAACTTATTTTTTGTACTTATTCTCATTATTTTGTAACTTCTCATACTAACATCCTCTGTTATTCCACACTACAGATTCTTTTTTTAAATTTTTTAATGTTTTATTTATTTCTAAGAGAGAGAGAGAGAGACAGAGAGCATGAGCAGGGAAGGGTCAGAGAATAGAGGGAGACAAAGAATCCAAAGCAGGCTCCAGGCTCTGAGCTAGCTGTCAGCACAGAGCCCAATGTGGGGCTCGAACCCACAAACTGTGAAATCATGACCTGAGCTAAAGTTGGATGCTTAACCGACTGAGCCACTCAGGTGCCCCTCCACACTACAGATTCTTATAGAAACTGACTTATGACCTTAAACAAAATGGCTTTTTTTCAGGATTTATAAACACTTTTTATTACAAATGGGCAAGCATCTTGTGGTATTTGGTATTAGATTGCTTCCTCCTTTTCTCTTACCTCAGCTAGACAGAGACCTCATCCCAGATTGCTACAGCTAAGAACACAGACTTTACTTTCCTGGCAGATCCAAGTCAGAGGGATTTATCCCCAGAAGGAACTGGACTTCACCTTTACTCATCCTACCAGTTACATGTTGCTGAGTCTCAGTTCAGAGAAAGTGCAGGGCACCCTTATTCCTTACACCATTCACTGGACTAAGGGTTCTACCTTATGTACAATGCAGTGAGATATCGGGGCCCAATTGCATTTTCCCAGGCTTGTGAGGTGATGTTTACATGCCAGGACAGGCAAGTCAAGAGAACCTCAGGCTGCACTTTCCTCCCATGACTGACTGTACAGCCCCTAACGCAGTAATGTAACCCAGAAAGAAGTTCACCATTGTCTCCACTTCAGCTCCAGAGTCTTGGCTCAGATTAATTTTTGCTAGGGGGCCAGGGAGAATCATCCTATAAGACAGAAAGCTCCCAATCTTTTCCTGACAGAACTGACCTCATTTACAAAAGAGCACAGGGAAGTTAAAACCTAAGGGCACTCTGAAGAACATGGGAGGTTGTGGTTAAAGGCAATTGGAAAGACTGTATGCTGGTTACTTTAGAAGACATAACCAGAGAATAAGACAATTGAAAAGAGTTACAACAAATTCCAAACATGAACCGTAGAAGCTATTCCTTTAAAGGTGGCACAATTTGGTTGTATTAGTTTACAGAGCAATTTGTGTCCCAGAGCATTTCTGAAAACAGCAAAGCAGTCAGCCAACAATTAGTGGAGTTCAAAAACTGAGAAAAGATAGAAAACCAACTCCACCAATAATACTGGGTTACAGGGTTACTCTGAACATACTAAGGAGTAATATCAGAGGCTTCAGACTACTGGGGGATGGAGAATAAACTCTACTAAATAATTCAGCCAGTTACTAAACAAATAAAAAGAAAATAACAATAATAAACCCTAAAAGGTGAGGGATGCACTATCCAGAGTTTAGACAACTTAATATCTAAAATGTCCAATTTTGAACAAAAAATATAGGGCATGTATGCAACAAAACAGGGAAGTATGATCCTTATGCCAGAAAACAAAAACAAAAACAAACCAAATAAATAAATAAAAATCACAAAATACTTGGGAACTCAACCAGGTGTCAGATTTAACACAGTTCAAAATAGCCATTATAAATATGTTGCAACTAAAGGAAAGCAGCATTCAAAAAGCCAAGGGATATATGACAATGTTTTATCAAATATAAAATATTAATAAAGAGAATGTATAAAAATAATCAAATGGAAATTATCTGAAGCTAAAAAATATAATAGCAAATGTTCACTAGAGGGGCTCAACAGTAGATTTGAACTGGCAGATGAAAGAATTAGTGAACTTGAAGAAGCTTGATAAAGATTGTATAATCTGAAGAATGAAAAGAGAAAAAAAATGAAGAGAGCCCAAAGAGAAATGTAAAATGCCATCAGGTGCACAAACATACATCTAATAAGAGAGCCAGAAAGAAAAGAGAGACAAAAAGGAGATAAACTATTTGAAGGAATAATGGCAGAAAACTTGCCCGATTTATTGGAAAACAATGGATACAACTAGCTCCACATGGGATACACTCAAAGGGATCCATAAATGAACACATCATGGTAAAAACTTTGGAAGTCAAAGACAAGGAGAAAATTTTGAAAGCACAAAGAGAAAAATAACTCCTCACTTACAAGATCACTGCAATAGGATGCTCACTGATTTGTCAGCAGAGCAATATAGTCTAGAAGGTAGTGAGATGACACATGCATTCAATGTGATCAAAGCAAAACTGCCAACCCAACACTCTCTATCAAGCAGTGCTCTCTTTCAAAACTGAAGGTGAAATAATGGCCTTCCCAGATAAACAAACACTAAATACATTGCTACTTGACTTGCCCTAGAAAAATATACTAAGTAAAAAATACCAGTTCTTCAGGCTGAAAACAAGTAATGCTAACTCCAGACAGTAGTTTGAATCCACAAGGAAAAACAAAAAGCACAGGTAAAGATAATTATGTAATCATAAAAAACAGTAGTAGTATATATTTTTCTGTTTTTCTCATAACTGATTTTAAAAATAATTGCATAATATAATATGTAGACAATGTCACATTGGGCCTTTATCATATATATATAATATACATATATAGTTGGCAAAACAGCACAAAGGAGATGAGTGGCAGCAGAGCTGTATTAGACTAAGAAGATAGCCATAGAGGATAAAGTAAAGTAATAATTATAACTGTGTAGTGTTGGGCTTGTAACATTAAGAGATGTAATATGTATAACAAGATAACCACAAAAAGAGGGGAAAAGGACTAGAACTGTATAGAAATAACATTTATATATCTTACTAGAATTGAATTAGCATATATCTGAAACAAGTATTTATCCTGGTAAGTAATATGTGGGAAATCCTAGAACAACTGCTAAAACATAAGTAAAAAATAATAGTTAAGAAATCATTGATAAAATTTAAATCTACATTATAGAATATTCACTTACTGCAAAATAAATCAGTTAAAGGAGCAACAGAAGAAACACACATGAGACATAAGCAAAGAAATGTAAATGAAAGCTATAAATCAATTATATCATGGGTCAAACAATCCAGACAGAGATTGTCAGACTAGATTAAAAAAACATGTGATACAGGGCACCTGGGTGGCTCAGTCGGTTGAGTGTCCGACTTCAGCTCAGTTCATGATCTCACACTCGCAAGTTTAAGGCCCACGACGGGCTCTGTGCTGACAGCTCAGAGCCTGGACCTGCTTCAGATTCTGTGACTCCCTCTCTCTCTGCCCTTCCCCAACTCGCACTCTGCCTCTCTCTCTTTAAAAAAGAAAAAAAAAAAAAAAACATGTGATCCCACCAAACCTTCTCTGTATGACACACTCTTTAGACTCAAAGATACAACCCGATTAAAACTAAAATTTACAAGACCATGGCTAAGTCAGTCCTCTAGGCTACCATCAGGATCAGTGCTGATTTCATTATAGAGTTCCTATATGTATAGGAGTATGTGCAGTGTTGCACTATGTAAAGATAAGTAGTCATCAATTCTATGACAGAAGCTTCTAGTTTATAGAAAGCAGAAAAATAAACTCATAACTCTACTCCAAAGTAGAGCCAGATCAGTACCCAAAATGTAGAGATTATTCATAAGAGGAAGAATTGGAAAAACCAGAAGAGGATTCTGTCTTTTTCAGAGGTGGATATAGTCATGACATGTGAACATGAGGAAATTTCAAGGAATAAGCAAGGTCACAAATGCAGAATTCATGGTTTTTGAACCAATCAAGAGTTTTGAATGTGTTTTATCAAAAAGTTAATTCTACTTATATCTGTTCTTTAACAATATCAATCTAGGTGAGAAAATGGTAAAAACTAACTCCATGTTCAGTTTCATGTTCCATTTGTGCACACGGTTAAAGTAAGAGAAATAGGGGTGCCTGGGTGGCTCAGTCAGATAAGGGTCTGACTTTGGCTCAGATCATGATCTCGTGGTTTGTGGGTTTGAGCCCCATGTCATGCTCTGCACTGACAGCTCAGAGCCTGGAGCCTGCTTCAGAGTCTCTGTCTCCTCTTTCTGCCCCTATCCTACTTACACTCTCTCAAAAATAAATAAACATTAAAAAATAAAGAAAAGATACCCTGTAACAGGGTTGAACTGCCTTTGTTTATTGCTATTTTTTGTCTCCTCCTAAGAATGCCACCACTTTAAATTTTACATGGGTTTGTAGCTAGGTTGACAACATCCAGATGGGCTTCTACAGAACTTAGGAATGAAGTATTGCTAATATACTGTACACATTTCACTTTTAACACTTATTTTAAAGAACAAAAATGGTTTATGGGCATACTGAAATGGAGTGATTTAGGTTAATAATAATCCTGTGTACTTCACAGTAAAAAGAGTAGGCATAAAAAGTGTCTAATTCTCAAAAAATGTTTATCTCCATCAGAAATAATCTACTGTGATATTTCTTATAAAGAAAAAACCCACATTATATCTAAAAATATGATTTGTTGCTATCAAAAACTGATTTATGTAGTAGGTTTTCAGAACCTTGTCTGTGATATAAAGTAAGATTTGGCTGCATTTTTCTTTATAGTAATGCATTCTTTAAGACTTAATGGCATTTGCCAGTTAGTGGCTTTTTATTCACAAGTATTGAAAACAATCAGTATTACTAGTGGTAGAAAAGAGTTGACCTCTTGATAGATAACTGCAGTATCTAGGCATACACTACCCACTTTATATCCTAGTTATAAAGAAAAAAAAATCACTCTGTCAATGGAGAAAGTATGTGTCATATCAAAAGATCAAGAAATTTGCAATTCCAGCTCCATGCAGAGCAGGACAGTTCTTTCTGACAAGTCTTATGGTCCCTTTTTCTTGTAGCAAGTTCTCTTCATGATTCCCTGTGAAAACTCTTACTAACTGAATAATGGGGATAATACTATCAAATGATTGCCTTAAGGATGGAATGGCAATATTTTGAAGATTAGTCTGCTTACAAAGAAACAGATGGCTATGCAGACGAATTTTTAAGTTCCTGGTTTCAAAAGTGGGATTATTGCTTTAGTCCATAGTGAGAAAATGGGAATTTGTCATTAGAGATCCTTTGCTAATTGCTGTGTTTACACACTTTCCAGGTTTAGTTTTTGCAAATTCTGCCTTAAAGGACCATATTAAGTGTCTCTTTATATTGCACAACATCCAGTGCTTTATAAGTTTTATTAAGACAAACTAATACATTAACAATAAATAATAAGTCCTAAATAATTGCCTTTTAAATCACTGGCAAAATCCACTCAGATCTCTGCTTCATATCAAATGCAACAAGTACTGGGTCAAGAGAAATCTGAAAAGAAGACTCCATGTTACAGATAGAATTTCTCCCCTTGTCTTGGTCAGTTAGGTGACTACTAGTTATGTTTTCTCACAAATATAACCCTTTTAGGAGGCCTTCAAGCACTGATCCACAGACTCCAGTTGATGAACAAACTTCCCACAAGATCTAGGACCCACGTGATCATGGGCATGGGGGAGGCACATTTCAAGATGCATACCAGGCCTGGCCTGTAATACTCTTGTCTGTGAGAATGTCCCAACCTGAAAGACCTCCTATGGAGACTCCTTTTGGAAGTCAGGTTTTGTTGGCCTGGTTTCCTTAACAGCCATTAACAGAGAGTTGGTGTCCAAGGCTTTGAAAAACATCACACCATCCTTATAATGACTCTCAAAGGCAGGTTGTTGTTTTTGCTTTTGGTTTTTTAATCCAGAAGCTTATGTAGTAAGTTTTTTAAAAATGCCATTGAGCCCTTTAAGAAATGTTTGTCTTGATGCAGTGACCAAGAAAAGAAGCATTACTGTTCTGTGAACACTGCATTACACTTTTTAGTGTTGATTTATCTCATATGATTCATACAGAGGCACTTAAGGGGGACAGAAGAGTTGTTATGGGTCCTTTTTTTGCAGATAAGGGAAGAGGAGATCTGAGAGTTCAAGTGGTTTCTTTATGTCTGTTCTGATAGTGAGTGGCAGAAGATAGCAAACATTCATACTATCTATCATTAATGAATTTTTGAGGTAAAAATAATTGCTCACTAGTTTTTAAGTGAGGGCCAAACATGCATTTCCAAAGGTCAGCTATCTTCTCAGAAGGGCAATTTTTCCTTGAATGAAATTTCTGTTTTACCTCAGAGTGTATTTAGGGCAACTGAAGGTGGGCCTTCCACTAGTATTTTGTATTGGTGCACATTATCATCTGTGAAAATGAGCACAAGATACAGAACATTGAAATGCAGCAGCATGAGCGACAGACACAGGAATTCTTGTACAACATGGGAATATTTTTCACTGCTAATATTAAAAACAGTACTTTCCTCCAGGTAAAATAAAGGACATTCTCCCAAGGCACTGCAAACATTCCAAAAAAGAAAAGAAGAGAAAGAAAGCAAATACAATTGTTTTGCTTCGAACTCAGTGGCCTGAGAGGGATATCTCAGCAAGTCACTGCTGTGACATATGTATTTTCATATTTCTGAGTCAAGGATTAGCATCAAACTGTAACTCACAGATAGTAAGCAGAGAGCTCGCATTTATTCGGAAGCTACCATATGCCAGGAAAGGTTCTAGATGCTGGACAACTGCCTCATGGAACTTTCATCAAGAAATGTGATACAGGGGTGCCTGGGTGGCTCAGTCCATTAAGCATCTGACTTGAGCTCAGATCAAGGTCTCAAAGTTTGTGAGTTCAAGCCCCGTGTTGGGCTCTGTGCTGACAGCTCAGAGCCTGGAGCCTGCTTCAGATTCTGTGTCCCGCTCTCTCCGTGGCTCTCCCAACTAATGCTCTGTCTCCCTTTCTCTCAAAAATAAGTAAAACATTAAAAAAGAGATGTGATACAATGCCCATTTTGTTGAGGAAGAAAAGAAGATTCAGAGAGGTTACCTATCATTTTCAAGGACACACAGCTAGGAAGCACTGTTTTACTGCATGCAGTTATTTTACACATAATGAAAATACTTCATTATAGTTATTTCTGTTTCCATTTGGTAGCTGAGGAGTTGTGTCAGGGAATTCAAGTGGCTTATATTTGTGGTTACATTTCAAGCAAATGGTAGAGAGGACTGATGAGCCTTTATGTCCTGCTGCTGTTACCAGGGGCTTTCTGATACTTTGCTCCTCAAGAGCAGTCCAGAAGGGCTCCTCAAAGTGGTAATCCACTGGGAGCTTGTTAGAAATGCAGGGTCTGGGGCGCCTGGGTGGCTTAGTCGGTTAAGCGTCCGACTTTCACTTAGGTCACGATCTTGCGGTTCGTGGGTTCGAGCCCCGCATCGGGCTCTGTGCTGACTGCCAGCTCAGAGCCTGGAACCTGTTTCAGAGTCTGTGTCTCCCTCTCTCTCTGACCCTCCCCTGTTCAGGCTGTCTCTCTCTCTCTCCTAGAAATAAATAAAAAATATATATATATATATAAAAAGAAAGAAATGCAGGGTCTTCAGCTCTCCCCAGGACCTATATTTTAACAGCCACCCCCCCAAGTGATTCTCCTGCACATTAATATTTGAGAAGCACCACATTCATCATGACGCTCCACTCAGAGAGTTAGGCAACACATTGAATATTTCAGTGTTTCTCAGCCAGCTGATGGCTGTTCCCAGCAGGAGCCATCTACACCTTCTGGAAGCCACCTGACATTGATAGGCACCTCTGGTCCTGCCCCCTGGGTCACAACCCTGCCTGCTCCCACCCCAGCCCAGGAACCAGACAGCACTCCCCATCGCATGGAGATAATCTTCAGTTCTAGGTGGAGATGAATGGCCAAATTCTCTTTTCAATTCAACTTAACCATGTGAAACAGCACTACCTCTTAAAAGCTATAGCTGATTCAACTGTGGAGAGGCTAATCATCCATTCCTTCCCAGAGAGACTACAAGAGAGCTCTTCAGTTTCTTGGAGCTCATGGTCCCACAGATGGGGAGGAATGTACTTGTGTGTCGCCTGGCCCTTTGTGCTGCACACCTGGTATTTTGCTGAATGGAGTGTTTATTGAAATACTTCATTATTTCAACCTCATTATCTCTAAATGTGCTTGTTATCATCTGGATAAGACCTGATTGCAAAGCCTCTTCTGTGTTCACTCTCTTTTTTGGTATTTCCTGTAATGTATATACTATAATGTGTAAATATGATTGGACATGCACCCCGGGGTCAGAACAGAACTGTCAGATACACACATGCTACCTGACAGAATGCTGGGATGGTATCTTCACATGGGACATTTAAAGGCTCGGAAGAACGTGTGTGTGAGTGTGTGTGTGTTGTTATAGTTGTTCAGGAGTTTGTAGTATATAAGCACTTTCTCATTGTCAGTTACAACAATCTTGCAATCTAATATGTAGGTCTTAATTATTCTAGAAGCAAAAAAAAAAGTCACTGATAAGTAAAATTTCAGCTTTGGTCTTCTTAATGAATCTAATGGTGTAACAGTTTCCTTAGTGGACAAAAGTGACTGAAAATACATATGACTCCTAGCTTCTTCTATGAATTGGTTAAAACATAGTGATTAGTTAGATCATAAAATGTGCTTTGCTATTGTCTCTTGATTTTATTTATATTATAGATGCTACTTTAAAATTTATTTTAATTTCATCTCTCATTGTTTCTTTGGTTCAATGTAAAATATATGGAAAGTTAGAGGTTATTCATTCTTACTTCCTCATTAAATCTCTTGTCTAAATATTTTAAACAAATAATTTATAACT
Organism: Crocuta crocuta; assembly: GCF_008692635.1. NCBI lineage: Eukaryota > Metazoa > Chordata > Mammalia > Carnivora > Hyaenidae > Crocuta > Crocuta crocuta. The sequence continues at coordinate 32,193 of NW_027551558.1, forward strand.
TGCTTCAATTGTTTAGAGATTATCCTTAATAAAATTATTCAACTTTTCCTTAAAGAACAATTTCTGCAAAACTGCTTTTCAGTTATAATTCTAGGCATGAGTGACTATGGTAGATTATTATTCTTGTACCATTAAACCAAAAGCCATTCTAGCTACTTAAAAATATAATTATCAATAGATAGTATGCTTCAAAAGGATAAGGGTTGTGTCCTCAGTCTGCATATGGTGTCTAGCATGTATATGTAATATTACATATATTCAATAATAAATAATATATAGTATATATTAATTCATTCAATAATATATATTGAATTCAATAAAATATATATTGAACATCAGATACTATGATGGGTTCTAGGGATACTATGGAAAACAGATATATATTAATCATTTTCTCGCCAACTAAAATGTGAACTGTATGAGTTCAGCCTCTTTTTATCTTGTTCATTGCTTATTCATTTCCATAGCTCTTAGAATAGCACTTGGCATGTAAATGTTGCTCAATAAATATATATCAAATGGATGAATTAAGTAAATGAGTCATGCTAGCACTCTAGTATAGGAGATAAGTTAAAACAAAAATATGAGATTATTTTTAAATTAAAATTATTGCTCTGAAGAAAAATGAATTGTTGACAGAAAACAACAGAGGAAAATACCAAAAGTACATTGGTAAAGTATTGCCTAATTATAGCTATGGAAGGAGTAATGTAATTTTTAACTATTTATGGCAGAAAGCATTTCTTTTTATAATTTGGATCAGTGAAATATTATTTATTTAGGGAGATCCTTTTACAAAACACAAAGATTCATTTGTTCAGCCATATATAGTTAGTGCCTGCTGGGTGCTAGGCACTGTCCAAGATTTTGGAATTACAGCAATGGGCAACACAAACATGGTGAGGTTCCTGGGCTTCTACCTGCTCTGGGCATCTCCATGCATAGAATCTTGGGGTGATTTCTAAGGCTACTTGCTATAAGTATGGGAATTAGGGCAAGCACAGGGTTGGAGAGATGATCTAGACCAGAGTTCCTTTAAAGGGTCAGAACTTAGGACAGATACATGATTAAACCTCTTTTCTTTTTAAGTTCATTTATTTTGAAAGAGAGTACAAGTGGGAGAAGAGAAGAGAGAGAGAGAGGGGTGAGAGAGAGATTCCCAAGCAGGCTCCACAGTGACAGGGCTCAAACCCACGAACTGTGAGATTATGACCTGTGCTGAAGTCAGATGAGCCACACAGGTGCTTCACATGATGAAAACTCTTTAAGACAACCAACTTGACAATAAAATATTTTTTTAAAATATACATTTAAGGTCCAAGTTCTCCTTCAGCAAGATAATAATAGTTCTAACACTTACCTGTAGCTTAGAGATGTAGCCCAGTGCACATTTTACATCTAATTTAAAACGTCTGATTTTTAAATTCCTAACTGGTAAAACAGGAGTGTCAAAAATACTCATCACTTTGGGACTCCTGGACATAGAAGTAGTTCTTCAGTGTGGGTCACCAGTATGATGTTTTAAGCATCCCTTCCTTAGCATATTTATATTTAGCATAAATATAGTATATACAATGTAACTATATAGCTCTATACAATTTACATACTATATACCTATATAGTTAGTATATACTACAGTTAGTATGAACTAACATGCTAGTACAAATATCTAACTTATGAACAAGGCATTACTTAGTTTCTGCAGAGAACAGAGACAGTGTATGTTTCTGAATTTCTTACATATTTCCACACATATATCTTTCCCTTATATTTCCATCCTTATTAACCTTACTTATATCCTCAATTTCCTTATTCTTTTGCTTCACTCTTCTATGTTACACTCACACCTTCTGATAAGCATACATCTTTAGAATTCCATCTCCCCCTTTCTTCTTTTACATAGTCATTTTAGCATCCTCAAATATAGATTCACTATATTTGTTCTTCACACAGATTAACTTTTCATATGCCTCTTTACAGCACTAAGCTAAAATTTCCATCACCAAAGTAATTTGTTTAACTTTCTTTCTCTTCAAATCTGCTATTTAACTCAACTATTATTAATACAGTATTGCTGTGTGCCAGACACAAGGTATAAATTGGTGAGTGCATAGATGCAATCCCCATATCCCTAGAGTTGACAGTCAGAGGAGGAAGATAAGCAGTAAATGATTAGGCAAACAAGAAGTTCATTGAGATAAGTGCTTTGGAGAAAATGAACAATACAGAGATAAGCAGGCAGGAGTAGGGATGGTCAAGGAAGCTATTTCTCAGTATATTCATACAAGCAGACACTGAAAGGATGTGAAGTAATCAGCCACACAAAAACCAAATTTAAATGTATGCAGAGTAGCCACATCAGTCTATATGAAAGCTTTTAAAAACTCTCTGTTGAGTCAGATTTTGATGAGAAAGTTAGAAGGGAGATATGAAGAAATGCCTAAGATATGAGAAGTTATCTCTCCTTGGATTTTGTATCTATATCTACCCAGAGATGATAGAGATATATATGCATTTATAGCCCTGACCATATCTTGGGTTCAAGACCTATATCTTTTTTTTAAAGTTTTTAAAGACAGAGAGTAAGAGAGCATGCATAAGCAGAGAAGAGGGGCAGAGGGAGAGAGAAGGAATCTTAAGCATGCCCCCCCCCATTCAGCGTGGAGCCCAATTGCGGCTTGATCTCTGGACCTCGAGATCATGACCTGAGCTTGAATCATAAATCAGACACTTAACCCACAGAGCCACCCAGGCAAGACCTGTATCTTTCCCTAATGTTTCACAGATGAAAATCAGCCTGTCCAAACATGAGTTCACTACCTTTCAAGTTCACTACAAGAAAACTCTCCCTCCATTTTGCTCTTGTATAAAAGCACTACTGCCATAAATAAAAAGCATCCAATCAAGACATTTCATTTATTCCTGACGTTACTTCTGTTAGTTGTCTACACCAAAGTTGGCACCAAGTCTACTATGTCTACTCCTAAACACCTTAGGAACTGACGTCATTTTCTCCTCCTGTGATTACCCTGTCTTGGTTCTTGGTTCAGCTATCATGTGGGTCATTGCAAGTAATGTACAAACAGACCTCATCCTCCGTGTCTTTCTACTTCTATCTGTTGTCCAGGGAAATATGGTGACATCATGCTGCTTCATAAGATACTCCTTTAGAAGGACATGCAAAGCACCTTGCATGTCTTCCAATCTACTTTCCCAGCATCATTTCCCTCTCCTGGAATACACTTTATGCTCATGCAGAATGTACTCTTCTGTGGGCTGGGCATGTTTCTGTCTTTAATGTTACCATTCCTTTGTATAAACTCTTCTGTTTTAATAATCTGTATTTTATTGCTCTGCCAGATGAGTGCCTATTCTTCCTTAAAGACTCAGCTAAAATGTTTCATCCTCTGTAAAGTCTGTTTTTGTCTCTCAACTAATCATCGGTGAGAATTCATTTCCCCCTCATCCACACTCATACTCTTATTTATCAACTCAATTTTCTTGACTGAATCTTTCCTGATAGATTGTATAGTCCTGGAAAGCAGTGTCAATGTGCATTAATTTTTTATGGCAACACCTAAAATAGCATCTGATCTGAAACAAAAATTAATATGTATTTAATAGATTAATAACAAAGAAGTAGGTTGTCTATAGGAAGCAGACCGTTATTGGAAGACCCTCTCCCAAATTGTTATCCAGCAGAAATCAGCCATTTCCCTACACCATTATTTTGTCCCTTATAGCCTTACCAAATGCTGAGGCTCCTTGCTACTCAGTCTAATCAAGGAGTTTCATGATGCAAAGAAGCACAGTACAGAAGCACAAAAACAATAAAATGGCATCTGTGCTAACCTCTACCTGAATTTCTTAGAGAAAAGTGAAAAGGATTTAGTTCATAATGGAGCTACTTTTCTCAAATCCCATGCCTCTCCTTTCCAAACATCCCTACCTTGGTCGTCCACATACTCAATCCATTTCTATCCATTTAAAAATATTTATTCCACTTGAAACACCTGCCTCTTCTCTTTAGGTCTATTTGGTATAGAATAATTTTGCCCTTTCAATACCTTCTATGCATATCCCTTTTTCTCCCAATTTCTCCTGATTTTAAATTGCATATAATGTGGAAACCAAACTAGCAATAGCTTTGCATTATATGAATGAGGAGAACTCACAAATAAACACATTTGCCTAATTTAGATATCCCAAGCGTTGCAAATTAAGATAGGTGTTTGCTTGGCTGAGTATAATTTGATGTTTTTAGAATGAAATTGGCTAAAATTCCAAACTAAAGAAGGGTAAAATTCATAACATGTGTTGAATATGACTGCTCTGTAAAATAGGGGATAATATATATTTTAATTGTTTGACCACTTCTATTCCTTATCCTAGATTTATGTCATCTTACAGAAACATTGGATTGTAAGTTTTTAGTTATTTTTCTTCTAATATGACTCACAATTTTGAAGAGAAGTTTCTTTGGACATTCATTTTCCCTTGCAGTAAGACGGTGGATACAGTCACTGGATGTAGCTTTTTACTTGCCTGATTTATTTTTCTTTTCTCTTTCTTTTGTTAACCAGTGGAAAGCAGAAATCAGGGGACTTTTTCTTTCTAATGTTTGGCTAAGTCTTCATCCTAAAATTCCTTTCATATAGCAGGTCATTTAAAAAAACAGCAGGCAGACACTTAAACACAGTTGATAATTGCTTTCAGCTTTAGTGACTCACTCCTCCAGGAAGTGTTCTTTGTTGTTTAGATTTTAATTTTTGATTGTTCAAGCTGACCTAAATGCTTAGAGGTGAGCATAAGAAATCTGGCAGCATGTAGCATGTGTCGTTTGAAGCCATCTGTTTGTGTGCAATAAAAGATAACTCTTCAGGTGTCACTTTCATCACTGTTGATAGGCAGAATAGCATTTATTCTCCCCAGTCATCTCTTCTCATTGCATTTTCCATCAGTTCCCCCATTCAGTGGATGATCCAATTAATGTCAGGGATGGAGGGTTTGACAGCTTGCCAACACAGGTGTGCTGTGACTGTTCTCCTTCCTTCTTATTTTTCTTTCTATCTAAAGAAAGGGGACAAGCACATTTTCAATCATAGGGTAAAAAATCTGCCAGCATATTTCTGATGACTTTTTCTGAAAAATAATAAGGAACAGTACTTTATTTTGTAGAAAACCAAATACTCATTCACCACTTTACTATTCTACCCAAAGTTGTAATTACTCACTAATCAATTTAATGATAAACATGCAGCAAATGCATATCATTTTCAGCAAATGTATGTTGTATCAAGGATCAAAGATAAATAAGACCTATCTTCTGGCATCAAAGGGCTCGTTGATCAGTGAAGACAGAGCTCCATAAATAACACATAAGCAAACAGAAATGGAGACATATAACAGAAATCATAACATAAGTACTAAAGCAAAATGTGTATGATGTGCTATGGAGGCAAGAAAAAAGGAGGCATATGTTCTTTGAAGGCTTACAAGAAAAGGTTATGTGGTGGAGTTGACATGCAGCATGGCCATGGAGGAGAAAATGTGTTCAACCACAGAAGATATAAAAAACAGAGGCAAAACAGCTTGGGCAACACTCAGAGTCACACAAAGGCATAACATGCCAGTGGCAGAGATTATTTTATTGACTCTAGAGAGGAAGCAGGGAGATCATGAATTAGCATGAGCTAATGGTGATGACTCTATGCCATGCTAAGCAATTTTGTTTTTATATTGAAGGCAATGAAGAACCAACAAAAGTTTTTGCAATACTATCTGAAGAGTTCTAACTTAGTAAGAGAGTGAATGCAAATAAAGTGAGCTCTAGTAATGGAGAGTTGGGAACATAGAGCCCAATAATGAGATACGTCATTAGTTTATTGTACAAAATATTTATTGAGGGCTTTCTATGTGCCTGATGCTAGTGATAACAAATGAACTTGAGAGTTACCTCCCTTGAGAAACTCACAACTCAGCAGAGAAAGCCGGACATGTAAATGTGAGTATAACATCATAACTTGGTAAGATTTTATTGGAGTTCTGATAAAAATGCTGAATATACAGCTACTGATTTCCATGAAGTTCCTGAGAACTATAATAGAAGAGATAATTTTTTATTGTTCCATGTCAAATATAAAAGCACAGAGATGAGGAGTGTGAAATTGGAAGTTACAGTTCAGCCAAAATGGACAAAATGAATAATTAAGTCAAGGGAATCTGTCTTGAGAAATAAGACCCTGGCACCCATAACCAAGATGGGGAAGAATAGATTTGGAATGAGGAAAGAAAGGTGCTGTATTTAATCTGGAACATATGGAAATTGAAATGACAAGAGACAGTCAAGCAACACTATCAAAAGGTGGCTGGAAATGTGAGTCTGGAGGTCAAGAGAAATGAGCGAAGCTGAATATATTTATTTGAGGATCAGCATGATACAAGTGGTAAAATCACAGAAAAGTATGAGGTCAAGTAAGGAAAATATGTATGGTAGAAACAGAGGAGGATGCTAAGAAAAAGTAGAAGCTGTAGGCGAGGAACAATTGGAGAGAAGGAAAAACATGAGAAAGCATGTCACCAAGGCCAAAGAGAACATTTGAAAAGTGGGCTGAGCAGTTGATTTTCAGTTGGTCACAGACCACTCCAATCAATTCTACAAATTGGAAGCACAGGATATTGGATTTTAATGGCAACTTAAAACAAGAATCTTTTTCAACAGAGTGGAAGCAAAATATACAGTAATGTTTCAAGAAGTTTCTTGGTGAAGGTAAGAAAAATAAGGGTAGTTACTTAAGGAGCCAGTTTTTTTTTTAATTTTTAAAAAATGTTTTATTCATTTCTGAGAGAGAGAGAGAGACAGCATGAGCATGGAAGGGTCAGAGAGAGCGGGAGACACAGAATCCGAAACAGGCTCCAGGCTCTGAGCTGGCTGTTAGCACAGGGCCCGATGCGGGGCTCGAATCCACAAACCGCGGGATCATGAACTGAGCCAAAGTGGGATGCTTAACCGACTGAGCCATCAGGCATCCCAAGGAGCCAGATTTTAAAGAGGAAAGTTTGAATGGAAGTATTTGACTATGTTTTTAGAAACAGCAGATGTGTGTAGAAAGGGAAAGACTGAATGTTTATCAGAGAGGGACAAAATGATGAAATGAGGCCCAGAGGTCATGACTAGACATTATCTATCATAGGAGTGTCAATCTTGGTCTCTTTCTTGAGGCAGGCATGAAGATGTAACCATGAGTCATTTGTACCAAAGTGTAGCTTTGAAGAATGAGAAACCACAGAAGGTGCTCCTTTTTTCTTTAATATATGAGAGAAAGTTATGAGAATGAAAATGTTGGATTAAAAGTCTAGAAAGAAAGACAACGCTAATAATTGGAAATATTCATTTGACAATGGTCAAAAGCAGACTAGAGAAGAGTAAAAGTCAACCAACCAAAGGAACCAATCAATCAATTAATCAACCAACCAAACGTCCATAGTGAGATGTTTATATAATAGATGAGAACACAATTTCCAAAGTCAACCAACCAGACTTTACTCCATGACCTGGCTCTGAAACTTTTGTCTTCAGGACTTTGGACAAGTAACTCAGCCTTTCCAAGTTTTTCTATATGCAACATGGGCATAATAATATGAGATCATGTATGTAATTCTATTGGAATTGAAACAATCTCTTAGAATTGTCTTCTAATTATTTTAGGACTTATGAAAGAGGTGGAGATCTTTAACAGTAGTGAGAAGACAATAGTGAGAAAGAACAATTATGACCACTAAACACATAACTGAGGGATTATCTTAGTGTAAATCTTCAAACACATGCATATTTTTCTCCTGTTTTTAGAAAGGATACAAAAATGATGAGCAATAATTTTTCATTGTCAGTAAAAAGAATTAAAAACTAACAAAACAATTGGAGCATAAATTGTTAGTATTAGATCAAAAAAGCAAATTTCCTAAGAGTAAAAATATATCCCACAAAATTTATAAAATACGTATCATTCTATGTTTTGGGAACTGAGACATGGCAAAAAAGCAAATGGGCTACAACTTTTACATGTGTCCTTGAAGAGTTAACTGAACTATGAAGAGCGTAACAGAAAGGATTAGATGGGAAAGAAGAGTCACTGAAGATGAATCCTTAGGTTCTGATAATCTTTTCTGGGTCTTGACATACACTTTTTAGGATGCATATTGTTAATTTTTGAATAGGCAAAAGTTGTCAGTATGCCTCTTAATACAGTCTTTGTATCACCTGCTGAGATATCACCATAACAAAAAAATGTGGCTAAGGTATATATACCAATCACCCATCTAGATTGTTAATTCTTAAAGACAAGGCATGCTTTCTGTACTCACATCTTCCTTTGTAAACAGTTGCTCAAAATAACCTATCAATCAGTATTTGTTGAATGCATGAATGGATTAAGTAATCAATGGACTAATTAAGCACTATAAAATATTATTAAGGTGAATGGTTTTTATGTGTACTTTCCACGATGTGTGTGTAAAAGCATAGGGCAAAATTAAGATTTCATTGAATCTAAATTTTATTTATTCATTAGAGGTGACTTCCACTGTCATCTATTTAGGGTACTGAAATATCAAAATCCTTTTGTTGTCATCAGGAGTAGAATTGGAAGATGAGCTTCAAGATATCTTTGTGTAAAAAAAGAAAAAAGAAATGAAATTATGAATTTTCTCAATGTTTTCCTGATTTGCCAAACAGAATGTAAGAAACTATGCCATTATTAAAGCTACAAAAGAAACTACATCATCCACTTTATGTATATTAAACTCTTTTCTTTTAACTTTTTCTACCAAGGGTTTGAAGTGCAAGTTCTATTTTGTCAATAAATGGTGCCTATTACACTGAGGAATTAATGACATATGAACAGTTTAAAACAAATTTCCCAGAGAGGGATGAAAAATTTATTGAAAGAGTCTATACTTAAAAAATTCTATGGAGCAGCAAGGAAGTTTTCTGCTTCTCTCATCCCTAAAATGCAGCTAGATTAACACTAAACCATCTTGCAAACTTAGAAGATTGATCTGAAGATTAACACAACAATCTGAATATCTTGAGCCACAAAACTTGGACGGACACAGTGCAGAATGGTGAACTGGCAGAGAGAGAAGTTACGGAGGGTAGTGAGCTGTTTTTGCTTGTGGAGAGAGGACAGAGATGGGGGGAGAGTACAGGAAAAGCATCCCCCCCCCCAAAAGCAGCTAGAGAGAAAAAGAGTGGAAATACCCATAAAGGACTGAACAAGGAAAGGAAGAAGGAGAAAGGAGAGGGTTTAAATACCACTAGGACTCTATAAACAGGGGAGCACAGACTCTGAAACTCTGTAGCTCAATAGCGGGCAGAGTTCTCATGGGAAGGGCGAATCCCCAGAAACAGACAGCAAGGTCCAACGAGTCCTCACTTTGGGGATGCTGTTCTGCTGCTGAAAAGGCAATTGATAGAGGCTATGTGCCCCCCCCAACAGGCAAAGGTCCAAGTGGGCCCCTGAGAAGAGCCATATTTGCTGATGTTGAAACAAGGATGTTAGGGGGTGGTGGAGCCTGGCACCAGATGTGTGTTGTGATTTACCATAATCACTGAAATCCTGATGCTACACAATTGCACAAACTTTTTCTGGTTTGAGCTGGCACCCAGCCACAGTCTCTGGGCATCTGCAGCAGTGTGATGGCCAGAACATTCCTGGGGGTGGGCCAGCACCTGGCCATTGCTCGGTGAGACACCACCCCCCCATTCCCCAGAATGGGGAATGAGTCAGAATGAGTCAGAATGAGTCAAAGCCAAAGGGCCCTCAGAAGTAAGGAGTTTGGAAACACAGACCAATCTGAGATAAAATTTGGGAGGGAAGTTCTGCCTGGCAGGCTGACAGCTTGTTCCCAAACAGTATAGAAGTGGGGAGCAGACAGAAGCTGGAGACAAAGGAGAGGTGTTTGATTGCCAGTTGATGAGAGCACAGAGTTCTGTGTTAGAGACTGGGTATCTGGGTGACATGATTTTTACCTCTCATGCACATGCACATACACATGTACATGTACCACAACGACCCACCCCAGTAATGTAAGCATCACTATGTAGTGGAGAATGGAGCCATCACACCAAGCTTGCTTCAACTCTACCAGCCGGGCTCCAGAGAAACACCACAAGTCTCTCCTCCTGCTTAGTTTACAAACTATAAAGTGCTTCATAGTATGACTTGTAAGAGAAAATGGATATAACCTGAATTGTATTTCATTCTGTATGCTGATCCATCATTTGAATTTTTCTTTTATTTTTTATTGTTGAATACAGAGAGAGAAAAATTATTTTTATTTTCTGTTTTTATAAGAAATACTTTTCTTTAAGTTTTCTACTATACTTTTAATTCTTTAATTATATTTTACTCTAATCATTTTATTTTATTCTATTTTTATGTAATCATTTTTAAATTTTCAAATATTTTCCTACTTCCCGCTCATTTTTTTCTTTCTTTTCTTTTCTTTTCCTTTTTTTCTCTATTCTATCAAATTTCTTTCAACAACCACAGCAAAGCACACTTGGGACCTAGCATCTTTTCTTTGATTTTTGTGTTGTTATTAATTTTTTTATTTTAATATTTTTGTTAATTATTTTTCTTCCTCCAAAATGACAAAATGAAGGACTTAACCCCAAAAGAAAAAACAGGGAAAAATGACAGTGAAGGAAATACAGATACAAGCAAGATGTCTTAACCAGAATTTAGAATCATGATGATAAGAATACTAGCTGGGGTTGTAGAAAATATAGAATCCATTTCTGTAGAGATAAAAGAAGTAAAATCTAGTCAGAACAATATTAAAAATGCTATAACTGAGAAGCAACCTCAAATGAATGACACAATGGCAAACATAGATGAAACAGAGCAGAAAATCAGTGATATAGAGGACAAACTTATGAGAAATAATGAAACATAAAAAAAAAACTAAGGCAAAAGAGCACAATATTAGAATTAAAGAACTCAATGTCTCATTATAAAGGAATAACACCTGAAGCATAGGGATCCCAGAAGATAAAGAGAGAGAAAAGGGGGCAGAAGGTTCATGTGAGCAAATCATATTGGAAAACTTTCCTAACCTAGGGAATGACACAGACATCAAAATCCAGGAACCACAGAGATTCCCGTTAGATGCAACAAAAACCAACTATGACAAGGCATATCATAGTCAAATTCACAAAATACACAGACAAGGAAAGAATCATGAAAGTAACAAAGGAGAAAAAAAGTCCTTAATCTACAAGGGAAGACAGATCAGGTTTGCAGCAGACTTAGCCGCAAAAATTTGGCAGGCGAGGAAGGAGTGGCAGGATATATTCAATGTGCTCAATAGGAAAAATATGCAGTCAAGAAGTCTGTTGAGTATGGCCATCATTCCAAATAGAAGGAGAGATAAAAAGTTTCCCATATGAACAAAAACTAAGGGAGTCTGTGACCACTAAAACAGTCCTGCAAGAAATTTTAAGGGAGACTCTGTGAGGGGAGAAGAGACAAAACAAAACAAAAAGGACCAAAAGCAGCAAAGACTAGAAAGGACCAGAGAACACCACCAGAAATTCCAATTCTTCATGCAGCACAATGGCAATAATTTCATATATTTCAGTACTCACTCTAAATGTCAATGGACTAAATTCTACAATTAAAAGACATGGAGTAACACAATTGGTAAGGATACAAGATTCATCTATATGATGTTTACAAGAGACTCACTTTAGACCCTGAAGACACCTTCAGATTGAAAGTAAGAAAGTGGAGAAATATCTATCATGCTAATGGTCACCAAAAGAAAGCTGGAGTAGCCATACTTATATCAGACAATCTAGATTTTAAAAGAAAGACCTTAACAAGTGAAGAAGAAGGACATTTTATCATAATTAAGGGGTCTATCCACCAAGAAGACTTAACAATTGTAAGTATATATGCCCCCAATGAAAACCCCCAAATATATAAATCAATTAATCAAAAACATAAAGAAACTCATTGACAATAATACCATAACAGAAGGAGACTTCATTAGCCCACTTACAGCAATGGACAGATCACTAAACAGAAAACCAACAGGAAACAATGGCTTTGAATAACACACTGGACTGGCCGGGCTTAACAGATATATTCAGAACATTTCATCCTAAAGCAGCAAAATACACAGTCTTCTCCAGTGCACATGAAGTGTTCCCCAGAATAGAATACATACTAGGACACAAGTCAGCCCTCAAAAAGTATAAAAAGTTTGAAATCATACCATTCATATTTTCAGACCACAGCTAAGAAACTTGAAATCAACCACAAGAAAAAAATTTGGAAAGACAACAAATACATAAAGACTCAAAAACACCCCACTAAAGAAAGAATGGGCTAACCAAGAAGTGAAAGAAGGAATTAAAAAGTACTTCAAAGCCAATCAAAATGATAACATGACAGCCCAAAACCTTTGGGATGCAGTAAAGTCAGTACTAAGAGGGAAATATATACCAATCCAGTCCTTCCTAAAGCAGGAAGAAAGGTCTCAGATATAAGCCTAACCATATAATTTATTATTGTAACTTTCACCTCTTTTTTTCCTTAAATAGTTTATTGTCAAGATGGTTTCCATATAACACACAGTGCTTGTCCCAACAAGCTCCCTCCTCCATGCCCATCACTCTTCCCCTCTCTCCCACCCCCATCAGCCCTGAGTTTATACTCAGCATTCAAGAGTCTCTCATGGTTTGTTTCCCTCCTTCTCCCCAACTATTTCCCCCTTCTTCTCCCTCATGGTCCTCCATTAAGTTCCTCCTAATACACCTATACGTGCAAACATATCTGTCCTTCTCTGCCTGACTTATTTTGCTCAGCATAACACCCAAGAGTTCCATCCATGTTGCTACACATGGCCAGATTTCATTCTTTCTCATTGCCATGTAGTATTCTACTGTATAGGTAAACCACATCTTTTGATCCATTCATCAGTTGATGGACACTTAGATTCTTTCCATGTTTTGGCTATTGTTGAGAGTGCTGCTATGAACATTGGGGTCAATGTGTCCCTATGGATCAGCACTCCTGTATCCCTTGGGTAAATTCCTAGCAGTGATATTCTGGGTCATAGGAGAGTTCTATTGTTAATTTTTTGAGGAACCTCCACACTGTTTTCCAGAGGGGCTGTACCAGTTTACATTTCCACCAACAGTGTAGGAGGGTGCCCGTTTCTCCACATCCTCGCCAGCATCTACAGTCTCCTGATTTGTTCATTTTAGCCACTCTGACCAGTGTGAGGTGATATGTTGTCACTCTGATAGATTTCCCTTTGTATGTTAGGGCCCTTTTCTCCCTAACTGTTTTCAAAATTCTCTTTGTCCTTATATTTTGCCAGTTTCACTATGACATGTCATGCAGAAGATCAATTTAAGTTATGTCTGAGGGGAGTTCCCGTTGCCTCTTGGATTTCAATGTCTATTTCCTTCCCCAGATTGAGGAAGTTCTCTGCTATAATTTGTTCAAGTACCCCTTCAGCGCCTTTCCCTCTTTCTTCCTTTTCTGGAATTCCTATGATACAAATATTGTGCTGTTTGATTGTATCACTCAGCTCTCTAACTCTCCTTTCGTGTTCCTGGATCTGTTTCTCATCTTTTTCTTGGCTTTCTCTTTTTCTATAATTGTATCTTCTAATTCACCTATTCTCCTCTCTGCCTCTTCAATCCATGCATTAAATGCCCCCATTTTATTATGCATCTCATTTATAGCACTTTTTTAATTCATCACAACTATTTTTAAGCCCCATAGTCTTTGTAGCAATAGTTTGTCTGATGTCTCCCATCCTTTTTTCAAGCCCAGAGATTAATTTTATGACCATTGTTCTAAATTCTTGTTCAGCCATGTTGCTTACATATGTTTTGAGAAGTTTTTTAGCTGTCATTTCTTTCTGGAATTTCTTTAGAGTAGAATTCTTTTGTTTCGTCATTTTGGCTAGCTTTCTGTTTCTTGTTAGTTTTAAGAGCTTGTTGTGCACTCTGTATCTGCGAGTATTGCTGTATTAAAGAAGGCTTTTTGACTGTCCAAGTCCTGTTCATTCAGGAAGTGTTCTTTGAATGGTGTCTCTTGGTCTCTCTTGTTGAGACTTTGATTATTTTATTGCCCTACTCATAGAGGTATTTGGGGCTCTCCACCATATGTACTTTGGCTTGCTTCTTGAGGTAGTTCTGGAAAGGAAAACAGACAGAAAAACACACAGGGAACAATTCATAGAAATGTACAGACAAATCTAATAAACAAGCAAATCAAAAGGGAAAAAGGAAAAGAAAAAAATGAGGAAAAACAAATAATAAAAATAAAATTTAAAAAATAAAAAAGAAGAAAAGAAAAAAGAAAGAAAACCCAAAAGACAAAGGACATCCTAAAAGCCAATAAAGCAAAATTCCCAAGTAGAAGTAAAAAGCAGGGTGTATGCAGTGCTGACAGGAGGGGCATATACAAAGAGAGAAATGACAGGGCATTGTGAAACGGAATTGGACAATGACCAGTCAGAGAGACTAAGAGGCTTAATTCAGAGAGAGAGAAAGAGGAGAATATGGTAAGAGGTGAGGAAAAAGAAATGAAGATAATGTTATTCAGAGAAACTATATAGTCTGATTACTCCAGAGAGAGAAAGGTAGTGGTGGAGGGGTAAAATATACATCTAGAGAATGGATTAAATGTGACTTAAGCAAACCAATGACTAGAGTACCCAGTCCAGCAGAGGGGAGGGATACTAATGAGACAAGAGAAAATATATCTGAATATTAAGAATTGATCTAGAATTAATCATGGCCATGCATCCATGTTGGTCTTGCTCTGGGCTCCGGTTTAAAAAATAAAATTAAAAAAAAAAAAAGCAGCTCTGTAGAGGAGATGGATGTGGTTTGGTGTAGGCAGGTCTTAGCCTCCACTGCATCCTGTGGGTTGCTCCCTGAGGTCTCACCCTGATGGTTGTAAGGAGAAAAATTGCAGCACCCCAGTCCCTTCTTGAACCAAGCATTGCAAATCACTCTTTTGGACTTGATCTCCCTGTGCTGTGAGTGTAGCCAAGGTGGGCCATGTTCTATGTCCCAAGCCATGCATCGTTTCCAGATCTTAGTCCGTGGGCTTTATTGATACTGCTGGAAATATAAACCCTCAGGCCAAGCTCTTCTGACCAGCTTCAAGCCTGCCGCTTCCCCAGTGAGGATCGAGCAGAACCGGGAGAGTGGCAGAGCGGTTTCAGGCTGTGCCGCTTCCCCTCCAGATCTACCTGGAGAGCAAAGGAGCAGTTTCTCCTGGCGCTGCCTGGGACCGGGTCACCCAGCTCAAAATTAGCACCACAGCTGGGAACTGGATTGCTTTCTGTCACGAGCTAAGGTTTTTGTCTTCTCCAGGTACAGTTCTTTGAACAGTTTCAGCTGCTCTTTCTTTTCCTCTTGACTCACAGTGGCTCCCCGCAAAGGGGGCTCCCTCCCTTCCCACCATGCTTCCAGGTCGGGCCTGTTTTTATCTTCCCCAGTTTGCACTCACACACCTATAAGGTTGTTTTCTCATCGGACTCTGTCTTCTTTTCCTCCCAAACTCCTGCAGTTCTGTAAGGGTTCCTATGGCTTCAGGCCTTCTCCATTTGAGAGATGGGGGTGAGTGAAATGCTCCCTACTTCTCTGCCATCTTGCCCCCTTCTACCCCTAACCTTATACTTTAAAGAGCTGGAAATAGACTAGCAACATAACAAAACAAAACAGTCTAGCAGAAGATGGGAGATAATAAAGATTTGAGTAGAAATCAATGCTATAGAAATAAAAAATAAAAAACAAACAATAGAACAGATCAATGAAACCAGGAGCTGGTTCTTTGAAAGAATTAACAAAATTGACAAATCCTTAATAAGTTTGACCAAAAAGACAAAGAAAAGGAACCAAATATATAAAATCAAGAATGAAAGAGGAGCGATCACACCCAACACCATAGAAATACAAACAATAATAAAAGAATATTAGGAGCAATTATATGCCAATAAATTGGGCAATCTGGAAGAAATGGGCAAATTCCTAAGAACATATAAACTACCAAAACTGAAACAAGAAGAAATAGAGAATCTGAACAGACCCATAACCAGTAAAGAAATTGAATCAGTAAGCAAAAATCTCCCAAAAAGGAAGAGTTCAGGGACAGATGGATTTCCAGGGGAATTCTACCAAATATTTAAAGAAGAGTTAACACCCATTCTCTTGAAGCTGTTACAAAAAATACAAACGGCAGGAAAACATTGAAAGTCATTCTATGAGACCAGCATTATCTTGATTCCAAAACTAAAGATCCCACTAAAACAGAGAACCATAGACCAATTTCCCTGATAAACATGGTTTTAGAATTCCTCAACAAGATATTAGCCAACTGGATCCAACAATACATCTAAAGAATCCTTCACCACGACTAAATGGGCTTTATTTCTAGGATGCAGGGCTGGTTCAATATTCATAAAACAGTCAATGTGATACATCACATTAATAAAAGAAAGGACAATAACCATGTGATCCTCTCAATAGATGTAGAGAAAGCATTTGACAAAGTATAACAACCTTTCTTGATAAAACCCTCAAGAAAGTTGGGATAGAAGGATCATACCTCAAGATCATAAAATCCATATATTAAAGACCCAATGTTAATATCATCCTCAATGGGGAAAAACTGAGAGCTTTTCCCCTCAGGTCAGGAACACGACAGGGATGTCCACTGTTTTTCAACATAACATTCGAAGTCCTAACCTAAGCAATCAGACAACACAGAGGAATAAAAGGCATTTAAATCATCAAGGAAGTAGTCAAACTTTCATTCTTTGCAGATGATATAATATTCTATATGAAAAGCCCAAAAGATTCCACCAAAAAAACCCTGCTAGAATGGATCCATAATTCAGCAAAGTCACAGGATATAAATAAAATCAATGCACAGAAATTGGTTGCTTTTCTATACACCAATGATAAAGCAACAGAAAGAGAAATCTAAGAACTTATCACATTTATAAATGCACCAAAAACCATAAAATCCATATGAATAAACTTAACCAAAGAGGTAAAAAAAACCCTATACACTGAAAACTATAGAAAGCTTATGAAAGAAATTGAAGAACACACACACACACACACACACACACACGCGGGAAAATATTCCATGCTCCTGGATTGGAAGAACAAATATTGTTAAAATGTCAATACCACCCAAAGCACTCTTATGTATTCAATGCAATCTCTATGAAAATAACACCAGCATTCTTCACAGAGCTAGGACAAACAATCCTAACATTTGTATGGAACTAAGAAAGACCTTGAAAAGACAAAGGAATCCTTAAAAAGAAAATCAAAGCTGGAAGCATCACAAGCCCGGACTTCAAGGTGTATTGCAAAGTTGTAATCATCAAAACAGTATGGTACTGGCACAAAAACAGAGACTCAGATCAGTGGAACAGAATAGAGAACATAGAAATGGACCCACAAATGTATGCCCAACCAGCCTTTGACAAAACAGGAAAGGAAATCCAGTGGAATAAAGACAGTCTCTTCAGTAAATGGTGCTGGGAAAACTGGACAATGACATGCAGAAGAATGAACCTAGACCACTTTCTTACACCATACAAAAAATTAAACTAAAAGTGGATGACCTAAATATAAGTCAAGAAGCCATCAAAATCCTAGAGAAGAAAGCAGGCAAAAACCTCTTTCACCTTAGCCACAGCAACTTCTTACTCAACATTTCTCTGGAGGCAAGGGAAAGAATAAATGAATCATTGGGGCCTCATCAAGTTAAAAAACTTCTGCACATAAAAGAAAATAATGAGCAAAAGAAAAAGGGAACCAAGTGAACGGGAGAAAATATTTGCAAATGACATATCAGATAAAGGGTTAGTATTCAAAATCTATTTAAAAAAAAAAAAAACACCTTATCATCTCGGGGCAGCTGGGTGCCTCAGTCGGTTAAGCGTCTGACTTCGGCTCAGGTCATGATCTCAGAGTTTGTGGGTTCGAGCCCCGCGTCAGGCTCTGCGCTGACAGCTAGCTCAGAACCTAAAGACTATTTCAGATTCGATGTCTCCCTCTCTCTCTGACTGTTCCCTGCTCACACACACACACTCTCTCTCAGAAATAAATTTAAAAAAAAATTAAAAATAAATTAAAAAAACGTATCATCTCAGCGCCCCAATAAACAAATAATACAGTGGAAGAAATGGGCAAAATAATATGAACAGATATTTTGCCAAAGAAGACATTCAGGTGACTAACAGACACATGAAAAGATGCTCAACATCACTCATCATCAGGGAGATACAAATCAAAACCACAATGAGATACCACCCCACATTCAGAATGGCTAACATTAAAAACTCAGGCAACAACAGATGTTGGTGAGGAGTGGAGAAAGAGGATCTCTTTTGCACTGTTGGCGGGAATGTAAACTGGTGTAGCCACTGTGGAAAACAGTATGGAGGTTCCTCAAAAAGTTAAAAATAGAACTATCCTACAACCCAGCAATTACACTACTAGGTATTTATCCAAAGGATGCAGGAATCCTGCTTCAAAGGGACACATGCAACCCAATGTTTATAGCAACACTATCAACAATAGCCAAAGTATGGAAAGAGCCCAAGTGTCCATCAACAGATGAATGGATAAAGAAGACGTGGTATGTTTAAACAATGGAGTATTTTTCAGCAATGAAAAAGAAAGAAATCTTTCCTTTGCAACCACCTGGGTGGAACTAGAGAGTATTATGCTGAGCAAAGTTAGTCAGAGAAAGACAAATATAATATGACTTCACTTATCTGTGGAATATAAGATACAAAAGTGATGAATATAAGGGAAGGGAAGCACAAATAATATAAAAACAGGGAAGGGACAAAACGTAAAAGGCTCTTAAATATAGAGAAAAAACTGAGGTTTGTTGAAGGGTTTGTGGGTGGATTGATGGGCTAAATAGAAAAGGGACATTAAGGAAGACACTTGTTGGGATGAACACTGGGTGTTATGCATAGGGAATGAATCACTGGAAACTACTCTTGAAACCATTATTGCACTATATGCTAACTAACTTGGATGTACATTTTTTAAAAAAATTAATATCAAGAATATATTGTCAGCTTGAAATTGGAACTTGCTTAAGCTAACTCTGCTAGGGGAAGGATCAATAATGCTTCTCTGTGTGTACAAAGTCTGGGTGAAAAACAGAAACAGAAAGTCACTTCAAAATTTCCATAATATCCCTTCTTAATGACAAGATTTTGTCATTAATGGTTTTCATCAAACGAAGAAGTAAACATCATAATTGCATTTCGTACAAATAACCAACCAGCACCAGAACACCAGAGTCATTATCTAAATGTATTTTGCATCGACTTGCCAGAAGATCTGTAATGACTCTAAGGATCATGAATTTTAACTCTGTTAAAATCCAAGGTAATAAACACAGGCTCTGAAGGTGGTCATGGGACTGCTGTGGGGTGTGTTTATGCCTTGAGAAGAAATGGGATTAGAAATTTCTGAGGTACAGATGAAAAAACAAATCCAAAAAAACAATGTATTAAAAACCTTGAACCTTGTTGAAATGTTAGTTTCAAGCCAGTGGTGTTCTGATGGTTTGGTAATTGTTGCATCTATAAAAGGGAAAAGCTTGAATACAATTTTTTGCCTTCAATCCTCAGATACTTCAGTATTACTGAATATGTATTGTCAGTCTCTCCAGGATAGGAGACATTTTCTGCATGAAAAACTCTTATCTTCAAAGTAAATTGGTCATCTAGAAGACCCTTGAAGCTGAGCTGCTCCCTTTGGAAGAAAGCTACCAATATGGTGACATGCTTTCTGATTTTGATCTCGTTTAGTTCAGATATATTTCTTATTATAAATAACAACACTCTGTATTTCTACATTGAACATTTTATATCATAAAGCATTATCACATACATTATTATAGTGGATCCTAACAACAGTTCCTGATGCTTTATACTCCATGTAACATGTAACAAAGATTTAGAAGCGAAGTACATAGTGCAAGATAAGGGAGCTGGTTAAGTATGAGATCAGCATCTCATCAGAAAAATATGGGCATCTAAAGAATCTATAGGATTTTTTTCCTAAGAATCTGTAGGAATTTTTTCCTTATTTCTTTGGTGAAATTTATTTGCTTGAAGACCAAATAGCACCAGCCTCAGGTAAAAGGAAGAGAGGCTGAGCTTGCCGAGTTTTTAAATGTTTATTTTTGAGAGAGACAGAGAAAGACAGAGTGTGTGCAGGGGAAGGACAGAGAGAGAGAAAGAGAGAGAGGGAGAGAGAGAGAGAGAGAGAGAGAGAGAATCTGAAGCAGACTCCAGGCTCTGAGCTGTCAGCACAGAGCCCACCGTGGTTCTTGAACTCACAAACCATGAGATCATGACCCGAGCCAAAGTCAGACTCAACCAGATGAGCCACCCAGGTGTCCTGAACTTGCCTTTTAAACCTCCCTAATAGTTTCTCCGTTTTGGCAGCCATTAATCCAGCCAAAACATGGATATCAAGAGCCCACTGATGTGCCAGATCCTGGGTTAGATCACTTGTCATTCTCTCGCAGTAATCTCAACCAACCCAACAGCTCCATTCAGTAGGTGGCTGGGATTCTTATCCACCCAGACCTTTCTCCAGGGCAGCCAGGTGCTAGGCAACTTGAAGTGGAAAGGGTAAGAGGTATCAAAACAGATTTACGGTCATTTCTTCTATGTATCATTTATTAGTCTCTAGTCATGCACACTTATTTAATATATTTGGGCTATTGATTCTTGACTTGTGAATGCTCCTTTCTTAAATGCTTGATTTCTTTGATCTTTTTTTTATTTATTAAAATCCTCATAATGCAACGTTTTTAAATGTTTACTTGTTTATCTTGAGAGAGAGAGAGATCGTGAATAGAGGAGGGGCAGAGAGAGAGAGAGGGATAGAGAGAATCTCAAGCAGGCTCTGTGCTCATAGTGCAGAGCCCTATGCAGGGATTGATCTCACAAACTGGAAGATTGTGACCTGAACTGATATCAAGAGTTGGACACTTAATGCCTGACCAACCCAGGCACCCATATATTGCAACAATTTTATGAATTGAAGGGAATAATACAGAAAATCACCTGTGAAATAATAGAAAACCTAAATTGTGGACACCTGGGTGTTCAGTTGGTTAAGCTTTCAACTGAATTTCAGCTCAGGTCATGATCCCAGGGTCGTAGGATCAATCCCTGTATTGGACTCTGAGATGAGTATTGGGCTTGCTTAAGATTCTCTCTCTCCCTCTCTCTAATCTTCTCACCCACTCACTCTCTCTCTCTCAAAAAAAAAAACACAATAAAAGAAAAACAAAACAACAGCAAAAAACATAAATTGGTGTCTGTCACAGATTTCCTGAAACCCTTGTGATTTAAAAAAACGTGTTTTATTTTATATTTGAGAGAGAAAGAGAGAATGTGAGCAGGAGAAGGGCAAAGAGATGAGAGCAGAATCTAATGCATGTCATCACTGAGCCCATTGAGGGGCTCAAACTCAGGAGCAGTAAGACCATGATCTGAGCTGAAGTCATATGCGTAAACAACTAAGCCACATAGGTGTCCCCAAATCCTTATGATTTTCTAATCGATAAGAGCACTAAAGACATCTTCTTTTCTAATATTTGGTCTCTGATGCTCATTCCTAACACAAGACTCCTTAAAACCTTGTAATTACCTGGTTAATGAGACTATTTTGTTCTAGTGAAGCAACTGTAGGTGAGCTTCTGGTAATTCCTGGATGGTGCCTGGTCCCTGAAAAGACCAAGCCATAATTAGAAGCTTGGTTTCCTCAGTCCCACTCTATCCCCTGTTCTATTCAGAAGTGAGAAGGGCTGGAAACAGAGTGAATAAATAACTATGTCTATGGGATGAAACTTTCATAAAAATTCCAAAAGTATGGGGTTTAGAAACTTCCAGGTTGGTAAACAGATTTTTGTTCAAGAAAGGTGATGTACCCTAAATTCACAAGGACAGAGCTCCTGTTCTTGGGTCCTTCCCATACTTCACCATATCCCTTTATCTGGCTGTTCATCTCTACCCTTTATCATTTCCTTTAATGAACCAGTCAATGTGTTTCCCTGAGTTCTATGAGGCACCCTCACAAATCAATCAAACTCAAAGACAGGATCAGGTGAACCTCTGATTCATAGCTTATTTTCTCAGAAGCCCAGGTGACAACCTGGCTTTGGCATCTTCAGGGGATAGAGTGTAGCAGTCTTGTGGGACTGAGCCCTTATCCTGTGGGATCTGACACTACATCCACATAGTGCAAGAGTTGAATCAAATTGAGTTAAATCATAGGACTTCCCTCTAGTGTCGCAAAATTGTTTGTTGTGAGAATAACATCCCACATATTTGGTGACCAGAAGTGCCAGAAGTGGAAGAGTTCTGTGTGAAAGTAAAGGAGATACCCAGGAGGGACAGGGTGGCTTCTCAATATATCACCAAACCACAGTGCACCCTTTCTTGCTGCACACTACTACAATGAGATGAAAGTAAGCAATAACCCCCAACCAAAGATAAACAGCTGATAAGGATCATAAGAATGACCTTCCTTCATTTTAAAAAGGAATGAGTCTTAAAGCCTCCAAAGCCTTAGCCCCATTTTAGCAGAATTTTATTCTTGTCAGGGATAGGGCCTCTGATGGTATCATTAATTCCTACTGAAAAGCCCATGATTGATGCCTACTCTGTCAGACATTAGGCTAAAGAAAAATAAGATATGGTCCCTGACTTTGAAGAATTTATTATAGCAGTTTATAATTTTCCCACCATGGGGCATGGTGACCACCAGTTCTACAGCCCTACCATCTGGTCCTTTCTCCTGAACACCTCCCCATGTGCTCTCTGACTTAGTGAGGGCCATCGTTTAAAGGTTACCTGAGAATACATGGAAAAATATTCTATAATAGATACTTATGGGATGTAACTCCCCTCTTTCTACCCACCATCCCAGAGCATGGCACAATTTAATTACCCTCACTCATGTGAGTTTCACACACCTTCTTACATGCAAGCACTGTCAGCTCAGCCCTGTGACAAACTCTTTCCTCCTTCATGACACCTTGTACAGTGCTGCTCATCCCCACCCGTCACCACCAAGTACGCAATTGTGTTGAATTAAATTGACTTGGGCCACAGAAAAATAAATATTTAGAAAGATTTCAGACATAGCTAATAGGAGAAACTATTAGACACTGAGACTCATACCCAAATCAGGTCACAGAATCCAGTCTCTTTGAGAATTATCCATCTTGAGTTGATTAAAACTTGGTATTATTACCAAAACCCAAGACTGGTTGCCTGTACTACTCAAGAGATGAGTGTGGATTGGAAAGGAATATGATCTTTATTCAGGAGGCTGGCCACCTAAAGAGAAGGTGGACTCTTGTCCAAAAACAATTTCAAGGTTTCTGCCTGGCTGAGAGATTTTTAAGGGGGTTTAATCGGTTAAAGCAGTGACATTTCTTGACAATGCCAGCTACAGAGTTATCTCAGTACTTGGAGGTTGTGCAAGTTCTAGTTCCTTGGTTTCTGGTGATGGCGTGGCAGAGGGTGGGGTGCAAGAAGTTCTGATTCCTTGGTACCCAGAGGTTGTGCAAGAGTATTGTTATTTCTACAGAGGAGGGCAAGATCTACAGATGCAGAAAGGAAGGTAGTAATTTGAGTGACCTTAAAAAGAAACATATTTTGCTAAAAGATGGTAGCCCAATCAGAAAGTTAATGGTACTTCAAACAGACTTGCTGGCCTCTGTGGCCTGGGAACATTCTGGCCCCTTATTCCCCAAGGCCAGTGGACTGCAAATCTCAGAGTGTAAATTAGTTCTATTATAGAGGAATGGCCTTAAGTCAGCAAGCGAGGAGTGTGCTAACTTGAAGCAGGCTATCCCTTAAGACCCACTGGAGTGCTGCTGCAGTATTAAGCATGAACACTGAATAAAATGTATAGTTTATTGTCCACCAGTTCCTTATTTCTTACTGTCTTAGCAGTAGGGAGACAACCACATATTTTATCAGAAGTTAGAATCTTCAGTCTTGAGCAACAGAGTTACTTTTTCAAGGAAAATTTTTCATTAAGTTATGAAATATATTGGATAAAGCTATTGTTTTAATAAGTTAGTCAGCATAATAATTGCTTATCCGTGATTGTGAAAGGAACAATTTCTCTAACAGTTCTTCTACACTGACTCACCCTTCAAATGATATCACATCTGGGGGACCTGGATGGCTCAGTCAGTTGAGTGTCTGACTTCAGCTCAGGTAGTGATCATGGTTCTTGAGTTTGAGCCCCACATTGGGCTCACTGATGTCAGCCTGTCAGTGCAGAGCCTGCTCAGATCCTTTGATCCCCCCTCCTTGCCCCTCCCCCACTTATGTTCTCTCAAAAATAAATGTTTCTTAAAAAGATATCATGTCCAAGGTCTAGAACCATTTTCTCCATTTTAAGGTGTTCATCCACACAAACAGCCCTCTGAAGGCTACTCTGCTGTGAATATAGCTTGAAAAAAGGCACTTAGACATACCTCTCCTATCTAGCACATCTTTGTGCTTAATTAAAAGAGCAAAGCAAGTACTAGAAAATAAAGCCACAAGCCACTTTTTATCATTTTTGTTTTAATTTAAAAATCTTATACTTTTAACTTAATGAGGGAGCTATCACAGCAAATGATCTCAAGTATTGTTGAATGAGAATTTAATTCCATGTCTCTAAAACTAAGTATTATAAATCAAAGAGGAAAAGCTTGCCACCAGTTTTTACAGTTTATTGTATTAGTTAACTTAATATTTCTGAAGTGCTTAATGAGCCAGTTTGGTCTACTTTGCATTTTCCCACTGACACTGGTAACTCACCTTGAACTTGAGCTCACCATACTCAAGCTATCAGCAAGGCTAATGGAATATTAGTGAAGGATGGATGAAAGTACTGTATGAATCTGTCTTCCTTCCAGCTTATGATTCTTCTCTACTCATTTTTCACTATTACATACTTTTGCTATTACCACACACAACCAGAGAAAGGTCAAATCTGAAACAAACAGGAATTGAAGGCAGATACTCAAGGACAGAACATATTTGAAATGAACAGTACAAATTTGGCTTTTCTCTGCCAGCTCACATTCATAGAATAATTTTTGTGAGAATGTATCTGTTATGTTTCAGTTTCAAATGAGAGATAATTAAAGGACCAGCAAGGAAACAATTTTAACTCTGGGTTAGTGGAAAGATGAATGAGGTTCAAATGAAAAATTATTCTCTGATTGGGAATTAGATTGGAATTTAGTCTGGAAAAGTATTAGCATTTATCACTAAATATTAAGGTATTCAAATAAAACATAGACTGCCCAATTAAATTTGTAATTTAGATAACCGTTTATGATCAATATATTCCAAATATTGCATGTAATACACTTCTACTTAATTTTATTTGTTGTTTATTTGAAAATTTAATTTAACTGGATATCTTGGTATTTTTATTTGCTAACTTTGGCAACCCAAAGTAAGATATTAACATTTAGGAAGAAAAAGGAAACAGGCTAAAGCTGAATTCTAGGACTTAATTTTGTGTGTGCATGTTAGTCACTCAATAAATATTTGGTGAATGAATTAATATATTCGTTTATTTATTTTTAAGTTATTTATGTATTTTGAGAGAGAGAAAGAGAGAGAGAGAGAATGTGAGGGGGGGGTGCATAGGGAGAGGAAGAGAAAGAATTCCAAGTAGGCCCAGCCCTGTCAGCGCAGAGCCCAACACAGGGCTCAGACTTACAAACTGTGAGATCATGACCTGAGCGGAAATCAAGAGTTAGACAGTCAACTGACCAAGCCATCCAGGTGTCCTGAATTAATATATTTAAAACATGCAGGATAAGCCCTATTGGAGAGGAAAGATAATAGAATTTCAAATTCCCAGGACTCAGGCTGGAGAAGATATTATTTCTTAATAAGAAAACTTCTCAGTTTCTTGAACAAGTTACTCAGATAGGCTTTACTCCAAGGATTTCTAAAATTGGGACTATGCAACTCTCCAGAGGGAATGATTCAAGAGTCACCTTGTCAAAAAGCAAAGGATGATAAGCATAAAAGTCAGAAAATATATAACAGAAATAGGGCTGAAAAATGTGAGAGGTGAAATTCCAACACCTCTTGCTGAATGGAAAAACTGCAGAAGAGTATTCTGCCCAAATAATTCAAACTTAATGAAGCAGATGAGGAATGGCTCTGTTTCCAAAAGCAGCTTAAGTTTTAGATACCCTTAGCTCCCACTGTCCCATTAAGACTTACAGGGATGAGCTGGTCAAAACAGACCCAGAGGTAACCAGAGATGAGGGAGGCTGCATACATCAGGCTACAAAGTGACCCTAAAAAGCAAAGCATGCATTCCAAGCTTACAGAGTGGTTGGGATGCCAAAGGAAAAACAGCAAAGGAAGAAGGAGTTACCAGCTCAGTCTACACAAGTTCCTGGTAATGATTAAAAAAAAAAAAAAAGTGCTGCATTGAAGAGCCATGTTATTTTACTTTCTTTGAGAGTTGAACACCAGCTAGTGTTTGATCGATCGTTAAATGATAATGGAAGCTGGATGGCTGGATGCACTCCCATCAGAAACTGGCCCCACCATTATAGTTGAGTCTGTAACTCGAGGGAATGTTCAGATCCAGAAGCTTTTATTTTTCCTTTCCCTCTGCTAGATCCTAAGAGGCATTACTGGCTTTTACAGAAGTGACTGGTGTTTTTGCCATTCATGTGGAGACTACTACCATGGAGAACTACTTACCTCTGTTTGTATTTCTTCTATCATTATGAGTTCTTGAAAGGAAACTTATCCTGAACAAAAAAAGCCACAAGAGAATGAATTCCCATTCTTAGCAGAATCTTCTATCATTAAAAATTAAAATAGGACAGACTGAAATCCAAGATTATGTACTTCTTGATGGAGAGACAGACAGGATTAAACATTACATAGTTTCAAAGTGTGTGTGAATTTGACGGGTTCTGGAGACGGTGAGGTATTTCATTCAGTCCTTGTGCATTGTTGCTACCCAGAAAACAGACACTAGCGGTAATAAGGTAATAAGTCGTAGTAAAAGTCTCTACTTATCTACTTCTGAAAGAATCTTGATTGAGAATGGGAATCATTTAGCAGTGCTTACAGAGCAAGAGATGAAGTGGACTTTACAGAGGAACTTTTTGGGGATCTGGATTAATGGTAGCAATAACAATCATAATGATGACAATGATAGCTAACATTGATTGAGTACTAGGTTTTGTTTTGGGTTTTGTTTTGGATGCTGTTAGTTAATACTTCCAACAACTTCTTAATCTGCATTAAGAATATGAATTATTCCCCTTTACCTCAGAGAAAACCGAGGCTTGGACCAATGACATGCTTTACCATTGTGCAGCTGGCTGAGGCAAGAGGTGCCTGCCCCTTGACTTCTGTGGATAGCTGTCTCCACTTCCCTCAGTTCCAAAAGATGAAAGATATGCCAAAGGACTATTTCAAAATGTTTATTACTTTCTGTATACTGATGTTTAATTAGTAAATATTTTCTAAGATTTTTTTAAGTCAATTGGCAGTTCATAAAAAAATATATTGTAACTTACAACTTATTACGTATGCAAGGATAGACGGGTCTAAAAGCACAATTCATAGATACTGAGGCTGCTTTCAACTTAAAAACAAAAATAAAAAATTTGATAGACCCAGTAGATAATTGTAGCCTGGCTGCAGCAGAATATAGCGCAGAGGTGACGCAGCAGAGTGAAAACGCGCTGACAAATAAAAGTGTCATCATGAAGGTGCAGCAAGCCCCATGTATTATGAATTTATAATGAGTCCAATCAGATCCTGTTGGGAAGGTGACTTAATGGGTATTCTCAGTACACAGCAGTGCAGCATGCCTTTGTGACACTGATCTGTTTATCTTCTCCCATGTAGCGTACAAAATGCATGGGGCAACCGCCCAGAAAGCAGAGGTCCCCTGAGGTGTGTGAGGCTGAAATGCCACCCTCCCCAGCATGGTGACCTCGATGTCACCACACTTCCACTTGGAAACTTCCCACTTCCCAGATTGGCAGGAACTCTGATGCAGAATTCTATGGTTTTTCAAGATTGAAGGCAAATCCTTCATCTGCAAATAGCTGTGGTTCTAATGACTTCACATGACCCTTGTAAAGAGAATTCCCTAACAAGCACATCTCTAGGGCTTTGGTGAGTTTTCTCTTATCTGTCACAGCTTCTGAAACAAAAACTGTTGAGCTGGCTGGAGGCCTTTTCTTTCATTGCTTGTCACCACTTCACAGTGCAGGGCTTAACTGAGATTTCCCTAAATTTAGATCCAACCTAGATCATGCAGACTATAACCTACATAACTCATCAAATGGGTTGGGATGTGAAAAATTGCCAATATTTGACTGTTTTTGACCTACAGAAATGGTAATGTCTTATGGTTCAACTTAATAATTTGTAAATTCCCAGTTTCCTTGTTTTTTCCCCCACTCACTAACTTTGAAAGACAGGCATGCTGTTGTTAACAGAAGTCAGTGAGAAAGTCTCCGTCATCTTCCAAATCAAACTCTAAAATCCCACAACGTCCTCCCACAAAATCTTCAAGGGCAAATTGCCACATGTACACTTCCTGTGCTCCTGTTTTAGGGAATATATTTATTTTTAGACACTTAAGGCAATTTTAGCATTTCAGGTTACTGTACCTGAGGCAGAAACTGTGGATTTTATACACTATGTGTGGGCACAGAGGCTAAGGTGAGACTGCACATTACTCGGTGACCTCACTTAAATTTAAAATAGAAAAGCACACTCTCCATCAAGCACATATGCTGCGTTAGGAGCAGCACCTTGTCCCAGCTTAGCATCTGCTCAGGAAGGAAAAGCACCAGCGGATACTATTCCGGGAGATCGTGTGTGTGAGCCTGTGTTGTTATTCTCTCTCAGCAATGTGGAACACAGTAGGATTTTAAATGCAGGTGCTATGACCAGAAGTCAGCTTCCCAAGATCACATCATCCAGTCCAGGGAAGGAAAGCAGGGAAGCAAAGTAGGGGGAACCTGTCCCATAAAGCAGCATTTTACTGTTCCTTTCATTTACATCCCTCCTGTTGTCTTTCCAGTGACATCCTGCCCCTGCTTTCTCTCCTCCACACCCCTTTCAACCAGATTTTTGTCGTAGTTACTGTTGGAGAAACACGAGCCTGTGCGTCCATAGGACTGGCTGCAGCAGTCCACATTAGCAGCACCAACAAGATTAACTCAGGCCTGTGTTCAGAAAAGAGGAATCCAACTAGCTCTGGTCAATGGACATGTATATCCTCAATGATCATAGTTACTCAGATTAACATTTTAGCAGCACATGAATGGAAAATATTTTTAAACACATTAACAAGAGCTTGACCTTGAACGTGTTCTGCAATGGAAAACCCAGGTTGACTTTTATCAAATTAGGATGCAATACTGTAAGAGCTCTTTCCTTTAACTCTTTTTGGAGGACTCTGTAATTTATTGACAGTGACTGAAATCTTCTAGAAATGAAACAGCCTTAATATGGGACTAAAAATATTCCAAAGTGAATTTATATATGCATATGTATTATATATTAGGATGCATTTGTCTGAGAAACATTTCTTAAAATCTTAGAAGATATAATATCCTTAGAATAATTTATTAGGTGCGTCAATGGCTCTGAAAAAACTTAGACTTTGTATTTTTCCTTGATTTCTAGGAGCGTTATCTGTTTTTTACTAGGTTGTCCAATCTGTTGTTTTGTAATTGTTCATAATAGTTCTTTATGATCTTTTTTTAATTTCTGGGACATCAGTTCGAATGTTTCCCCATTCATTTTCTGATTTTATTTATTTGAGTCTTCTTTTTTTTTTCTTTCCTAGTATAGTTAAGGGTTTGAAGATTTTGTCTTTTGAAAAAATTAACTCCAGTTTCATCACTTTTTCTAAATGGTTCTATTCTTTATTTATTTCTGCTCTAATTTTTTAATGTACTTTCTTCCACTAACTTCAGGCTTAGTTCTTTTTCTAGGTCCTCAAGATACAAATTGAAAGTATTTATTTGAGATCTTCCTTTTTTAATACAGTAATTTATCACTATGAACTTCCTTTCTAGTACTATGTTGGTTGTATCACATAAATTTGGTGTGTTGTGTTTCATTTTAAGTTTTCTCAAGATATTTTCTAATTTCCTTTTTGATTTCTTTTTGACTCAATGATTATTCAAGAGCACATTGCTTAATTTTCTTGTATTTGTGAGTTCTCTCATTTTCCTTTTGTTTCTGATTTTTCATTTCTAGTTTCATTCCACTGTGGTTAGAAAAGATACTTGGGATCGTTTCAATGTACTTAACTGTGTTAAGACTTGTTTTGTGGTCTAGCATGTGATATATCCTGGAGAGTGTTCCATATGTTCTTGAGAAGAATGTGTATCCTGGTGCTTTTGGGTCAAATGTTCCATATATTTGTTAGGGTCATATGGCCTCTAGTATTGTTTAAGTCTACTGTGCCCTTAGTGATTCATGTCTGGGTGATTTATCCATCATTTAAAGTAGGGTATATAAGCCTTTTACTATTACTGTATTATTACCTCTTTCTTCCTTCATATCTGTCAATGGTTGCTTCATATATTTAGATACTCTGATATTTGGTGCATGTATGTTTGTAATTCTTATATTTTCCTTTAGAATTGATCCTTTTATCATTATGTAAAGAACTTATTTGTCTCTTGTGACAGTTTTTGATTTAAAGTCTGTATTAGTGGATATAAGTACAGTTAACCTTGTTCTCTTTTGTTTTCATTTGAATGAAATTTTTTTTTTCTTTCAGCTCGAGTCGTCGCATATAAAATGAGTCTTTTGTGGACAATATATAGTTAGAAATTGTTTTTTATTTATCAACTTTTCTATATCTTTTGATTAGTGAGTTTAACCCACTTACAATTAAAGTAATAATTAATAGATGAGGACTTACTCTTGATATTTTTGTTCCTCATTTTCTATTTTGTAGTTCTTTTTTTGTGCTTTTCTTCTCTTGATCTCTTCCTCTGTGATTTGATTATTTTGTAGTGATATAGTTTGGTTATTTTCTCTTTATCTTTCTTGTATCTACTTTAGGTTTTACCTTTGCAGTAACTATGGAGTTTACATAAAACATATTATTGTTACAAAAGTCTATTTTAAGCTATTAGGAGCCTAACTTCAATTAAACTTCAAACTAAACTTTTACTTATTCAACATGCACGTTTTGTGTTGTCAGTAAATGAGAATTCACTTTTTTTAATATTCTGTATCCATTAATAAATGTTTGTGGTTATAGTTATTATTAATACTTCTGTCTTTTAACCTTTATACTAGGGTTAATAGTGACATATGCACCACCTTTACACTGCTACAGTATTTTGTATTGGTCTACATATTAACCTTTATCACTGATAGTTATACTTTCAAATACTCAGAAAACCCTAAATAATAAAAACAATTTGAGCAAAAGGAACAAAGTGAGAGGCATCACCCTTACTGATTTCAAAATATTATTACAAAGAAACAGTAATAAAAACAGTTGTAATGGTGTAAAAACAGATACACAAACCAAAAGAATAGAATAGAGACCCCAGAAATAAACCCACACACAGTCAATTGACTTTCAACAAAGAAGCCAAAATCATACAATGGGAAAAGGATAGTATCTTCAACAAATGGCTCTAGGAAAACTGGATAGTCACATGCAAAAGAATGAACTTGGACTCTTATCTTATACCATATGCAAAGTGTAACTCAACATGAATTAATAATTAAATGTAAGACCTGGGACCATGAACTTCAAGAAGAAAATATGGGGAAAAAATTCACATTAACATTTGTTTTGGCAGTGATTTTTTTTTTATATGATACCACAATCAAAGGCAACAAAAACAAAAATAGACAAGTGAGACTACATCAAACTAAAAAGGTTTTGCACAGCAAAAGAAACCATCAATGAAACGAAAAGACAATCTATAGGAGAAAATATGGTAAAATATTTAAAAAGTGTTAATAACCAAAATATGTAAGGAATTCCTACAATTCAATAGCCAAAAAAATATACTTATTTTCCAATTCCAATTCCAATTGAAAAATAGGAAAAGGAGCTGAAGAGACATTTTCCTAAAGAATATACACAACTAGCTAACAGACTTATGAAAAGGGGCTTAACATCAGTAATCATCAGTAAAATGTAGATAAATACTGCAATGATATATCATTTCGTACCGTTTAGTGTGCCATTATTAAAAACAGATACAAAAACTAGTGTTGGTTAGGATGTGGTATAAAAAGAACCCTTGGGCACTGTTGGTGGGAATGTAAACTGGTGTAGCCACTGTGGAAAACAGTATGGAGGTTCCTCAAAAAGTTAAAAACAGAATTATCATATTATTCAGCAATCCCACTTCTGGATATGAAGTCAAGATTTTGAAGAGATATTTGCACTTCTGTATCCATTGCCATAGTATTAACAATGGTTAAGACACGGAAACAACTTAAGTGTCCATTCATAGACAAATGGATTTTTAAAAATGTGGTATACACATACAATTAAATATTATTCAGTCTTTAAAAATAAGGAAATTCTGTCATTTGCAATGTAATGGATGAAATTGGAAAATACTATGTTAAGTAAAATAAGCTGGACACTAAAGGGCAAATACTACCTGATATCGATTATGTGAGGAATCTAAAAAGGTCAAATTCATAAAAGTGTAGAGTAGAGCAGTAGTTTCCAGGAACAGGGGTGGGGAAAATGGGCAGATTTAGTAAAGGGTATAAGGTCAGTTATGCAAGAAGAATAGGTCATAGACATGTACTCTACAGCATAGTGTCTACAGTTAATATCATATTATATACTTGAACATTTGTGAAGAGAGTAGATCTTATGTTAAGTGTTAAATAACAATAACAATAATAATAATAGTAAATATATAAAGAAGGAAGGAGGTTCCTTTTAGAAGTGATGGATATCTTTATGGCATAGATTGTGGTGATGGTTTCACAGATGTATACTTATCTCCAAATTCATCAATTTGTATACCTTAATTATGTACAGCTGTTTGTGCATCAGTTATATTTCAGTAAAGTGGATTTAAAAACAACAACTGATGTTTTGAACTTACATTTTCAAATAATTACTATTGTCCTCATAGCAAACTTTTTTTTACAATTTATCTGTGTAAAATACATGAAGGAAATGATAAACCATGAAAGTTGCTGACCTGAGTGAAAGCTGACCAATACCCTTTTGTTATTAAAGCATCTACTGGTGGTTGAAAGAATAAAGCAAGATTATGCCTATATTATATCACTTTCTATATTATTTACAATGAATAACCCTGATTGAATCAGATCCCATTTATGTAGAAATTTGTAGGACAACACTATTCCCAAGCAAGGTCACTTTTGTATTTTGGCTGTTGTCCAGGTAATTTGTCCCCTAAGACCACTCACACACCATGCAAGAAGATGCTTCAGATGCAATGCTACCTTGATTTGAGATGGAATAGACCCAGCAGCTGTGTGAAAAGGGTGCCTTATGAGTAGGAATACTGAGCAATGCTGGCAGTTATGGGAGATTTTAGTGGAATGGGCTCCTCAGCAGTGTGGCACGGGCTGCATGTCATACCTAAAGCACAGCAATGTCAGGGAAAGTACGCAAGTATTAGAGAATCCTCCGTGCTTCCTCCATTCCCTATCACTTGGGACCTGAAAGGCCAACTTGTTTTATGTTCTTCTTTCTTAACTTAAACCTTCCCTTTGTCCATTAGGATCAAAGAGGATTTTTTTTTTGTTGTTAAATGTTTTATTTTATTTCTAGGAGAGAGAGAGAGACAGCGTGAGCAGGGGAGGGTCAGAGAGAGAAGGAGTGACAGACTCTGAAACAGGCTCCAGGCTCTGAGCTGGCAGTCAGCACAGAGCCCGATGCGGGGCTCGAACCCACGAACCGCGAGATCATGACCTAAGCGAAAGTCGGACGCCTAACCAACTAAGCCACCCAGGCGCCCCTCAAAGAGGATTTTTTAATTTCCACTAGAAATTTTATTTTATTTTATTTTTATTTTTTAATGTTTTTATTTCTGAGAGAGACAGAGAGCGAGCGAGAGAGAAAGAGAGCTTGAGCAGGAGAGGGTCAGAGAGAGAGGGAGACACAGAATCCAAAACAGGCTCCAGGCTCCGAGCTAGCTATCAGCACAGAGATGGACGCGGGGCTCGAACCCACGAACCGTGAGATCATGACCTGAGCCACAGTTGGACACTTAACCGACTGAGCCACCCAGGCGCCCCTTTATTTTATTTTTAAAGTTTATTTATTTTGAGAGAGAGACAGAGCATGAGTGGAGGAGGGGCATAGAGAGGGAGAGAGAGAAGCTCTGTGCTACCAGCACAGAGCTGGATGCAGGGCTTGGACCCACAAAGCCATGAGATCATGACCTAATTCCAAATCAAGGGTCAGAAGTTTAACTGACTGAACCATCCAGGTCCCCCTCCACTAAAAGTCTTAAATGTTTTCTTCACCTTGAAGAAGGCTTCACAGAGACCTTTCAAACCCAAGTCACACATTCAAAGGTGTGTGCTGAAAAATTAGTGACTGGGACAAGAATTTTAAAAAATTATATGTATGTGTATTATATATATATATATATACACACACACGTATATATATGTATGTTTGTATGTATGTATGTGTGTGTAAATATAAATAAACAACATATATTTTATTTTATTTTATTTTATTTTTTTAATAGTTTATTGTCAAATTAGTTTCCACATAACACTCAGTGCTCATCCCCACAAGTGTCCTCCTCCATGCCCATCCCCCCCTCCCCCCACATCCATCAGTCCTCAGTTTTTGTCAGCATTCAAGAGTCTCTCATGGTTTGCTTCTCTCCCTTTCCCCCACCATTTCTGCCCTTCTTCTCCCCCTTGTTCCTCCGTCAAGTTCCTCCTAATCCTCCTATACGTGCAAACATATGATATTTGTCCTTCTCTGCCTGACTTATTTCGCTCAGCATAACACCCTCAAGGTCCATCCATGTTGCTACACATGGCCAGATTTCATTGTTTTTGCATTTTTAGAGCCTTTGTGGTTGGGCTCGACATTGGATTCTGTGAAACAGCTCCTCCTCTTCCTAACACCAAACCAGTCTGCAGTGAACCATTTATGGATGTTGTGGGGGAGAAACCAGTAGTCCCTTTAACTGCAATTAAGTGAAAAGTCTTTTTCATCCTATTCACCGGCTTTTACTTACTTTTCCTCACCACTATTTGGCCGGTGAACCTGGAGGATGTCTTTTAAACCAAAACATTTAGTTAATCCTCCCATGGAAGCGTCTCCTCTGAAAGAGACCAAGAGTAACCTGCAAAAGGGCTGTCATCTTCAGCACGGCGTCTGTGTGCTCCAGGCAGAGGGCATGTATTGCACAACACAGAGAATTAGGATACAGGATGTGTGCAGAAGGGTGGCACAGAGAATGCCAGTCTGGAAGGGTCCAGCAAGGGAGGGCCTGGTGGTGGTGGGGAGCAATGGAGAGAATGTCCTTAATGTGAAGCCAGCAGTGCCCCATTCATAGGCTCTGGCTAAAAAAACCGTACTATGTTGAGTCCTTGTAGGTCCTGCTTGGATTCTGCAAGGGCAGGCAGGTAGCTGGGGGCCATAGGAAAAGGCAATGTTGGAAGACAAGGTAGTGAGGGAGAGGGTGGCAGGCATCTATCTGAAGAGGACAAGCTGGGACCCCAACTTGAGGTTGGTTTTCTCGTAGAGAAAGAAGAATCACTCTTATTCCCAAGGCCCTGGGTTGTGGGTCCTCTCTACACAGTTCATTGTCTTGGATTCAGGATTGGCTAAGCTGCCACTTGCAGGGAACTTGCTGCTGTGAAAAGGCATGAATATATGACAGGAGAAACTGAAATGCATCGTGTTCTCAACTTGAGTTGACCAGAAAGCTGAGTGAGAGTTTCTGATTTCAAACAACACATTGTCAGCCCCATCCACCAGAATGTGGCCTATATGCTATTCTACCAGCTCCAAGGACTGTCTGTGACCACATGTGACACTAGATTGTTTATTATTGTTGTTGTTGTTGTTATTGTTATTATTATTATTTTTCTAAGTAATCAAATGATCTGCAAAGTTCTACAAAAGGGGTATTGTATGTAAGCTGTACCAGAAAGTAGAAGATCTGGGATGTGTGGCCAGCATTGTCTATATTTTAGTTCCTACGAGGGAAGATAACCCTGCCTCACCAAACTATATTCTTTTCCAAGTAATTTATATCCTTGAATGTAGAGTAGCTGCCTCATTATCATGAAAGCCACTGGCCCCATGCTCCTTCTAAAAGTATATGCTGGGATTC
Organism: Crocuta crocuta; assembly: GCF_008692635.1. Classification (NCBI taxonomy): domain Eukaryota; kingdom Metazoa; phylum Chordata; class Mammalia; order Carnivora; family Hyaenidae; genus Crocuta; species Crocuta crocuta. The sequence goes on from NW_027551558.1 coordinate 68,663, forward strand.
TAACTCCAAATCAGAGACTCCACGTGAAATTGTGAGCATTACACATGCTAGGGCTTCACAAACACTTTAGCCACTCTGACTGGAAGCGTTATGAATTTAATGAAGATAAAGAGAGAGCTCAGAATGTGTCAAAAGAAATAAATCAAGGCACTGGATGCTAAAATTAGACTTAATAACACATCTTGAGGTTTCTTCTAACAAAATCTGGGTGCTCTGCCATATCTTCACTTATCTTGACTGCCTTATTACCAGGAACATTGGCAAAGGAGACTGTATCAGCAGAGGTGACATTTAGGAAACTAATGATATTGTGAAATCTCTATGAAAGTGTGCTTGAAAAGATATAGGTGCATTTCTAGCAACTGGTATAACATTAATTAATTAATAATACATGTAGAATAACTATTTACTAAATGCATGAAAGAATATCAAAGATAAGAAGACATGCTAAAACTGAAAATAAGTGTCTTTTGTCTTCTTTTAGAGTTCCTGTTTGATTGTTTCTCCATTTAAGGTAGCTAATTCCAGGCCACATAGATTGGACACTATAGGTTTATTAGTACTAATATCAACCAAGGTCTTTCCCATTCACCATGTGAGCCTGGTAGGTAATCCTTACTTAAATATTAAATTCTCACCTTGTGTGTTACAGAGAAAACAGAACCTGTTAATTCCTCGATTTATCATATCCCTATGTTCTCACTTTCAAACAGATCTACTTGACCCATCCTTACCAACTTGTGTCCTATCTCAGAGAATTTCCTCCACTTATATGCATTCTGCTTAGTGTGTCTTTCCTCTCTGGATTATTTTCTTTAGCATATCTCACATCCTAAAAAACGCCATCAATACAAAGTCCTTTTTCCTCTGAGACTCTGGCTCTCTTCTTCCTTTAGTATTCTTGAAATGATTTAGTATGTTCACTGATTTCAATCCTCCAACATCCACTCATTCCATAGTCATTGGAATTTAGTGTCTGTTTTAATCACTATAAAGAACAGGTGTTACAAATATCTCCACTGACCTCTGAGGACAAGCAACATGAGCACATTCAATCTTTATTATTCATAGCTCTTTGCATATTTGAAGCTGATAATCTTCTTCTCTTTGATCTCCTTTAGGTTTTTGACATTATTCCTTTTAGACTCTTTTCTTCCAAGTCTCCACAATCTTCCTGGAACCTATTATGTATCACCTCCGGAACCACCCCACCTACTCCCAGCACTTTCCTCTAATTCCCTCATTGTCTCATCCATCCACTGGCTTCAGACACCATCCACATACCAGTGACTCCTAAAGCTCTGATCTCTCTCCTGGATCAAATCTATGGTTCTACAACCTTTGGGGATGAAATTTAATCCACTATCTCACCATATCTGTCTCAAAATAAAAATATTTTGCTTCCTATCTTGACCAATGATACAACCATCTACCCAGTTCTTTTCTTTATACAACTCTTTATATACATTTAGTCAGTCATCAGCTCCTGTTCATTCAACATCCAAAATGTCTCTCACATCTTCCTTCTTTCCCATTTACTCTGCCTAGCTGATTCCTCTTCCTGCTTCTCTTGCCTCTTCTTGCCTCAACCATACCAGTGTCCTAACTGATCTCCTGTAATTAACACTCTGTACTACTGTTTGCCACACTATGACTAAAAATGTATTTCTAAAATCCATATTGGATCATGCTATGTCTACTTCTAGATGGCTTGTGAGAAGATAAGAGGCCCCTGCAATAGCAGCTTCAGTGACTCCTTCCCTACCACAAGAGGGCAAGAGATGTGTTTGAAAAAATTGTTTTGAGTAGGGGGAAAATATTATTATTGCATTTATCTGATTAAAAACCAACCTAGTCTCTTTAGTTAGGATTTGATTTCATCCACTGATGTTGGAAACCTGTCTCCCCAGGAACTACGTACAGGATTCCTTTGTCACCTAGCCCACCCACTCCACTGCCTTCCCCAGTTATGGAAGCTCTCTGAGCCCCTCGTGATACCCTCCTGGACAGTCTGTCCAGGATCGCATGCATGCTAGGGCAAAGAGTAGGATTGCTAAGAATTATCACAAATGATGAAAATCACTATACAGTCACTAGCATTAGAAATATTTTCTGATAATCTGAAATAAATTAAGAGATTTTTATAAAAGTAATAAAATACGAAACCAATTATAGTCTTATATACAGCCCATTTTCATAAAGAAAACTAAAACATCTTATATTTTAATAAGTAAAAGAGAGATAATAACAAAAAGTAGATAATATAAGTCTAATTTTGTAAAACTGGGAAACAGAGTGTGTATTTATGAGTGGCTGACTAAAATAATATAAACAAATTGTTGAGAATATTATCTCTGGGTGATAGGGTTATGGGGATTTTATTTTCTCTTTATTGTTTTGCTGATTTTCTAAATGTTCTACAAAGCTGTGGTAATTGCATAATCTGCAAAAAAACAATAAATGTAAAAGACTTGATTGCAGTACATGAATGTGAGTTATTGATAACAATGCTTATTTATGAGTGGTGGAGTTGTGGATGATTTATACTTTCATCTTTATAATTTAGAGGGTTGTCTGATTTTAAATATTTATTAAATGATCTATTTATAATTCATTAAATGTATTTAGCAATGTAATTTTAAATGGAAAACATTAAATATTTTTGTACAAAAAATTAAGAGCATTTTATCCAGGGTTTCATGGAAAGTTAATTTCTGAGCTAGTGATACTACATAAATTGCTAAGCCACTTCTCCCATACTCTTAAAATTTTCTCTCTGAATCAATCACTGAGAAAACTCCAGGAATGACGGAAAGGAAACTAAAAATGGTGAATGTGTGGCTGGCTGGGGGATATTAGGAGTCACGAGACCCAAGTAAGTAGATAATTTTTACCTTCTCATGTATACCAACACTCTGTGTTATAATGCCTGGAAGCTGACTTCTAGATACTGAAATTTTTCAGATAATATTCTATTCATCTGACATTGGCCCTTCTCTACCTACCATTCAGAAACAAGGAAGAAGTTTGCTGCCTCTGAATGTTCCCCAGATGGGCTCTTTACCATACCTCAGTGCTACAAGATTGGATATAGGGGATGAGGCAATATCTCAGTGTCATTCCTTGTGGTAAGAAGACACAGTGCTTTCTGCCTTGTGACCAGTGACCCAAGAAGCAAATCACATTCCCTTTGCCCATGGTGTGCTTTTCTCCTTATTGCTTTCAGACATGGCAGAACACATTCAGATTTCACACATAAATCTTTTGTTAGTCTAGAACACAGGGAAAGTGATTCCCCATGGTGATTTATCTCTGGCAGATTGTCAACCAAGCCTAACTTCTCCATATCACTATGCATATGTAAGGGCTATCTGCCTGAAATTTGGACAGTTTAGTTATCAAGGAATGAGAATCAATTTTAACATTTAGCCTTAAAACATAACTAGAAAGGTGAGTTGGAAAATGCATCAATATATTATACATTGATAGAATTATGCTTCTATATGGAATGTCATCAGAAAATTTACTCATCGGTATAAATTTTCTTATAACTTTTATTTGAAGAATTTTCAAATTTCTCTCCCAAACACATTATCTTGTACAATAGGGCACAGGAGAACGTTAACTTTTTAATGGTCATAAAAGCATCATGATGAACATCAATCAATTCATGGACTAAGTTCTAAAGCAATGTGCCTCCTTCATAGGCTATTGAAGAGGAAGGACTTTCAGATACTTCCACATTCCCAGGGAAAGTGGAAACTTAGTTCCCCTCATGTTCATCCAATATAGTCTGTTAGGCATGTGAGGATAACAGAGGAATACAGTACTGTTTGCTCCTAACATGAAGAGTTGTGATAGTAGATTGTTTCAGTTAGTTAATGTAGACATTTTTCCTTTCATAGGCAGTGCCTCTTCCTCTACTGCAGTGCCTCACTACTTAAGGCTATTGCCAAAGGTTAATTTACCTTCTTTTGTTGTATTCACTTTCACTTCGGTGCCTGTCCGTTCTGCTCCTTGTGCTTTTTCATGCTCTCTTCCCTGTCACACGTCCACACAAGCCCCCTTTGGTTATTTCTTCACATCTCTCATTCTTATCCATGTGATTTCTGCTGCCTGTCTCAGCCTTCCCCAAAGTGAATCTTCATAACGATCGTCATATCTCCTTCCTGCCATTCAGATCCCTTCTTTCTTAATTTAGTGAAACTAACATGTATGTCACATCATAGGCTATCTTTGCCTTGCTGCTAATTTTAACAATATTTGGTGTTTGAAGACTCTCAGTTATTCCCCCAAGGGTATTGCTGTTCTAGTGATTGGGATTCTCAGAGGTCTGAGCTTCAAATGAGGGTGTGACTAATAACATATTAAATATTTCACAGGTCATTTTAAGTTATACACAGAAACATAGGTTCATCATTGATGAGGTTTGGGAGGCTAGGTGCATAGAAATAGGTGTGTAATGGAAAGGTTTCTCAGACCCAAGGATGTCTGCTATGGGTATCCAGCATGAATCACTGTTTCCCAATATGCAATTGTGAAAAGTTGCATTCAACATATCCAGTGCACCACTCCCCTTATAGTCACTGAAGTCAAGGGGCATTATGACATTTTTCCTGGCAGATGATAATGAAGCATTTTGAGGAAGCAGAACCTTTTGCTAAGTTATAGAAAATCTTTGAAACAGGAACTGCAAGCACGGTTTCCCAAAATTCCTCTATCCAAGGAACATATGTGGAGAGGTGTTCTGGGGACAGCAATTTGTGAAAGTGGTTGTAATACATTTCAAAGCATATGTAATCTTTTCCTTCCTTATCTGATGACTGTTACCATCTCCTTTAGTGGTTAGGTATGTATTTGATAGAAATGGAATAGTTATAGCAGTATTATCAACCATAGCCAAACTATGGAGAGTACCCAAATGTCCACTGACTGATGAAAGGACAAAGATGATGTATAATATATATATATATTATATATATATAATAAAAATCTATCAAAAAGAATGAAATTTTGCCATTTGCAATGAGGTGGATGGAGCTACAAGGCATTATGTTAAGGAAAATAACTCAATCAGAAAAAGACAAATACCATATGATTTCACTCATATGTGAAATTTAAGAAACAAAACATATGAACATATGGAAATTGGGATGAGGAGAGAAGAGAGAAGAAAAAACCATAAGGAACTCTTAAAGATAAAGGACAGGGGCACCTGGATGGCTCAGTTCCTTGAGCATCCGACTTTGGTTCAGGTCATGATCTCACAGTTTATGAGTTCAAGCCCACATAAGGCTCACTGCTATTAGCAGTGCGCCAGCTGCATTCTCTATCTTAAAAATAAATTTTAAAAAGGATAGAGAACAAACTGAGGATTGATTAAAGGAAGTGGGTGGGAGATGGGCCAGATGGGTGATGGGTACTAAGGAGGGCACTTGTTATGATGAGCACTGAATGCTGTAAGTAAGTGATGAATCACTGAATTCTATTTCTAAAAGCAATATTATAGGTATGTTAAGTAAATTTTAAGTAAAAAAGTAATGTTTAAAAAAAGGTAAAAAAATAGTCTAGGCAGTAGCCACATTTCTTTGTGAATAGTCACAGGCATGAGGAGATATATTTCTCAATTCTCTCCTGTCCATTATCTGCTATCAAATTTTCTATTTGTTGCAATCTAATTTAGCAGATTTAAATCTACGCAATATTGGCAGCCAATGCTGTTTATACCTCCCTCACTTAGAAGTTCACAAAGCACATGATCTGTATCAAAAGCTCTGGGGAATTCTGCAAACCATCCCATTTTACTGTTCTTAACCCTGGGCCTTCCCAACGTTTTATTATGGAATACTACTATGTTCACTGTTTAATACTTCATTATAGTCTGTGGCGTCGTGTTCATTTTGCAAACACTGGCACAATATATTTTGCCTCCTTTCAAATTAACCTCCTTTGTGTCCATTATCGGCAAAATGCACTCCTTTCTACTGCACAGTGGCACTTCAGGATACTTTTATGCACAAGAAGAGAAGACTTTGGAGTGCCTGGTTGGGTCAGTTGGTAGAGTATGCAACTCTTGATCTCAGGGTCATGAGTTCCAGCCCCACATTGAGCATGGAGCTTACTTTAAAAAAAGAAGAAAAAGAAGAAGGAAAGATTTCCTTCTTACTGGAAAAAATATTTTGAGGGAAAGCTAATTAATCTCTTTGCAAAATGATTCAAGATTAGTTCTGCCTGACAAAGGGAGTTGTGTCACCTTTCACATCCAGATATTTTCAAGTCCTGTTGTTTTATGGTGAGGTGCTTGGGAAACATGGAAGCAAATTACTGCACAAATTTTGCTTATAGATTAATCTACATTTATAATTATTTCAAAGAAAAACTTATCTCTTCAGAAATAATACTGATTTAGAACACTGAGGAGGAAATGTCCTGACAATCAGTTAAGGTTTGTGGAAACAGACCAGTTATTAATATTTTATTATATGCTTTTAATTTTCAAGGCTCCAACTGCTTTATAAGTATTAATGTAGTCTTCAAAATATCTCTCTTAGATAAGGAAGTGGCAAACATGATTTAGTAAAGCATTTCACAGTTTGGAAGATCGAGCCACCTAAAAGCTTACTCTTTGACTCTGGTTGTTGAGAAAAATTAGTTGCAGAGATGAAGGTTGAATGAAAAAATGAGGTGCAGTCCTAATGGAGAGTTGAAGGAAATTTCAAAAAAAGAAGGATGTTCATGTTCAGGATGGAGCTATGCTTCTCAAGGAAGGCCCTGAGTCAGGTCACCTGGGGAGCATGCTAAAATGTGGTGCCTTCATCTAACCACAAGAGATTGATTGTGCAGGTCTGGGTGTAACCTAGAGGTCTGATGATGAAACAGGCTTTACAAATGTTTCCCTGTTGCCTTGAAGTTTGAAAACCTGACATAAAGAGGTCAATGATCATGGTGCTTTTATTAAGTATTGCACTTAGAAACTGAGGACATGATATGGACATCACAGCAGAGGAACAGCAAAGGGACTTCCTCGTGTTTTCCATAGTGAAGATAGAAGCAAGTTCATGGTGTGGCCATTATGTTCCCTCCCTTTGTAAAGGACAAGAAACTGAGAACTAAGGATGGGGACTTATGGAGATGACCCTGAGACCTGAAGTCAAAGTGGCCTTAATTTAACCATTGACATAAGAGGAAGAGGTTTGCAAAAACCCCATATATACTGTTGGATTTGTGGCCTTAGCGAAAGTTCAGCATTCTTCTGAAGGTGTAAATCCCAGTGAGGAATGGGAGCCCTTCATCAGCTTTCTCCCCCACCATCTTATGCTTTTCCCATTAGAAGTCACTCTGGGTGAAGCAACACACGGGATAAGTATGAACAAGATGTTAAAAATGAGAGCCTTTCTAAGGCATCCCAAATCTGAGTGCAGAAAAAGGATGCCAACTACTCCCACCATCTAAAGTGAAGTGACAGTTCACTATCCAGGCCTTCAACATCCAGGGAGAATTTGGAGGCTGTGTCTCAGATGAGGGAGAAGGGCTTCACTTGGACATCTCTCCCCAGATTTCTTGAAGCTGATGCCAGGCAGAGTCCATGGTTGGAAAAGCCTCAAGGAGGCGTTCTCTAGTGAGAATACTCTAAGCATACAGCATGAAGGGGCCAGTGTTGGAAATGTCTTTCCTTCCCAGGGTCCTCCTAAGCTAAGTTATTCAAAGCTTCAGCTAATACAAAGAATCCCATTGTAACCTTCTTAATATACCCATTTAATTGCAAGCAGCCTGTAATGTGGAAAGTACTGAACCTATAGTAATTAACCCTTCACAAATCAGAAAGTTAGACTTTTCTTGCAGAATCTACTGTTTAACTTGGTAACTATGCACCCTCAGCTGATAGTCCAACTTCACTCTTTATAGAGAAAGTAGTAGGTGGTTGGGTTAAGTTTTTGAACTCCCTAGCTTGTCTGCAAACCAGTATAATAACCTGACCAAGGAGCAAAACAAGGATTTTTTAAAAAAATATCTTTCTAGTTGACTTTAGGATCCCCAAATGAGGATGGTCCTTAAAGAGACTCCCCACATTCAAATTCTATTAACTTTTAAAATCAGATTGATCATCCTCTGAGCATACAACTTATAAAGTGCATGGCACCAAGGAGCATAGCACATAGTATGGGTGGGTCTGGCTTGTGGTTAGTCTGAGCATAGTATTGACCAGTTAGGACCAGTTTAGGGGTGGGGCCCAGAAGGGAGTAGGGCTGAAGGAGGCACTTCACCTCAGTCGCCCCAGGAATGTTCTGTTTGGTAATGTTAAAAATCATCAAGAGGGGCATTTGGGTGGCTCAGTTGGTTAAGCATCAGAGTTTGGCTTAGCTATGATCTTACAGTTCATGAGTTTGAGCCCCATATCAGAGTCTGTGCTGACAGTGCAGAGCCTGTTTGTGATTCTCTTTTTCTCTGTCCCTTCCCCACTATCTCTCTTTCTCACTCTCAAAATAAAAAAATAAAGATTTAAAAGTTCTAAAATAGTAATTATAAAGTAAATCATCAAGAAAATAAGACTGTAACATAAGATTTAGAAGAGAAAGAAGAATCCACTCTGTCTCAGCTGTGCTCAACTTGAGGTGACAGCAAGATATCCAGAAAAACATGATTTTTAACTGGCTAAATCTTTCAGACAAAGATTGGACAGGGAGGTACAAAACATCATCCTATGTGAGCCTGAGGAGGTGGCTGGGGAACTGACATGAATTTTTATCCTGTCCCCCACAGGGCCTTCCACATTACAAAGGCTCTGCAGAGTAACATGTTTACTGAGTCTGTACTATGTGTGAGTGGTGGCTACCAGCCATGAGATGATCTGGCCTTGTGCCGTCAGGGAGTGGACACACCTGTGGATAATACAGCCATACAGGAGCTTCATTCAGTCTTTACCATTGTTACAGGAAACTTGATGGCAGAGAGGAGGCCTCTAACCCAGCCTGCAGAGGCCAGCAGAGCTTACTGTACACCTGCTGTTTCCTTGTCCTTCCTGTCCCTATCTTGACATTTGGTCTTCTTTTAGGTATCAGGTGCTAACCAGATGAACAAGGCCTCCAGGGCCCGGCTCACACCAACAGTTTTACAGAGGAAAAGTTTTGCATTTCCATTTTCTAATTGCCAAACTACTAAATCAGCAGAAACTCATGGGTAGGAATTAAAATTTGGAAACTTCTGGACAACTCAGGATCCCTATCAAGGCACTGTTTATTTAGCACTCAGAGGAAAGTTTAAGTCACTGAGAATTTCCCCTAGGCTGAGAGCAGACTCTCCCTTGCTTCCTAGAACTAGTAGCCTGCATTTTCATTTCCTTTTTTACAAATAGACAAGCTTAAAAATGTCTAGGCTTTACACAAGAGTCTCTGCTCTCAATGTCTGCCTAATCCAATTGAAGCCAGGCCTGGTCTCCTCATGTGGGCACTGAAATCAGGCCAGTCCTGAGGACTGAACATTGGGGCCACCGTAAGGTCAGCTCCCGCTTAACATTCTTTATTGGCTTTAGTTCCATCTTTTTTTTTGGCTCCTGGAAACATTTTCTTCCTTCCTTCCTTCCTTCCTTCCTTCCTTCCTTCCTTCCTTCCTTCCTTCCATTCTTTCGTGTTGCTATCCACTCTGACTCTACCATTATGTTTGAATCTTATTTCTGCTATTCATTTGTAATATTCTGGACAATTAAAAAAATATCTCTATGCTTAAGTTTGTCCATCAAGAGTTTTTTGTTACTGTTGTTGTAGAACAGTATCAGATTTATAAATAATTGCAAAAGTAGTACAGAGAGTTCCCTTATGCCCCACACTGATTTCCCTCAATCATTACCATCTTAGATTAGCATGGTAAATTTGTCCCAATCAATGAACCAATATAGATACATTATTATTAACTAAGACCATATTTTATTCAGATTTCCTTAGGTTTAACCGAATCCCCAAACTACTGGAGTGTCCAAGGATCCCATCCAGAGGACCATATATCATTTAATTTTCTGTTTCTTTAAGTTCTCCTTGGCTGTGACAGTTTCTGAGACTCCTTGTTTTGATGACCTTGATAGTTTTGAGGAGTTCTGGCCCACCATTTTGTAGAATGTTCCTCAGCATGGGTGTTTTTTTTGTTTGTGTTTGTTTTGTTTTTTGGCTGTTTTACTTATGATTAGACTGGGGTTGTGAAGGGGTAAGGAAGACCACAATCATCTCAGCAGTGCCTACTTTCTGTCAACAAGAGTTAACACAGTTGATATTGACCTTGAACACTGGGCTGAGGTCGTATTTAATGTAATGTGATATCCTAGATGGGATGCTGAGCATAAAAAGGACATGAAATTTAAAATAATAATAATAATAATAATAATCATAATAANATCAATTCATTACTTTGACAAATACCAACATAAAATAATAGGAGAAACGGGTTTTGGATATATAAGAATGCTCTGTTTATGTTTGAAGATTTTTAAAAAAATGTTCATTTAATTTTGAGAGGGGGTGCAGAGAGACAGGGGGAAGAGGGTCCAAAGAGGGCTCTGCACTGATAGCAACAAGCCTCGTGTAGGGTTCAAATTCACAAATCATGAAATCATGACCTAAGCTGACAACGTCAGGTGCTTAACCAATTGAGCCATATGGGTGCCCCTTAAAGATTCTTTTTAATGCTTATTTATTTTTGAGGGAGGGAGGGAGGAAGAGAGAGAGAGAGAGAGAGAGAGCGCACAAGCAGGGGAGGGGCAGAGAGAGAAGGAGGCTGATAGTAGAGGGCATGATGCGGGGCTGCAACTAGTGAACCACGAAGTCGTGATCTGGAAGCCAAAGTCAGACAGTTAACCAACTGGGCCACCCAGTGTCCCAGGAATTCTCTGTATTATATTTTCAATTTTCCTGTAACTCAAAAACTATTTTAATTAAAATAAAAACATTTTTGTTTATTGGAAGAAATAGAGAAAATCATGAGGAAGATCCTCTTTGTTTCTTTTATCTGACTATTCTCTTTCCTTAAGACCCTGACAATCGCTGGTTTGTTTTCAATTCCTACAGTATATAATACTTTCTTTCACTTGGCAGTGTGAATTTAAGATTCCTCCATTCATTTCACGGATCGATAGCACATTCTTTTTTAGTGCTGAATATTATCATATTGTATAGATTCTATCCATTCACTTATTGAAGGACATCTTGGCTTGCTTCCAGTTTTGTTTCTAATTTTTGACAGCTAGGGATAAGGCTGCTATAAAATTTGCATGGAGATTTCAGTGTGGACATAAGTTTGTAAACCAGTTAGATAAATATCTTGGAGCATAATTGTTGAATCATATGGTTAAACCTTGTTTACCATTTTAAGAAATTGTCTTCCAAATAGAGTGTACCATATTACGTTCTTACCAGCAATAAAATAGTTCCTGTTGCCCCATATCCTCTCTAGCAATTGGTATTTTTAACTTTCTGAATTTTACCTATTCTATCTAATAGTGTAGTGAAATTTCACTGCTATTTTCATCACAGCCTTTTTGTGAGATTTATATAAGTGATTGACAAAATAGTTCTGTTTTTATTATTGTTATTACATTTTATTCAGGATTTCTATATGGTTCCATGGATTGAGTCCCATCTAACACGGTTTTTCTTTCATGTAATGTTTTGCTGCCATTTAGCATGATCTTAAGCAAGACCATTTATAAAAGTCAATCCTCATATTTCTATACACATTATTATTTCATTGAAGACATATCTCAAAGTAAGCATTGGGGATATTTGCTACACATATGGTGCCCAGCTCTCTAAAAGTTTCAATAAATGTTTGCTAAATGATCTAGTTAATTGATATAGTAATTTTTTAAAAAAATATTTTATCTTCTTTCCTCAGTCTTTTGTCTTACACTGAATAACTCAGAGTATTTAGGCTTCTGAAAATTATTCAGCTGAATCACACACATGCAGAAAACAACTGACGCATCATATCCACCTGCAGACTCGTTGACGCAATGAATGCTGCCTTTGCCTTTGATTAGTTTGTGATGGGGCACCCCCTCATCATTACAAATGAGGAGTTTGTTAAATATGTCATCTTGTCTCTGAAGTTTTAATTTAGTTGTGGCTATTGCAATGCATCACAATACATCTTACTGAAACCAGCATCAATATAACTGTCATATTCTTTTCTATGTGTTTTTATTTAAACAATTATTTTAATACTGCTTTCAATCAAGCAGAGTTTTAATCAACAACTCCAGAGTTCTGTGAAGAGTGGTCAAATTTAGAATTTGTCTCCCTACATGAAAGAAATGATAAAATTGTGAAAATGTGAAGTCTCCAAGGTAAAATGTATAGTGTCTGAGTTTATTGAGCAAATGATTATGAATATTCCTTACCCAAATAAAAGATGTGGAAGCAACAGCTAAATAACATGAGGTGCTCCTGTTAGCCATGACAAACCTGGTCATAAGAAATTCTTGTTGACCTTTCTCCAGGGAAAAATAGATGAAAACAATCCTCTGATTCAATGTAGCCAAATAAACTTGGAACATCGTGTATGCTTCTGTAGTTAATGAGAAAGCCAACATTTCCTGCTCTGTCAAGGCAGAACCGTAACAAGGAGTAAAAGCTAAACCTAGAGTCTACCAAGATTTTATATCCACAGCAATTCAAACTTTCTCTTCATTAAAGTTATAGAGATATGAGTTCCCAGTGTTTCAAAGAGTTCACATAAATAGAAAAGAACACTGTATCGTGAGTATTAGTTTAAGCATTCCTTTTCAGGTGATGAGATGAGTTTCATTCTATTAAAAAACTGAAGCCACGAGATAATCTACTCAAAAATCACATATAAAGGAGTTATCAGAAAACAAAAGATAACCAACAAAACATTGATAAAACCACATTGCCTGTCATCCACACAAATAGTACCAACTCACATAAACATTTTAAAGGTGAATAGATCAAAGGCTGAAAATATAGAGAGGATTTTTATTCCAAGGAATGGTGTAAGCTGGTTTGGAAGACATCAATCTATTATGTTTGAAGTAAGATCAAAAATAATTTTTATATATGCACTTTCTGATTTAACTCTGATACTGTTGATGTATTACAGAGATCTTTGAAAAAAGCAACCAACATTTCTATCTTTAGTTTGGGTGACCTACTTTGGACCCAAGTACATGTATAACACGTGAAAAAGACAATATGTGAAGGCAGTATTACAGTTAGGATTTTGTACACACAAAACCCCAGAAAATCAAATTTATGGTTCCCATGGCAACTGTAACTCTGCCACACTGCACACTACAGTAATCACTGCAGTGAGCTCTGTAGTTATAGTTGCAAGATATTTTTGGGCTGTAACTCCTTACTTTCCATTGCTTGCAAAAATTTTCAGAAAAAAAAATATTCAGGGCTCTAACATTTAACATTTATCTCTACAGAATGGAGAATAATATTGGAAAGTGTGAGAAAAATAGTTGAAAGACTTGTGGAAGAGAAGCCTGGAAAAATTGGTTTTATTTATATATATTTTTTAGTATATAAAAATTTAGTATATTATATATATATATTTATTCACAGACTATATTTTTGTGTGTGTGTGAGAGAGAGAGAGAGAGACAGAGAGAGAGACAGAGAGAGAAGCTGAAGTGAAGGAGCCAGGAGATAAAGTTATAGAAGATGACATAATTAATATGATTTAAAAAAAGGTGTTTGTAGAGGGAGGGGAAACATGGAAGTCTCAATCATAAACAAATAGCCAGTATATTTTTCTCTAGGATGTAAAACAAAATGTTAATTTTTGGTGTAGACTTGGATATATTTGTAAATTAGGTGAGGAAGCTGTTGGGAAAAAGAGAGATAAAATCATCTAGGAAAACAGGTAAATCCAGAATAGTAGAGAACCAACATAAAACTAAATCAAATGCATAAAGTGAATAATTTACAACACAGACAGAGGAGGAGGCAGTGAAAGCAAAGGCAAAATAGCAACACATGTAAGACAAACATGTGCCACGGAACCCAAAGGAAAAGAGAGTTTAAGAAGGATGACGTGGTCCTCAGGTGAAAATGCTACAAAGAGGTCTGTTAAGGTTAGGAGAGTCAGCAGTTTGTTCATCAGGCCAATTTCAGAAAGTACTAGACAAGTAAGGACAGCCAAATACTAATAGGTGAGAAGAGAATGGGACAAAACTCTAGGGAAATTCAACGTGTGTACAAGTAGCTTTGTGGCAATGGTTTGTTGTCTCCAATAAGTACAGAATTCTCTAGACCCTTCTTCCTCCTCTTGACAACAAACCTAATGGCTGAGAGGTTTGCTCCTCACAGATAATACATTCACATTTCAATGAGGCTCTTCAAAGGTGAAAGAAGATAGACATTTAGGGCAGGTCAGAAGAATATGAATTATTTTAAATCTAACATTCTATCAGGTGAATGTCTATATACTACAAATAAAGAAAACATGGACTCTGTGTACATATGGGAAATGCTCTGTCAACTCAACTTTTACTTTTCATTAAAAACCCATAACTAAGTTCTGGATCACATTGTCTATGGCTAATGCACAAAGTATTGTCAAAATAATTTATAAAATAATTATACCATTTTATATTCTCCCACCAACATATGATAGTTCTAGTTTCTCCATACCTATGCTAACACTTAACGTTTTCAGACTTTTAAATTCTAACCGTTCTACTGAATGTATAGTGTTATCACACTGTTGTTTATATTTCTACTTCCTTAATGATTGATGTTGTTGAGCATATATTTATGAGTTCATTTGCCATTCATGTATCTTTGAATGTTCCAATCTTTTGCCTATTTCTATTGAGTTATTTGTCTTTTTCTTATGGAGTTGTAAGAGCTCTTTATACATCCTTGATACCTTTATGAGATGATACATATTGCAAATATTTTCTCCCAGTCTGACTTGTTTCTCATTTTTTAAACATAGTGTCTTTCAAAGGCTAAACGTTGTTGGGGCACCTGGGTGGCTCATTCGGTTAGGCATCCAACTCAGACTCAGGTCATGATCTCACAGTTCGTGGATTCAAGCCCCATGTCATGCTCTGTGCTGGCAGCTCAGAGCTTGGAGCCCGCTTTGGATTCTATGTCTCCATCTCTCTCTGCCCCTCCCCCACTTATACTCTGTCTCTGTCTCTCGAAAATAATAAACATTTGAAAAGTTTATAGAGGGTAAAAGTTGTAACTTTTTAAAAGCTTATTTATTATTTTTTCTTTTATGATTCCTGAATTTTACATCTGACTTATGCAATTTTACATACCCCATAGTTACAAATATGTGTTCTATTATTTCTACTATTGTAGTTTAACTTTCGTGTCTAGGGGTATGAACCTTTTGAGTTAATTTTGGCATATGGTACAAGGTAAGGGTAAAGGTTTATTTATTTACTGTCTATATTGATATCCAGTTATTTCAGGACCATTTGTTGGAAAGATGATTTTCTATTGAGTTACATTTACTTACCCCTTTATTGGAAATCGATTAAATACATAAAACATGGGTTTAATTTTAGATTCTCTATTCTCTTCTAATGATATGGTATTTATTCTTTTTTAAAATGTTTATTATTTATTTTGAGAGAGATAGAGAATGAGGAAGGGGCAGAAAGAGAGAGAGAGAGAGAGAGAGAATCCCAGCAGGCTCCATGTTGTCAGTGCACAGCCTGATATGGAGCTCGATACCACCAACAGTGAGATCATGGCCTGAGCCAAAATCCAGAGTCAGACGATTAATTGGCTGAGCCACCCAAATGCCTCTACTATTTATTCTTATTCTGGTAACACATTTCCTTAATTCCTGTAGCTGCATATGGTTTGAAATAGAGTAGTGAAATTCCTCCAATTTTTTTCTTTTTTTTTCAAAAATGTTTTTAGCTTTTCTTAATCCTTTTATTTTCACAGAAATTTTAGAATCAATTTATTAATTTCTAAAAGAATTCTGGGATCTTGATGGAATTGTATTGGATATATAAGTCAGTATGATCAATAGATGCAGAAAAAGCATTTGACAAAATACAGCATCCTTTTTAAAATAAAAACCTCAAGAATTTTGAGATAGAAGGAACATACTTAAACTTCATAAAAGCCATATATGAAAAGCCCACAGCTAGTATCATCCTCAGTGGGGAAAAACTGAAAGCTTTCCCCTTGAGATCAGGAACATGACAGGGATGTCCACTCTAACCTCTGTTGTTTAACAGTGTTGGAAGTCCTAGCATTAGCAAAGAGACAACAAAATGAAATAAAAGGCATCCAAATGAGCCAAGAAGAAGTCAAACATTCACTTTTTGCAGACGACATGATACTCTACATGGAAAACCGAAAAGACCACCAAAAGACTGCTAGAACTGATATGTGAATTCAACAAAGTCACAGGGTACAAAATAAAGGTACAGAAATCAGTTGCATTTCTATACACCAATAATGAAGCAGCAGAAAGAGAAATCAAGAAATTGATCCCATTTACAATTGCAGCAAGAAGCATAAAATACATAGGAATTGTCGGAGGCCGCGCCAGCTCCGACAGGTCCAGGGGTCCCTGAAGGATGGACGGTGTCAGCGAAAGAGAGTGAGAGAGCCCCTAGATCCTTTCTTATCACCAGGCAGGCATTTCTGTCCTGTCGGTTTTGGTGTCTTTATTTATAGGTCAAAAGTTAACATGGCATAAGGAAATGGAATGTTTACAATGGATAAGGTGCTCTTTGTGATAAGGTGTTTTTGGAAAATGTACAGAAACAGGTTTTACAGAAGTCTTCTTGCAGAACAGCCCCAATTATAGTGAAGTTGAGTAACTAAGAAAATAACAAGGTGTTCACATTATAATAACACTAAGATTAAGTCATAGGTTTGTAGATACTCTTATCCATCCTCATCACAGCTGCCAGGGTAAGGGAAGGTGTTTGTGGAAAGTAGGCCTTAGGGAAGGGGCTGCTATACACCATCAGTTAGCAAAGGTGTATGTACTAACTTATCTTCTGCCCTTATCTGTTCCTTCTCTCTAAGTTAGGCTCTTTGTCTCCGGGCAAGACTTGGTTTTCCAGTTATATGCTTTATTGCACCAGAGAGCCAACCATACCTTTAAAGAGTTTAGCTTATTTCCAATACATAGAATAGCCTCTTTGAGTGCATTTACCTTTGTGTCTACTTTTATGATTTCTTGAATAGCTAGGGCATGAGAGACATTTTTGGTTAGTTGATTTGCATGTTGAGCTGTATGAACATCTTGGACTAATGCAACAGTAGAAACAGAATTGTACATGTAAAGGTCAATCTTTTATGACTAGGGGTCATTAGCCTGTTCATAGCTCAAGGGAAAGTATGGAGGGAAACAGGAGCTGCTGGAGACACGATGTCTGTTCCCATAATCAAAAGAAGAAGTTCCCACAATAAGTTCCTTCACAAGGTGCAATCATCATACCAGGGCCAGAATAAAGGGACAAGTCACTCCCGATATTGATCAACAAGGTACCCTAGGGGTCAGTGCTCAAGCAGAAATAATTGAGTGGGGGTGGATATCGGTCGTCATCTGATTGGCAAGAGACCGTGCAAACTGCTTTAACCTCACCAGGAGTTTTCTCGACTAATGGGCTCAGAATGGCTCCCAACAAGGAATAAACCTAACCAAAGATGTAAACGACCTGTATGCTGAAAACTACTGAAAAGTTATGAAGGAAATTGAAGAAGACACAAAGAAATGAAAAAACATTCCATGCTCATGGACGAGAAGAATAAATATTGTTAAAATGTCAAAGCAATCTACCTAAAGCAATCTACACATTAAATGCAATCTCAATCAAAATTACACTGACATTCTTCTTAAAGCTAGAACAAACAATCCTAAAATTTATATGGAACCACAAAAGACCCCGAATAGCCAAAGCAATCTTAAAGAAGAAAATCAGAGTGGAAGACATCACAATCCCATACTTTAACCTCTACTACAAAACTGTAATAATCAAGACAGTATGATCTTGACACAGAAACAGACACATAGACAAATGGAATAGAATAAAGAACCCAGAACTGGACCCACACATGTATGGCCAACTAATCTTTGACAAAACAGGAAAGATCATCCAATGGAAAAATGGATGTTTTCTTTAGCAAATGATGCTGGGAGAACTGGACAGCAACTTGAAGAAATGAAACTAGATCACTGTCTTACACCATACACAAAAATAACTCAAAATGAATGAAATACCTAAATGTGAGACAGGAAGCCATCAAAACCCTACAGGAGAAGCAGGCGACCACCTCTTTGCCCTAGTCGCAGCAATTTCTTGCTCAACACATCTCTAAAGGCAAAGGAATTAAAAGCAAAAATGAACTATTGAGACCTCATCAAGATAAAAACCTTCTTCACTGTAAAGGAAACAATAATAATAAAAAAACCCAAAGGGTAACTAACAGAATGGGAAAAGAAATTTGCAAATGACATATCAAATAAAGGGTTAGTATCCAAAATCTATAAAGAATGTACCAAACTCAACACCCGAAAAAGAAATAATTTAGTGAAGAAATGGGCAGAAGACATGAATAGACACTTTTCCAAAGAAGACATCCAGATGGCCAAAAGACACATGAAAAGATGCTCAACATCACTCATTCAGGGAAATACTAATCAAAACCACACTGAGGTACCACCTCTCACCGTCAGAGTGGCTAAAATGAACAACTCTGGCAACAACAGATATTGGTGAGGATGTGGAGAAACAGAAACCATCTTTCACTTTGATGGGAATGCAAACTGATGCAGCCATTCTGGAAAACAGTCTGGCGGTTCCTCAAAAAATTAAAAATAAAACTATCCTGTGACCCAGCAATAGAACTACCAGGAATTTATCCAAGGTATACAGGAGTGCTGATTGATAAGGGCACATGTACCCAAAAGTTTATAGCAGTGCTTTCAACAATAGTCAAGTTATGGAAAGAGCCTAAATGCCCATCAACTGGTGAATAGATAAAGCAGATGTAGTTTATATATACAATGGAATACTACTTGGCAATGAGAAGGAATGGAATCATGCCATTTGCAACAATGTGGATGGAACTGGAAGGTATTATGCTGAGTGAAATAGTCAGAGAAGGACAGATATATGTTTTCACTCATCTGTGGATCTTGAGAAACTTAACGGAAGTCCATGGGGGAAGGGAACGGAAAAAATAGTTACCAACGAAGAGGGAGAGAGATAAACCATAAGAGACTCAAATACAGAGAACAAACTGCAGGTGGTTGGGGGTGTGGGGAATAGGAGAAAATAGGTGAAAATAGGACATTGAGGAGGGCACTTGCTGGGATGAGCACTGGGTGTTGTAAATAAACGATGAACCACGGAATCTATCCCCATAACCAAGAGCACACTTTACACATTGTATGTTAGCCAATTTGACAATAAATTATATTTTAAAAATTAAAATGAAAAATACTTAAGTAACTCTTCAAAAATAAATACATAAATATGTTGGTAAGTACATCTTAACAATGTAAATTCTTCCATTCCATGAACTTTGTATATTTCTTTATCTGTTTGGATCTTTAATATTTTTCAATATTAAATGTTAAATGTTATATTCAATATTATAATATAATATAACAATGTTTTATAATATAACAATTAATTATAATACAACAATGTTATATGATTCTCACTGAATAGTTTGTGTGTATATATGTGTTAAATGTATCCCTAAGTATTTTATAACTGTATTCTAATGTAAATTTGTTCTTTTATTTTTATTTTTAATTGTTATTACTAGTGTATAGAACACATTTGATGTTTTTTCATGTTGATATTGTATCCTATCTTGCTTATTTTTTAAATCAATATGTTGTTATTGTTATTATTTTATATATTTAGTGATATTTAAGATTTATCTTCATATTAATCAATTATTTTGCTCTCCTTTTTTCTGTATGTAAGAGAATTTCATTCTGGGATTTTTACTCTTCTTGTTAAAGCATAGTTTTTGGTAATTGTTTTCTATTGTAAATTCAATTTTGGTTTGATTAAAGCTGTATTTATTTTATCAGTTCCTAATGAACTTTTAACTGGATATAAAATTCAAGAATTTATTCCTTTTAAAAAAGTTTTCTAGTAAGATGTGTCCTAAATTAAAAAGTGTTAAAAATATCTATGAATACAATTGAAGGATAACAATGAAATGAATGCAGGGGTCCCTGGGTTACTCAGTTAGCAAAGCATATGACTTAGGCTCAAGTCATGACCTCATAGTTCAAAGGTCTGAGCCCTGTGTCGGGCTTCATGCTGACAGTGTGGATCCTGCTTGGGATTCTCCCTCTCTTCCTCTCTCTGCCCCTCCCTCACTTGCATTTCTCTCTCAAAATAAATAAATAAACTAAAAAAGAATTTACAAAAGAGAATCCATAAAATTATTTGAAATAGAAGAAATAGAATGTTGCCAGTACCATAGGAGTCCCAGGTGTGTACCTGTTATACCTCTCACCTTCCATCAGGTCGTGCAGGCTCATTGAAATGATTTGAGGGTACAAGGTTATGCAAAAAATGAAGCTCTACTTTTCAGGCACTTTTCACACCTCTGTTTGCATTACATTTGATAATGCTCCATTGACCAAGGCAAGATACATCCTCATCCACATTAAAAAGGTGGAAACACGGACTCATGAAGTCTAAGTATAAGGACTCATAGAGAATACATATAATATGTAAAGTGAAGACATAGACATATTTCTTCATGGCGGTAGAATAATTTTTGTTTCCTTTTGCCAATTACCACATATTTTCATTCCTAAATATGAATATATATGAAAGTTGTATGTATGTGTAAATAAATATATATTTATATTAGTATGTTTTGCATTTCATTTATATAAAATCATGTTATATATAAGATTTTATGATAAGCATCATTCACTTACATTGTATTTTTAATATTTACCATATTAATTTTAGCTGTACCTCATCTTTATCTTTGTATGAAATTTATTTTATTAACATACCTTAATCCATTTATACGTTTTATTATTTATGGACAATTAAACTGTTTCCAGTTGACTTTATTCTCCCTCGGTGTTTTCAGACAAACAGAAGTTGAAATTTTTTTTCTAATTGTAAAAAGTTTGAATGTATCAATCCTTTGTTTATGGTTTGTATCATTTTTATTGCAGACATCTTTTCCTATATTAAAGTAACAAAGACATTCCCTTATATTGTCTAAGAAGCTTTGGATAGACCATGACATAAATTTATTTTGCTATGTGTAATCTGTATCATGATCACTGAGTAGTCCACTGCTACTCTAATGATCTGCAGTGCAGTCTCTGCACAATTCAGATTCCTATTATGCATAGATGTATCTACTTTATAAATTTGCTAAGAAAAAAACTAGCATTCTTGTGTAATGTCAATTCTCTGTAGTATAAATATGTACTTCTGGCATTCATTTCAACTCATTATTACTTATTCCTTCCTGTATCTTTGCATTCATTCCTTCATTCTTTTTCTATTTATTAGTTCATTAATTTTATACCTTCTTTTCTAATAAAAGATATTGAGTGTATAAATTTCTTTCTAAATGCTATTTTCCCACATCCCCCAAGTTATTTGTATATAAATTTCAAACTACTGTTTTTTGACAATAAACTATTTGTTTAAAAAATGAATAAATAAGCTTAAAAAATTCAAACTACTGTTTTAAATATTTTCCAAATTTTATTATGATTTCTATTATTACATTAAATTTCCACATATATGGAGCTTTGCTGGTTATTTTTGTTATTGTGTTCTAATTATTAAATTATACTCTAAGAACTGATTTTTAGATAATACTCTAAACTTGCTAAGGCTAATCTTTATAAATATTTCCTGTTTGCTTGAGAATGATATTATGCACACACCTATATAATATGGTTGAATCTATTAATCTTTTTGAATATCGGTAAAGAAATAGGTAGATGTATTCAGTATTCTATGCAAGTGCATGAGGTAAAGCTTCATAATTTGCTCTTGAAATCTTTTATGTTCTTACTGAATTTTTTGGTTTGATTTTTCAGTTACTGAGAGAGGCATATCAAAATATCTCACAAACACTGTGACCTTTCCATCTTGTAAATCTGTTTTTGCTTTGTATATTTTGAACCTCTGCCATGTAAGTTAAGAATTTCAATATCTTTCAAAGCATTGGAAACTTTTACAAACATTGTGTGATGATCTCTTTTTATCATTATTAATTCATTTGCCTTAAATCTTATCACAGATTAATATAATTGCCCCAGTTCTTTTCGATAAGTATTTCCAAGTTATGCCTCTTCTGTGTTTTAATTTAGAATATTCATCTCTTATAAACAGAATAAATTTCTAAAATCCATCATGCTAATCCTTGTCTTTGAAACTGAATGTTCAGTCTGTTTACACTTCTAGTGATGGCTGATATATTTGGAATTATTTTTTTCATCTTATTATGTTTTTGTTATTTATCCTGTAAAGTTTTCAAATTTCTTTTCCTTACTTCTTTGCAATTGAAACATTTATTCTTTTATTTTCTCATTCAATTATTTCTTTTTCTATTTGCTTGGAAACTATTGTTTGTACATTCTTTCGGTGACTATAGTAGAAAATTTACCACTCATGTTAACTAAAGTTTAGTGTTTTTACTTACTAAGAAAAAAGGCAACAATCTTAGAACTTAATTCTAGTTATCCACAACTTATTTGCAATTTCCCAGTATTTCTGTGGTAACCTTGTATTTTCTCACAATTTAGATATAGTCATTATTATTTTAAAATGTCAATACCTGTTATTCAGCTCAACATAGCAGTTAGCAGCTGGCTTTGCAGGAACATTCCCTGCTTGGAATCCCTTTATCACATATTAATTTTGTAATCTTAGACAAGTTAAACTTGCTTGATGATAGGATCTAAGTCATAATGAAGGAGTGATGAGCTAAATCATGTAAAGTGCTTAGGAAATTGCCCGCTAGAGTAATTGTGAGATGAGCATTTCTCATTGACTTTGGTATCTACATTGCTTCTTGTAAGTCAGACCTTTGATCTAGGGTTGTACGCTATTCTCCTGAAATACTTCCTTTACAAATTCTTTTGGAGAAGGTCTCCGGTGATCTCTGTTTTTATTAGTCCAAAAAATTCTTTACCCTACCATTCTTGAAAGAAGGACATACTGTGAGTAGAATTCTAGGTTGACAGTCATTTATTTTTTCTCAGTACAATTGAAGATATTGTTCTTCCATCATCTGTCTTCCAACAGGTGATGAAGAGAGCAGTAAACCTGTCCTTTGTAGGTGACCTATCTTTCCTCCCTGGCTGCTTTTACTCTCTCTGTATCTCTCTGTCTTTATATGTTTTCATGTTCGGAAATTAGGTGTGGATTTCTTTTTATCTGGAGTCATTAGACTTTATGGATCTGAAGATTAGGGGTTTGCTTTTTTCTGCCTTTATATTTTCAATTACTTCCCTCTTATTCTTTCAATTTCCTTTATTGAGAATTCCAATTAGATGTGTATCGAATATATGGATCTTATCTTTCATTCTCTGTCATATTTTCTCTCTCTGCTTCTCCAAGCTGCATAATGGGCAAATTCTACACATCTAACTTTAAGTTTACTCTTTCCCTTTTCATCAATTCCAATTTTATGTGTTGTCATTCACTGAGACTTTCATTCCAATGTAAATGTGTTACTTCTAGAAGTTGTATTTGTATTCCAATTACACTTTATCATTTTTTGTAACAAATTGGCTCTTGCTCATATATCTTATTTCCTCTTTGACAGCTTTAAACATTTAATTATACTTCTTTTATTTAGTTCCATATAGTTATAATAGCTGAATCATTTAGGCAAATTGAAGATCTTTGTATATGGTGTAGGCCAATAATGCAGTTTCATTCTTTTTTGCATGTTGCTGTCCAATTGTTCCAACACCATTTGTTGAAGAGGCTGTTTTTTTCCTCCTTTGTCAAAGATTAATTTACCATATAAATGTGGATGGAGCTAGAGAGTATCAAGCTAAGCAAAATAAGCAAGTCAGAGAAGGGTAAATACCATGTGATTTCACTCATATGTAGAATTAAGAAACAAAATGAACTAGCAAAGGTGAAAAAAAGAGACAAATCAAGACTCTTAACTATAGAGAACAAACTGATGATTACAAGATGAGAGGCAGGTGAGGGGTTGGATGAACTAAGTGAAGAGTATTAAGAGTACTCATCACAAGGGGCACCTGGGGGGCTCAGTCAGTTAAGCATCCAATTTCAGCTTAGGTCATGATCTCACCATTCCTGGTTCCCAAATTCTAACCCTGCATCAGGATCTGTGCTGACATCTCAGAGCCTGAAGCCTGTTTCAGATTCTCTGTCTCCTCTCTTTCCCTCCCCTGCTTGTGCTCTGTTTCTCTCAAAAATAAATAAACATTAAAATTTTTAAAAAGAGTACTCACCACAATAAGCACGGAGTAATGTATAGATTTGTTGAATCACTATATTGTACACCTGAAACTAATATAACACTAAATGTTAACTATACTGGAATTTTAAAATAAAAATTAAAAAAGAAAATAAGAAAACAGAAAAAGAAAAAACATTGAAGATCTAACTCCACTGCTGTTATTTTTTCCCTTCACTCATGGTGGTTTGTTCCCTTGTGTGGGCGTTAGTGTGTGTGTGTGTGTGTGTGAGAGAGAGAGAGAGAGAGGAGAGAGAGGGAGATACTGGATTCAGAGTTCATCTTATTCCAGCCTGTATATCTGCAAAGTCTCATTTTGAGGTGACATGCAAATATACTAACGTTTTGTACCTTCCCAATCCAGGAACATGCTCTAATCATATGGGATGTAAATTCAAAATTTAAAACCACATTAAAAAGCCTGAAGTTGTAAGTCAAATCTTAGGTAGATTTTTCCCTCCAGAGCCAAATTCAGACAGATTAATGCCATGGGAATCTCCCCACATTGGTAAGAAGTTTTCTTTCTAACCCACTTTTTCACTGAAGGTGTAGCTTATCGATGTTCCTAACTCTTTATTCAGATTTCCAATTTAAATCCCCATTTTGTTGTGTCTCAAGATTCTGTGTTCTCTGCCCCATGTGGCCGTGAAAGCTCAGTCACCTGGGGATCACCAAAATCCTCACACATCTTAGGGCAGCAGATGTTTCAGTATCATTTCAGTGGCTCTTTGCAACAGAAAATGTTCTCAGTTTCCAAACTGGCCTTTTCCTTATTGTTTCTCTTCAAGTAAGTGGAATGCCTCCAGCATACTACGTTCAAGTATTAAAGAATCCAGCTTATTAATATGTAAGTAAGAATACCCTTCCAGATGTTTTTGGATCATAGACTAGGAGTTTATTAACCTAAAGCTAAAAGAGTTTCTACTTATAACATTTCTTTGAAAGAAAGGAGATTTCTGGAACTCACACATTTACCAGCTAACTCTTGTTGTACAAGTAATGTTTTACTGAAGCTACCCCATTTATCTTTCGGACTCACTATGGTGGAGATCACGATATCTGTCTTTGAAATGTGAGTTTCTTCACTCATTTGTTCAATCAGTCAATATTTATCAAGTGCCTGCCATAAGCCAGGCTTTGTTCTAGAATAACAGGAGCATGCTAAGAGTAATCATGAGCAAAACCGGACACGTCCTTTCTCTCATGAGGATTATGGCTTAGGGGAAAACAAAGAATCCAATAATCAGACAAATACAAAAAAATATAAAAGCACATCTGAAGGAACGCTTTGAAGTAGGCACACTTGTAGGAAGGGAGGCCCTGATGACAGAGCTGAGTCAGTGGAGGGGCAGGGCAGGACTGAGAAGGAGGCAGGGCTGAGGCTGGTGAGTGGGGAAGGAGTCTTGGATGCCCGGGGGAAGAGAAGAAGAAATAATGCTGCAAAAGAAGGCTGCAAAGACGGGCAGAGTCATATGATAAGAGAGGAAGGTGTTTCTCTAGTTTCAATCTATTCATCTGGATAGAAGGGTGGAGTTCTCCACTAAGAAGAAAGGAGAAGGTGGAGGAATCAACGTGGTGAACATTACCGAGAATTTGTTTCCAGTGTAAATAATTTAGATGTCTTACTCATGTCTGAGCTACTGCTAACCGTGACGTCTTGTGTCCCTTTCTTTTTAAATATTAAAAGCTGTTGTAAGACCAGAATCTTTTTTTTNTTCCTTTGCTGTGCAGAAGCTTTTAATCTTGATGAGGTGTAAGACCAGAATCTTAAAGGAATTACACTAACCAGTAAAAATCATTTCATATTTTTCCATATTCAAATTCTGCAAAAGCAGCCAATTTCAGCTTTGCAGAGAACTACTTGGCACCCATTTCATTACCTCAAGTAAGGTGCAGTCATCTTTGACTTTGACTTTCACTTTGGCTGTCTCTCTTAGTCAGCATCAATCCCTATGCAAATGGCAGCCAAAGTAGTCCACTGGGGGGAGGCTAAACTAACTCACATTCAAAGATAATAAAAAGCACCAGTTCTACAATAATAGTGCATTTATTTCTTCATATCATTAGTAAAAACTTATTAAACATCCAGTATGTAGCAGGCTCTCTATTCTACAAAAAAAAATTAATTAACTTCTCATAGTTTTATTCTGTTAGCAGATGTGTTAAGGTGCCACTGGAACTGTCATCCATCCCCTAACAGCTTGTACCAAATCCCCTTCATCCTGCTTTTAGTGAAACAGTGAACTAATGGAGACCACAAAAACAGATACCAAATCAGTTTAAAGACGTGTAAATGACTGCTTCCTCCCCTTTTTTTCCTCCCTTCTCTCTCCTGTCTCTCTCTCTCTCTCTTTCTTTCTTGAACTGTACTATTCTGAGAGAGATTAGGGACCTTTCTGGCCAGCACGGAGGTAATTAGTGACTAATCAGGAACACCCAAGAACTGCATCAATCTGAGTTCTGCCATCACTTCACTTTTGGTAATGCTTCAGAAATAGCCTGCACCCTGTCAGTGCTCTGTAAACAAAAATTTGTACAAGGGAGGGACAAGAGTAACACACCTTTTATAACTCAACAAATGGGCTCACTTCTGAGTCTACAAATTTTTAATAAAGCTTCTCCAGAGGGACTTCAGCCTTATCCTATTTTTGTATAAGAAATGAGTTGAAATTAATATATGGCTGACAGCTCAGCTTACAAGCAAATGGAAGAAATCCCAGGAACAAATAATGTTGAAAAAAAAAAACACTACAAAATGAAATGTCAAGTAACTGATTTTTTATTTTATTTTCCTAACCCAACCAAGCCAAATTAGACATGTGGCACTACTATGACAATAGATTTGCATTTACTTAACTGTTTTTCATATATTTTTAAATTATTTTATTTATTTTTGAGAGACAGAGAGAGACAGAGCATGACTGGGGGAGGGATAGAGAGAGAGGGAGACACGGAATCTGAAGCAGGCTCCATACTCTGAGCTGTCAGCACAGAGCCTGACATAGGGCTCAAACCCACCAACTACAAGACCATGACCTGAGTTGAAGTTGGACATTTAACCAACTGAACCACCCAGCTGCCCCTATTTTTCTAACTGTAAGTAGCCTCAATTTCAATATCTTTAATTCTGTCTATTGATTGGGGGCAGAATAGACTTTCTATGAGGATAAGTCATTTCTGTCCATGAAATCTCACGGAATCTTATAGTTAAATCTATCTAGGTTTTTAAATCCCTTCACAATGAAAATTAAACATGAATGCATCCTTTCTGATTGTCCTAGGGGATAAAGACTTGTTGGTTCTCTGGAAATATTTACAATAGAGAATGCTCTCATGTAAGGTAACAGTTCACATGGAGCCATTCTTGAAGGCAGAGAGAGGGGATGGATGCCCTCCTCTGAATTCTTTCCAGCAGTAACCTTCCCTGGTAATTCTAATGGGAAACTTTTTCCTCTGTGCTACTTTATGTGAAAGGTAATAAGCTATGACACCTGTGGTGATTCCAGAAATGGAAATGCTGCCCACTGAGTGTTGTTTTCTGTCTCTTTAGGAGGGTAGGCTTTTGCCTTTGTGGCACTTCGCAGTAATGCAGGTAACTGCAAAGAGGCAAATGAATACCAAGATTTTTCCCTATCGCAAAGCCCTGGCCCTTAAGAAGATTATTTTCTTTCTACAGTGATGAAATAGAATATTAAATATATATCTCAGAATGAAAAATATAAAAATTCCTTCTTATCTGGCTGTTTATTGAAATTTTTCATTCTGGGTGCATTAGTGATCTTTTTGTCTTTAATTAATGACTGATAAAATTGAAGATGGGCCAAATCAGAGCAGAGAATGTCTCTTTCTATGAAAAAGTGGGAAGTCTAAAACTAATAGTAAACAGAAAACAATTTCCACATCACAGATAACACCACTTTTTAATTTATACCTTCATAAGCCAAAAGAACTGCAGAAATAGTCACTTATGGATGCTATTGGCTAGTGGACAGAAATGCTATTAAAAGAAAGAGGAAGAAGATTAGGAAAAATGGAGACAATTTTCACTCTACAGTCTATATTTGACCATGAGTTTCTAATATAACATTTGTGGTGGCAGAAAAACAGAGCTGTACAAAGCACTTCCCCAATGTGGGGCACTGGTAAAATTGCATGCAAGATAACTGTTGCCAGGGTCAGGAAGTTGGTGTGAATTTGTGCATGTGTGCCTGAGAAAGGTGAGAAATTAACTTGGATTAGTTATAGAACTTTAAATATATGGACTAGGCTTTGGAGTGGTATTTTGTTTTTGTTTTTGAGTCTTTAAAAGCCCAACAAAAAGCATTTTTCCAGGCCCTCTACTCTTACTGCTGAGATAAAAACAAGCTTACAAAGTGGTAAAATGGCTGCCAAGAAGCTAGAGCTGTATGGGAAGGTGAGGTAGTTGGACCAACTCCAGAGATATCAATTGGAGTCATTTTGGAGTATCCACTTATTGAGCAATGTAAAATCCTTCGAGGAGTAGATTTGGGTGGGAGTTGTGGGTGAGTTAAAGACTCAAATGTTTAATTTTGTACCAGTTGTTTTAGAGATGTGTATTAGCTACACAAGTGAAGACGGCATTGCTGGGGGTAGACGCTCAGGGGAGTTCTAGGATGTACATATGAATTATGATGCAGAGTGAAATAATCTTAGGAGAGAGAATATTTAAATAAAAAGGGAAGCCTAGGGACATTTACTATTGAGATGGTAGGGATATGAGAAGAAACTAGAGAAGAACACTGAAAAGAGCATCACTTAAAGAGGGAAAGAACCATGAGAGAATGTTGATCCAAGAGGAAAACGCATTTCAGGAAGGAAAGAATGATCAGCTGTGTCATGTACCACTGAAGACAAGTCAAGTAAACCCTGAAAATTTACATTAGCCATGGAAATATGGGGGTGGCTTGTGGTCATGACACATGTTAGGCATGTTGGGGACAGTGCCTAACAGAACTGGACTCAAAAGACAATGAAAAAAATGTGGAGACAGTGAGTGCAC
Organism: Crocuta crocuta; assembly: GCF_008692635.1. Lineage (NCBI taxonomy): Eukaryota > Metazoa > Chordata > Mammalia > Carnivora > Hyaenidae > Crocuta > Crocuta crocuta. The sequence goes on from NW_027551558.1 coordinate 98,135, forward strand.
ATGAATGTTTTGAAGGGCACCATAAGTAGGCACCCAGGTGAAGTCACCAAGTCGCACCCAGGAAAACAAGTCTTGTAGAAAATCAGGCAATTGGAAATGTGTGTTTCGAGAGTTATATTTGTTTTTAAGACACAAACAGCATCCATGAGGAAACAGGTGGAGAATTCCTCAAAACAGTTATTCAGTTTTGCCTGTGCAAAACAAACCCCAAAAGGATCAAGTTGAGGGTCCAGAAATCATTATGAAATATTCATATGGGAATGGAAATACAAGCAAATTGCTAGAAAATATGAGGCCAGATTTTAATTTCCAGTTTATTCAGTGGTAAGGAAACACAACTGAAAAAAAGTTTTAATGTTATAGCCTCTCTAAAAGGATAACTGTATACTTGGCTACAGAGAGCAAATGTTTATCAGATGAGGTTGAAGTGACTTAAGACAAGGTCCTAACAACAAAGAGTCCTGTTATATATTTCAATTCATTCCCTTCTGTGGACTTCGAAGCACTTCTTGGAAGAGTTAATACCTTAAGCTTTAACCAGATAAACTCTTAATGAGGAATGGATTTGTTTTGGTGAGAACTTTTTCTTACTCACAGTAATTCCCTGGGAAGAGGTTAATCTGAAGGGAAGGGAAGGGAAGGGAAGGGAAGGGAAGGGAAGGGAAGGGAAAGGGAGAAGCTGAATCATCCATGTCTTAATTTTTCTGACTCTTGATAGGATCCTCCATGGCTTCCACTTCCCTCAAGGATTGGATGCGTAAGGAAAGCCTAATGAAGCAATCATCAGGGAAGCTGAGTCAAAGCACCACAGAGATCTCATTGAAAAAGTAAAAGAGTAAGAAATGTTTGTTGTATCAAATGAACACTATCATTTACAGCCTTATAGCTGGATTTTCCCATGCTTTGATATGAATCTGTCAGAAAAGCTTGCATAGCATTACATTAGATGACTAGAGAATGTTCACGAATAATAAATAGATGAGTAATGTTGTTCATCATTTTTTGTTTATTTTGCTTTTAAAATTGTAATGGATTTTTTTGAGGCTCAGAAACCTTGAACCAGAGAGAGAATGTGCAGTGGATAAAATACCTTTCAGTGAAAATCAAAAGTCCTATACCTCACAATAAACAAATATATTTTGCCTCTAAAAGAAAAAGAATCTTGAATTGTTATTTCATCTGTGGAGCTTTTCAATCTATAGATAATTTTTTCCCGTCTGATCTCCATGTTTTCTATCACTTTTAATACTTATCTTGATTTTGCCTTCCTTCACCCTTTTCTCTTTGGCTTCAATGTTTCTTCTTGGTTTTCATTACTTTACCCAACTTTCACTTAGTTTCATGCATTCTGGTTTAAACCCAAATCTCTGATGCTACATCAAATGATTCTACTAGGTTATACTCCCTGTTCACAAGAGAAACTGCAAGCAATGCTTCCATCATATTTATGCTTACTTTCATCTATGATGCAGGCAGTTACACTACTTTTGTTTATACATACTATTTGTCAAATGCCCATAGTCTTTAGATTCTTCTCCTCTACCTTGATGAAAGTAGTCTTTGGAGGTAAAGCCTACTCACCTGTTTCTTTCATTCTATGGGGCTCCTTCTTCATATAGGAAAGATTAAATTTATGTCAAAATGTAGAAAAAACATATCTATTAAGAACAGCAATAAGCAAAGATAAGGCAGAATGTCCAGATCTTGGAAGAAAAGAGTAAAGTACTTCTGTGTTTTAATATTGGGTCCTTGTTTTTTAACTAATATTGGGAAGGGTAAGCTATATTGTCTAACTTGATACAACCTTTCCTTTAAGTGTTATGATAATTCTCTGTTTTCCACATTGCTTACCACATTTTCCCTGATTCTTTAATCTTCTGAAAGATTGCATTTTACAGTTTTTGTTACTTTAAAGGCTTTCTCTTTTGCATAATCTTCTTTTTTTTTTAAATTTATTTCTAGGAGAGAGAGAGAGAGAGAGAGAGAGAGAGAGACAGCGTGAGCAGGGGAGGGTCAGAGAGAGAGGGAGACACAGACTCCGAAACAGGCTCCAGGCTCTGAGCTGGCAGTCAGCACAGAGCCCAACGCGGGGTTCGAACCCACGAACCGCGAGATCATGACCCAAGCGAAAGTCGGACGCTTAACCGACTAAGCCACTCCAGACTCCCTCTTTTGCATAATCTTCTAAAAGAATGCATTTTACAGTTTCTGTTACTTTAAAGGCTTTCTCTTTTGGGGCACCTGGGTGTCTCAGTCACTTAAGTGTCTGACTTCAGCTCAGGTCATGATCTCGCACTCAGTGAGTTCAAGCCTTGCATTGGGCTCTGTGCTGATAGCTCAGAGCCTGGAGTCTGCTCCTGATTCTGTATCTGCCTCTCTGCTCCTCCCTCACTAGCACTCTGTCTCTCAAAAATGAATAAACGTTAAAAAAATTAAAGGCTTTATTTTTTGTTTGGTAATTTTTCTCTTAGGGTCATCATTTGTCTCCTCCATCCTGCTGAATGCCCATCCATCTCTCAACACACACATTCACACATGTGCTGCAGATCCATATTTTTACATTCTGTCTAGAAAACCAACAACTCAACATAGCATGTCCAAATGAACTTCATCATTTGACTCTTTAATCTAGTCATTTTTAAATGTTTATTCATTTTTGAGAGAGACAGAGAGAAACAGAACACTAGTCAGAGAGGGGCAGAGAGAGAGGGAGACACAGAATCCAAAGCAGGCTCCAGACTCTGAGCTGTCAGCACAGAGCCTGATGTGGGGCTCGAACTCAAGGAACCTTGAAGTCATGACTTGAGCTGAAGTCAACACTTAACCAACTGAATTACCCAGGAGCCTCAATCTAGTCACTTATTCTTTTACATATGTCAATGTCATTCAAGGAGTAGAGCTGAATGTGCGGTGGCATCATGATTACCAACAAGACCCCCCCCCCACACACACACTAAAAACAGTGTTTGCCTCCAGGATGAAACAAAGAATGTAGCCTTCTGGTGTAGAAGTTCTGACATTAGAAACTCTTGGTCTGTAGAAACAGTCTTAGGTAACAAAAAGCCATGGGGGATATAGGGAGACTCCCAACTTAGAAGGTAAAGGACTTGTGAATTCCAACTTTATTGCCATCTCCTGAAATCACCAGATGTGGTATTCTTAACGTAGAGTTTTATTTCTTTACAAGCATTGTCACTGTGAGATACAAAATGGACTAAGTAATATATTCAATTTGGACTCTTATCTACAAATATTTATAGACACACAAGAATCAAAGCCTAAGAAAGAGAAAGAGGCATCAAATTCAAACAATAGACCAAACCCTAAGGAAACAAAATTAATGGCATAGGAAAGGAAAATCTTGAAATAAACAGTCCTCATCAAGTACTGAGATATAATCCAACAAAACACAAGCCAACAGAAAAGAGGAAGAAAAGGAGAATGAGGAAGAAGAAGAGAAGGTGGAAGAGGAGCAGAAACAGGTGAAGGAATAAAAGAAAGAAAAGAAGAAATAGATGTAAAGGAAGCAGTTAATAGGAAAAAATAAACCCCTCAAAAGTTCTTAGAAGTCTCAAGTATTGTCATGGAAACAAAAGATTAAAGACTAACTGAGGGATATAATTAAGAGTCTTGGTGAGAATGAAATTTTTAAAGTGGAAATTTGTGTGAGGGAAACAAAAGATGGATATTCAAAGAAAAAAGAAAAACATTGAAACATGGAAGACAAATCTGGAGGTTCCAAAGTCCATCCCATAGAAGTTCTTCAAAGGGAGTAAAAGTGTATGTAAAGCGTTAAATCGTTACAGAAATTAGAAGAAAAGGACAGCTTTATAGTGCAGAAGAAATGTTTAACTTTAGAATAAAATGACCAACAGGGTACAGAGTAGACTAATCAAATTCATATCACTTGTAGTCTAACTACATGAGAAATAATAGGATTATGAAGCTTAAAACAGTTGCTACAAATAATTTCTAAGTACTTAGAAGCCTAATGCAAAAATAATTATCTAAAACTGAAATCCCATTGGATTTTAAGAAAACACAGGAGGTAGTGAGGTTGGAAGCCTGTCAAAAATAGTGTCCTTTAGCGTGCAGTGTGAAAAGACACAGACAAAGGAATATATAAATGGAACATATTTTGTTTGAAACTTCTGGAAATAATAAGCGAAATAAATATAACTCAAATTAAAAGGCAAATGGTAGAAACTCACGATTCACAGAAGCTCACATAGCCAACAAACCAAAAAACTAGTAATCAAAGGAACAGAAGGAATACAAAAAGTAATGATAGAGTATTTTCTTCGGCTGTTCAAAAGTTAAAACTAATAAACTTACTAGGTGCTTACTATGTATGTGATACTGGAAAAAAAAACACTTTAAAGAGATTACTTCACTGGGCTCCCATACTAATTCAGTAGAGAATGTGTTATTAAAATTAATATACCATGTATATAGATAGAAACATTGAGACTTAGATTGCTGGAGCCTTCTCCATGCCTTTAAAAATCCTCTGTCGTCTTCCACAGCTAAAATTCTTGGAGGTTAACCCCCAACATATTATATCCATCCCCCCCCCCTTTTTTTTCACTCATCTACTTCACTCATCAATTTACCTCAACCACTATTTGATTATCCTGATAGCTACTATCCGTCCTCATCTTCACTGGGATCTCTGGATGTTTGACATTACTGATCACTTTGTTTTCCTTAAATATCTTCCTTGCTTTGATTGTAGCCCCAATGTTTGCAAGTTTCTTCTGGGTCTCTCTTCTTCAATCTTCACATCCCTTTTTTGCCTTATTCCCTACCTCCCAAGTTCCATAGTATTCTATAAGTATTAGTTATGAACAACTTTTCTTAAAATGTATAGATTCTCTTACAGACAAATAATTACATCTAGATATAAAATGAAGTTGCACAGAAGACAAATTTCTTAAGATAAAATGATAAGTATGGCAACCATCACCCCAGTCCACAAGACTAGACTATCTCATTTGTTCATGTTAAAAAATTATACCCTTATTATGATTGTTTGTTTTTGGTGTAAATATGACTAGGAGAAGAGTATAGTGCAGGTAACTTCCTGATCTGCACCAGAATAATAATCTAATAAATACTACAAGAAACAGAAGCTAATAAACAAGAACAACTACCCTAAAAGTAATGAAATACTCAATTTACTTCATTTTTGTCAAAACTTGTAATGGAACTGAATCACTCTTGTGAAATGAAAGCCTCACTGAGCCATCTATTACTGTATAGTGCAATCAAGCATTCTTGAATGCTATCAAGCTTCAAAGAATTTAGAATCTTATCATGCATTATTGACTTCGCTAGAGTAGTACAATTTGGATAAATAGAATCTCAAAACAAGCTTATAGCAAAGTTAATCATTGCTTCTGTCATTGACTGAACCCCAGGTTAAGGGTTGAAATCATGTTTAAGAAATATTACATTCTGTTGTCCTAGAAGAGAGTACAGTAAATAATTTGTAAGGGCAAATCTTCAGATACAATAATTGTATTTCATGTTTCCAAATCCTCAATATTAAAATTGAGGATTCATGAAAAATAAATTAAAATTCCTAGGGATTATTACTATTAAAAGTTACTCATTTTTCATAACTCTTTATGTGTTTTAATATAACAAATTACCATAATAGTAAACAGGGCATCATATTTCTGTGGTAGGATTTCACTACCATTTTGTATGGTATTATTTAAAGACTTTCTTAAGAAATACTTATATATATATTTAAGTGTATGATATATTATTATTAACAAATATATGTTGATGTATTTCAAAATACTAAAAAACATGGAAACATACAAAATATTCAGAAATATAAAAAGTGATCTCTACTTGACAAAGACATTTAACAATAAAAGCAGTAATAGAAGGGCATATTAATATCAAAGAAAATTTTGTAAAATTGAAATATAGCACTACAGATATTTAATTTTAAAAGTTATCATTCTTAAAATGAAATTTAAAAAAACAAGAGATTAATTGCCATATTCCATAATCTTAACCTTTATTTCGTGGTAACTATTCCAGGTATAGAAAATGTCTTTCATTTTGTGTTGAAGTTGGTCACATCATGGTTTAAGATGTTTAACAGTGCTTTTGCATTGGGTGTTGTTGGATTGCTCTGATACTGGATTTTTGGTTGAAGTCACTACTGCTTTTTTAATTCAGATTTTAGATTAGTTTCTAACTCTGTGTCACAATATTTCACAACATTATCATCTTCTTTTTTTGAATCTCTTCTGTTAAAGTATTTGCAAAGAATTGTAGCCTATAGCTAGCAAGGTTAATAGCACACCACAGAATCTCCTTATAAAACTGCCAATTTAAGGACTTTTTTCTTGCTTCCAAAGCTTGCTATTTGTTGGAATTCTACTTACAGGAGTTGTCCAAAGTTTGCTATGCATGTAACTGTATTAATATTTATTTTACTTGCAAGCATGCCTCACCAGTAGCAGTGTCCAGACCCAGGAAAACACATATAATATGGCCGATTTGAACATGCTGGCTTCTCTCCTGTATGTTTCTTTCCTGGTTAATGGAAATGATGACTTTGACCCTTGACTGATTGTCAGCTTTTTCTGCTCTTGCTTTTGACTTGTCTTCAATAGAGTCCTGTGAACTGGTAATGTCTATTACTTGTTAAAAATTAATTCTCATATGAAAATTTTATATGCTTCCTCTTTTCCTGATTTATCAAANTTTAAAAAGATCTGATTTTTGGAAAGTAATAGAAAAATCATAGAAAATACCAGGAAGGAATTCCTACACAGAAACATTTAACTATATTTACACAGATGAGGTACAGCTGAGAGAAACATAATATTTAACTTGGAAACCACTATTGTAAAAATGAAGATTTCTTCCCTCTTCCCTCTCAACAGGTATCAAGTTATCAAGTTCCTGAATGTGGGAGATATTATCCTAAGTACTTACATGAAAGGAAAAAACACTGTTGAATGTGGTCTTGACCTCTGGTGGCTCTGAAGAAGCAAGGTGACTTACCATTACATAAATTAACATAAAGAGTCTGAGTAAAGAAAGAATTGGAGATAAAATATAATAGGATATGAGTGGGAAGTGAGTTATTTCAGCTCCATGTATGCCAAATAGATTCCAAATATCTGTTTCAAACTAGATTTTAGACAAGTGATAGAAATGGTTTAAAATATTGTTTTTAAGTCTCTCACTATCTCTCTCTATTTCTAATCCATTCAATATTAATTCTAATGTCACCCATAGATTGGCTTTTGTTTCTGTTATAGTAGCTTATAGCAAACTAACACTCCTGGTGAAAACAAATAGAAAGCTAATAAAGTCTAACATAATATGCATATATTATTATAGTTAAGTTATAAAATGTTATATAAAACCTTGTAATTTATACTATATAGTATTACATAAATCATATAATACATCATATATAACATATATATCATAAATATGTACATATTTAACATGATATATCATTATATATTTAATACATAATATGTTATATATTATTAATTACATATATGTTTTTATGTTTTGTGTTTATATCATATATTTTTGTGTGCATGTGGATATATATATATATATATATATATAAATATCTCCAGATTAAATCCAGACTCAATGGACCAAGATGGCTGAGGTAAACCCATGGAGATGAGCTCACGTTCTGAAAGGGTATTTGCTGATTGCAAGAATAGATCAAGATATCAACATTTCAATCTTTGCCCAGGTAAACTGTCACTATTTGATGGTGTGGGAAGTAGATAGATAAGCAGAGCTTTGGCAGTCATGAAGCTGAAAAGAAAAAGAAAATGGAGAATTTCCTGGCCAACCTCTTGCCAGAACCTAGTTCCCCACCACAGTCAGGTGGGGAACTAAGTTTGATGTGAACCAAAAAAGTACATTTCTATATATATAATAACAGCCAAATATTGAAAATAAAACTTTTTAAATACCATTTTCAATAGTGTAAAAATCATAAATACTTAGGAATACATTTTTCAAAAGACATGTAAGAACTTTACACTGAAAAAGAAAAAGGGAGAAACATTGCTGAGAGAAATTAGAGAAGACCTGAATAAATGAAAAGGTATACATTATGCTCATAATTTGGAAGAATCAATAATGTTAAATGAAATTAAATAATTTTAAAAATAATGAAATTAAACTATCAATTTTGGCTAAACTGATCTGTAGACCTAAATCTACCCAAACTTAATATCTTCATGTGTTTATAGCAATTGACAAGTTCTTTTAAACTTGAAAGAAACAAGTACATCCACCTTATATGTTCTTCTTCATACAGAAGAACAAAGTTGGAACACTTATATTATCTGACCTCAAGATGATATAAATCTATATTAATGAAGAAGACAATGTGACTTTTCAGGCTTAAGTATTAAGAAATAAATTAATAAAGCAGTATATAAAACCCAGAAATAGAAACAAACTTAGCCATTTATTTTCAACTAATGTACCAAAAAAATTCAAAAGTAACCAAAAGCTTGTTAAAAATAGTGATGCTTAATCTGAACATCCATAGAAAAAAAATAATAAGCCTTCCTTCACACCCCACTCTTTACACAAAAGTTAATAAGAGGTTGATTATACAATCAAAATATAACAACTAAAGGTATGAAGATTTTAGAAGAAAACAAGAGAATTTGAAGATTTTAGAAGAAAACAAGAGAATTTCTTCATGACTTGGGGGAAGGTAAGAGTCTCTTAGCTAGGACACAGAAAGCAATAAACATTAAAGAAAAATATTGAGAAACTGTACTTATCAAAACTAAACTTTTCTACTCATCAAAATACATCATTAATAACATGGGATGGCATGTCATGGCCTGAGAAAATATTTTCCAAAAAATATTGACAAAGGATCAGTCACTAAAATTTATAAAAAGTTCCTATAATTCAAAAATAAAAAGACAACCAAGAAAATATAAAATCTTACCAAACTATTTGGACAGACATTTCACAAAAGAGGATATACAAATATTTAATGACAATGTGAAACATTAGGCAACATTAAGTAGAAGAAAAATGAAAATTAAAACCATAACAATAAAACAATGTATACAACTCAAAAGGCTAAATTTTTTTTAAGAACTGGCAGTACTAAACATAGATGAGGATATGGAATATCAGAAACTTTTATACATGTGGGTGGGAATGTAAAATAGTCTGTCCACTGTGAAAAGGACTTGGAAATATAAAGATATGAGTGGACTTAAAAGAAAGCTTTCCACTGATGGCCATAATGGAGTAATAAGTGTTATATTTATCTCTCTGCCTTAAACAACTAAAAAACAAGCAAAACATGTAACACAACAATTTATAGGTATTGGAAAACAGACAACACAAGACAGTTGATTTCTTAGAGAAGGTCGATGTATGATTCTTAAGATAAACTGCTTATTGTCTCAGGTTTCCACACCAACCTATGGAGAAAGGAAATTGAAAGCAAGGCCACTTGAGTTAAGGAGGCTGTGTTGACAATTTAAAGGAGCCACAAAGGGCTAAAACTCGCAGAGCACAATAACAGAAAAAACTGCACAAATAAAGCTACAAAGATATGCACAAAGGTGAGTACTAATCAGTGCTTGTTTATGAGGACACTAACCAAACCTGGGAAAAGGAAATAGATAACATATGATGCTGACAAGCAGAAAAGAGAAACTCTGCACATCTTGGGTACTCAGCTTGAGTACTCAGAATTGTTAATATCACCTCTGCAGTAGAGTCAAATTAGTGCCAGACTGAAGACTACTCTGATACTGACCAACAAACTATAAAAGCAAGTCTCAAAAAGATCAAACTAATTCTAAAAATTTTTATTGTATCTTGAAATAAAACTGAAATACAATTCAAGGAATGAATCGAGTGAAAGAAACCCAGGATCAAACTGCAAAAATCACATATAGTATCCAATTACAGAAAGTACCCAAAATGCAAAATGCAAAAAAAAAAAAAAAAGCTGGAAAAATGTTCATAATATTGAGAAAATTTAATCATTAAAAATGACTCATGATAAAATTGGCAGAGAAATTATTACCAGCTATTAACAAAAATTACCAGCTATTATAAATACACTCTGTTATGTTCAAGAAGGTAGGAGTCATAATGAGCATGGTAACAGGAGGTATATAAGATATTTATAAGACTCCTATGCACTCTCCACAATAGCTAAAACATGGAAAGAGCCTAAGTGTCCATCAACAGATNAAATTGAACTTCTAAAAATTAAAATACACTGAAGCAAATGAATAGGAACTATACACTCCATAAAAAACATTAGTACCCTAGGAGTAACAGTAATATAAATTATTCAAAAAACAAAAATCAAAACTACCAGAAAACAGCAAAAAAAAAAAAAAAAGGAAAAGTGATAAGCAGGCTCAGTGGACTATAGGACAACTTGAAACACCCTAAAAGTGCAAGATTAGAGTCACATAAAGAAAGCAAATGTCAGAGAAATACTTGAACACAAACATGGCCAACATTTTCCGAATTTGATGAAGATCAGAAACTCAGTGACCTAAGAAATTCGGCAAATTCCAAGCAAAAGGAATTCTACATCTTCTTGATGTAGAAGACTGCATCAAGCCCTTTCATAATCCAATTGATTAAAAGTGTTTATAAAGATAAAATCTTAAAATCAGATCAGAAAAAGACATAGTATATGTCAACAAAGAATAACCTCAGGTCATAATCTCATGGTTCATGAGTTAGAGCCCTGCACTGGGCTCTGTGCAGAGAGATCAGAGCCTGGATCTTGCTTTGGATTCTGTGTCTCCCTCTTTCTCTGCTCTCCCCAGCTCATTCTCTCAGGCTCTCTCCCTCTCTCTCTCTCTTTCTCTCTCATTCTCAAAAATAAGTAAACATTAAACAAATTTTAAAAAAGAAAACATAAGCAAGTCAGAAAACAGTGGAACAATACCTTTAATGTTCTGAAATTAAAACGAAGTAAAGGTCAACACAGTATTCAATACCTCAGAGATACCTTTCAAAAAAAAGTCAGTCTAAAACCTAAGTGTCCATCAACTGACGAATGGATCAAGAAGATATGGTTTATCTATACAATGGAATACTACATGACAATGAGAAAGAATGAAATCTGGCCATGTGTAGCAACATGGATGGACCTTGAGGGTGTTATGCTGAGTGAAATAAGTCAGGCAGAGGACAGATACCATATGTTTGCACTTATAGAAGGATTAGGAGGAACTTAACAGAGGACCGTGGGGAAGAAGAAGGGAAAAATAGTGGGGGAGAGGGAGGGAGGCAAACCATGAGAGACTCTTGAATACTGAGAACATACTGAGGGCTGATGGGCGTAGGAGAAAGGGGAAGTGGGGTGATGGGCATGGAGGAGGGCACTTGTGGGGATGAGCACTGGGTGTTATATGGAAAACAACTTGACAATAAACTATTTGTAAAAAAAAAATAATAGAATGAAAGAAGGCTGACTAGAAGTAAAAGCAACACACAGGAAAAAAAAAGTATTAAAAATAAGTAAAAAAAGTGTATTTTTCATGAAAAATTGATATAATTTATAACCAATAAATCATCATTCAGGAAGCATTGAAAGAAGTCATGCAGGTAGAACTAATATTACACAGAGGGAAATCTGGTTCTACATAAAAGAAGGAAGAATATCAAAACTGGCAAATATGCACAAACATCTTCAGAGATTTCAATACTTCTCTCTCAATATTGATAGAAAATGTGGCTCAAGAAACATAAGAGTATAGAATAATTAAACATTATTACCAAACAACTTTCTTGAATTGGCAATATAGTCCATTCCATCTCAGAACAATATAAATACACATTATTTTCAAGACTTATATTCTGGATTTTAGAAATTTCAAAATGTTTGAAAGGTTTCAAATGACATAATATATGTTCTATGATTACAATGGGATTAAATTGTGAATCAAGAAGAGGAATATGTAGAAATCCCACATATTTGATTATTAAAAATCCATATAACTTACAGCAAAGGTTAAGGGGAACATTAAAGAAGACACAGTTTTAAAAGTACTTTGAAATAAATAAGATGACAACATAACATATGAAAATTTATGATATCCGGTTAAAGCAGTGCTTAATGACAGGCTTATAAAATCCTTATATAAGAGAATAGTAAGGTTTTCAAATCAATGGCCTAATACTGTAGTTTAAGTGAGTAGAACAGAAGAGAAAATAAACTCAAATAAGCAGAGAAAAATAAATAATAAAGATAAGGGAAGAAGTCAAATATCAAACAGAAGAATAGAGAAAAACAGTGAAATCAAAACAACTGATTAATAAAATTAATAGAGTACTAGCCAGGCTAATCAAAAAAACAAAAGAGAAGAGACATTTAAATATATGAGTGATGAGGGTCACCTGGGTGGCTTAGTTGGTTAAGTGTATGACTTTGGCTCAGGTCATGATTTTATAGTTCATGGGTTTGAGCCCCACGTTGGGCTCTGTATTGACAGCCAGCTCAGAGCCTGGATCTTGCTTCAGATTCTTTGTCTCCATGTCTCTGCCTCTCCCCTGCTTATGCTCTATCTCTGTTTCTGTCTCTCCTTCTCTCAAAAATAAATAAGCATTTAAAAAATTAATAAGAAAAATGAGTGATGAGAGGCATCTGGATGGCTCAGTCATTTAAGTGTTTGAGTCTTGATTTACAGCTCACGTCTTGATCTTAGACTTAAGAGATGAAGCCCTGCATTGGGCTCCACACTGGGGTTGAAGCCTACTTAAAAAAAAAAAAAAAAAGAGTGATGAGAGTGTTGACATCATTATACATGCTAAGACATTAAAAGTACAATAAGGGATACTATGAACAAATTTATACCAATAAATTCCACAAATTAAATGAAATAGATGAATTCCTTGAAATACATATACTTTCAAAGCTCAGAAAACAAAAAATAATTTCCTCCTAAACATAGAGCAACAATTCCCAAGAAAAATTTAGAAGTTAAATCCAAAAATATACACAATATAAAATGCATCATGAGCATGTGTGAGTTATCGCAAAAATTCAAGTTTGGCTTAAAATTTGAAAATTAATTAATGTCATTCATAATATTAAAGAACTAAAAAAATGTGATTATCTTAATTTGTCCAAAGAAAAGCATTTAGAAAATCTAGCCTAGTTTTAATAAAAAATCCTCCTTGTTTTATTCCTAATAAACTGGGAATAAAATGGATGTTCCTTAATCTGATAGGAAGAATCTCTGAAAATCATACAGTTAGCATCATACTTAGTGACAAAATAATATGTAGTCTCTGTAAGAAGGAAAATGAGGTAATGATTCCTGATCTCACCGTTTCTATTCAACATAGTCCCAGAATTCCTAACCATGAAAATTAGAGTCATACAGATTAGTAACGGGGAATTCAAATGGTCTTTTTTGTGGATGGGATGATCTCAAATGTAGAAAATACTATGGACTCTGTAAGAACAGCACTAGAAATAATAAATAACTTTAGCAACAATGCAAGATATGAAGTTAGTACGCAAATATCAATGCTACTTACAGATCCGGGAAATGGACAATAAGAAAAAGAAATAAAAAAACAATTACATTTGTAGATAATTGCAAATTATGAAATGCTTATGGATAAATTTCAAAAATTTGTACAGGACTTGTACAGTCAAATTTACAAAATATTTCTTAAAGAGGACAAATAAATGGAGAGATACGTTTTAGTCGGGGATCAGAAGAATCTGTGTTTTAGCTGTTGTTGCTTCTCCAAATTTATCTATGTATCCATGGATTCAACATTTATTTTTTTATTTTAGAGAGAGAGAGAACACAAGCAGGGGAGAGGGGCAGAAGGAGAGAGAGGGGTAATCTTTTAAATAATGTTTATTTATTTATTTATTTTGAGAGAAAGAGAAAGAGAAAGAGCTTGAGATAGTGTGATCAGGGGAGGGGCAGAGAGAGAAGGAGACAGAATCCCAAGTAGGCTCTGTGCCATCAGCACACCGCCCAATGCAGGGATTGATCCTAAGAACCGTGAGATAATGAACAGAGCTGAAACCAAGAGTCAGGCATTTAGGTATCCCAAGAGAGAATGAATCTTAAGCAGACTCCCTACTCAGCATGGATCCCAAGTTGGGGCTTGATTCCACAACTCTGAGACTATAACCTGAGCTGAAATCAAGAGTCAAATGCTTAACAGACTGAGGCACTCAAGCACCCGCCAATGTTATTTTAATCAAAATCCCAGTAGGCTTTTGTGTAGAAATGACAATCTGATTCTAAAATTTACATAGAAATACAAATTATCTAGAAAAATTAAAACAATTTGACAAATAGAACAAATATGGAAAACCTATAATACTTGATTTTAAGATTTACTTCTAACCATAATAATCAGCACAATAGAATAATGGAAGAAAAATAAATCTTTAAGTCAAGGGAATATAATAAGCTACCCAGAAATAGGCCCACACATGTATAGTCATTTGATTTCTGACAAAGGGTGTAAGAAAATTAAATGGGGAAATAGTATTATTTACATCAAACTCTATTGGAATAATTAGTCATGTGCAAAAGTTCTCAACATTTACCATATACAATATACAGAAATTAACTCAAAATGGATCATATATGTATGTGGATGAGTTAAAACTATAAAAGTCCAAGAAGAAAACAGGAGGAAATTTTAGTTATCTTGTCTTTGACAAATATTAAATACAACACAGAAAGCTCATAATACATACAAAAATAATGTAAACATGGTCAAATTTAAAGCTTTGTCCTTCAAAATATATATTTACCAAAAAATTGAGAAGGGAAGCCATGGAATAAAATATTTACAAAACATATATCTTTCAAGACTAAGGTCTTGCATCTGTGATATATTATTAAGCTGTATTGTCAGTGTGTCATGTGCATATAGAATTAAACACATGTTACATTTTAAATATGTGAAGCTTGTCATATATCAATTATATCCCAATGAAGCTACAAAATTATCTAAATATATACTGACCATAAGACCCACACACATATGTACACATATTGACAACTCAAATTAAAAAGAAACCAATAAAAAGCCAATAAAAGATGTATAAAATATTTAATTGACATAGTATTTGGATAGGACATAAGCACATTAAAAAATGTTCAACATCATTTGTAATGAGGAAAATGTAAATTAAAATTAAAACTAAAATTTTCCAATACACATTATCCACTGCATTAGTCAAAATTTTAAAAAACAGCCCATGCCAAATGTTCGCAAGCACCTGTAACAACTGGTATTATACATATAACATTGATATTCTGTGTCTAATATTGGTTTTGGAAATGAAATACAGTACAACCAATTTGAAAAAGATTTCTTGATGAGATAAACATACTTCCCATGTGACTGGGCATTCAATCTACACTTCAAATTTTACCTAAGAAAAACAAAAGCACATGCCCTCACCAGGACTTTTGTACAAAACTGTATATATTAGCATTGGTTGTAATCACTAAAATAATTTAAAACAACGCAAAAGTCTAACAACACATGCATGAATAAACAAATTGTGGTATATCCATAGAGTAGGATGATGGTCTGCAAAAAAAGGAAAAAACACTATTGATAATGCTTTGATGATTGATCACAATTGAAAATAATGATGATCGGTATTGATACTATAACCAATTATGCTGAATAAAAAAACAAAGAAAGAGTACATAAACTATGATTCCATCTATATAGAATTCTAGAAATTGCAAACTGATCTCTTATTAGAGAAAGCTGAGTGCCTGCGGATGGAGGAAAGCAGGAAAGGTTTACAAGAGGGGCATGAAGAAATTTCCTGGTGTGATGGATATGTTATCTTCATCTTAGTGACGAGTTTTTTTAATAGACACATATGTCAAAATTTATCAAATGTTGCACTTTAAATATGTACATTTGCCATGCATCAATTATATATCATTGTTTGTAAAACTCCAAACAATCTAAACATGTCTATCCTATGACCTTATTTTCTACTCCTAGCTATTTACTCTAGGCAACTACATATATACACAAAAACACTTGTAGAAGTGCCTATCATTCTTATTCTTAATAGCTCCAAACTGGAAACAGCCCATGTGTTCATCAACAGGAGAATACACACACACACACACACACACACACACACACACACACACACCTGGAGAGTATACATAAAATGAAATACTAGTGACTGAAAAAAATGAATGAATTGCTTATACACAAAACAATGTGCATGGCTCTCAGCAACATTATGCTTGCTGAATGAAAGATTTTCACCAGAGCAAGTGTTTGATTATCCTTATGATTCCACCTAGTACTAGAACAGGCAAACAATATCTATGTTAAAAAAAAGAAAATCAGAATAGTGGTTGCCTCTTTGGTTGTAGAAATGGGGATTTAGGAGAAGGAGGGTGAGAGAAATTTCTAGGGTGCTTGATTATCCTGTATCTTGACAGGAATTAGGGTTGCACATTGGTGTATGCATTAGTGGAGACTCATCAGATAGCACACTTATAAATTGTGCATTCTATTGCAGATCATACTTCAAAACAAACAAAAGGAGCAAGGATAAATACTGATCTCTAGTTAATGATATATTTGTGAGAAGGTACACGTATGCCTGAAATTTATTTCAAAATATGCCTTGAAAAAAGAGTTTTTATGGATAGAAGATAAAAAGATGGGCAGATGTGTAATAAAGCAAATATAGTAAAATATTAACTATAAAAACTAGGTTGTAGATATGTGGGTCCTTGTTATGATATTGCTTTAACTTTCCCATGTTATAACTTTTTTTCCCTAAGGATCTTCTATAACTTTGCCCATTCTCCTATTAGAATGTAAAGTCTATTTTTCCACCCCTTGAATCAGTACTGGATTGGTGACTTCCCTGGCCAAAATATGTGGTGGAATAATGGTGTTCTAGCTCCAACATTATGATTCAAAAGACATTTTGTCTTTCACCTGCCCTGCTTCGCATGAATAGTTTCAGATTAGCTGGTCCAAGAATAACTACACACATGGATGAAAGTCCAAATGTTGCAGCTAAGGCCGTTAAACTGCCAACCCACCCCAAATATGTGAGAGAGCCCAATCAAGTTCAAAAGAGCTGCCTACTATTTGACCCTCAGCTGACCACATGCATGAGTGAGCCCAGCCAAGACCAGAGAACCACCCAGCTGATAGTTTATCACACAGCAGGAGCTAATAATACATGTGATCCTTAGTATATTTTATAACCTCTCTCAACTTCCATTTTCATAGTATGTATTACATGGGGCTATGGAAAAAATTGGATAAGATAAATCAAAGGACTTAGAACAGGTGAAAATACATGCTTAAAATTATTGCCTATTAGTATCATCTCTACTACCTCAGAAAGCTTCCAACTCAAAACCCTGGCTGGCAAATTCTTCAGAAGTATAAAGAGAAAGTGTAGACATGATTTATTAATGTTTGCCAAGCCATTACTCTTTTGTCTTGATGCCAATCCAAATTGAGGCTTGTCATACATAAATCAAATTTAAAATTCAGCCACCTGCCTCTATTCTGGAAAGTTAAGGGCTCTCTCAAAGAACAGCCCAGGGAATCAGGTGATTTTCTGTTATTCCATGTCATATTACATTGTGTCATTTTATTTAAAAAACAAGTCATCTGAGTTGAAACCTTGTCCAAGCACCTTTCCCCACCATAGGCAAACATCTGTTTCAAAGAACCTTGGACCCTAAGTATGTTTTCCAAGCAAATTGATCAGGTGGCTTGGCACAGGTGTCGAGATTCCTTAAAATTACAAAAGCTGTCTGAACTTCAGACAAAGGTGACTGCTAAAACTTCTTGAGTTTATGCAAACTCTCTGTCACTCAGTTGTGGCAAATGAATGGGCCTCCTCAAACAGAAAATATTTAATATCCAAAAGATTGTCTCAAGAGAAACGCCTGGTAATGAAGAATGGAGCACTCACTGGAGTTCTGTTCCAAGGGATGCCAATGGCAGTAATTTTATCTTGTTGGGTTAAGAATCAGTCCCCAGAAGATTGGAATCATCAGTGGTCTGGATTGATATTTCAATACAAATGAGGTGCTCACAATCACCTGTTTTGTTTTACAGGGTGTAGTCAAAATATAATTTTTCAAAATACTTCTTTGAAAATACCTGGCAGACACTTTCCCCATTATTTTGGGGGAGACTATGTTAAAGCTCTAAACTCATTTCTTTCTATAGATGAAGACTAATTGAGAAGAGGTAGCAGCTATTGGTTCTTGACCCCCTGTGGTATGAGGACACTTGAAGCTGGGCTTGTGTCCCTTGAGATGCCCTGGTGCTAAATCATGCATCCTTCCATATACGATTCTCCTTGGGGGTGGGATACTTAGAAGGACATATGTCTGGCAGAAGGCTATTAGAGTTCTATGGCTGGGGTCTGCACCCTAGCTAGGACATTTCTGTGAGAATTCTTTATGTTTTCTTTCTTCCTTTTGTTCTTTTTTTTTTTTTTTTTTTTTTTNCGTGGGGCTGTACCCCACAGCCCTGAGATCAAGATTCACATGCTCCGGTGACTGGGTCAGCCAAGCACTCCCTGTCAGCACTCTTTAAAATAAAGATGAAAACACAGCAAGAGTATCTATCCACCATTTCATGAGAGATAGTAGAGCTCTTCTGTTCTTGGCTTGTTGAAAATCTATGTAATTAGGAGTTGGATGTTTGATAAGCAGAGGCTCCAGAACATTTAGTGCAAACCTCCTAGCTTTGACATACATTTTACCTCAGAGTTCAGCAGTTTCGGGGGATGATGCTAGTAATATGTGAAGAAAGGTCTTACACTGCCATCTATACCTAGAAAACTGTGAAGTAAATTGGGTTATATTCTACAGGAGTTCTTAGAACCTTGAAAATGATAAACACATAATGCAATTGAAAGGGGGAAATAGAATATGCAGTGCCACTCAACTCGTTTGATGATGGCACACATATTTTTCCACAAAGTATCACATATGGTCCTCAGAAAGTACTGCATGGAATACAGCTTTAAGGGGACCATGAAAAACATAAGTGAAATAGTTAATATAGTCCCAGTATTAGAAACAGGCTTCAGTTATCTGGGATGGTTGAAACCACAGGCTCTCTAGCATGTCCCCTAGAGCCCAAGTTGGAAGTTGCCTTATATAATCACAGGGAAAGAAAAAACATTTCAAGATGAACACCCTTGGGTGAGAGTGAGGTCAAGTTTCCCACAGATGTTCAGGATTGTCATTAAGCTAACAGGTGGGGTAAGCCTACAGGTGTGCTAAGCACACCCATGAAAGAGCAAAAGCAGAAAGGAGGTCCAGTTTGAACTCAAGTTCCCATACTCATCCTTCCCTGCAATTACCAGTTGCCTACATGCCCTCAGGGCCC
The DNA here is from genome assembly GCF_008692635.1 of Crocuta crocuta. NCBI lineage: Eukaryota > Metazoa > Chordata > Mammalia > Carnivora > Hyaenidae > Crocuta > Crocuta crocuta. Next base: position 117,560 of record NW_027551558.1, read on the forward strand.
CAGTTCCTTGGGTACATCCTCTCTCCTGATGGGAGGAACATGGGGTGCTTCTGACCACGTAGATAAAAGGAAGTACGGAGAAATAGTTATTTACTAATAATATCATAAGGAAATTAAATTTTGTCCTTGGACAGCTGTCTACGTAGTGGGAACAACTTGGGACTTGGCTTTAGAAAACCAGCACTCCAGTCTTAGTAAATTACTCAGATCTTACATTATCATTTCCTGATATTTGTGATGAAAAGATCCATTAAACCTCACGGTACCTCTAAGGTGAAAAATTCAGAAGTCTGCATTTGTTTCAGACAACATTTCTTGATTTCCCTTATTCAAGACCCCATTGAAATTTGTTGAGTGATAGTTATCCTGTAGTCCCTTAAGAATGGAGAAAAGAGAATAAGAAGAGTGCTCTTGCAAAGAATTTCTAACCCTCGCTATGCAGTGCACTGTTCTCTGTAGTATCACTGTATTATGTATTGATAGCATATTTCCAGAAATATGGTTTCGGTGTCATGGTACTAACTCTATCTACAATTCTTGTCTATGACCATTGCCCTTTGGAGTGCTTAGGTAATAAATGGTGGTTCCTTCCTTCCTTCCTTCCTTCCTTCCTTCCTTGGGTCCTGTTTCCTCCTGTCTTCTTTTCTGCCTGCCTGCCTACCTACCTGCCTCCATCCCTTCCTTTTTTCCCTTATACTCTTCCCCTCTTCATCAAATGAATAAGATAAATCTATAGGAAGTAATGCATTTATTTTGGTGTAATGTGAAATTTTGTATGCCCCTAATTAGGGCTCATGTCAGGTTGTGATGTGAAGTTTTGCACTTGATAATAAGGTTCATATTTCTTATTTCCAAATACTAGAGAGCAATAGGTAATTGCTACCCTCTTGATATTACCGAAAGTAGTGGACTGAGTAGTCTAGAATTAGATTTAAGTGTGACAAATGGCATACAGCCTTATAGCTTCTTGGTAATAACCATGTCCACAGCAATGCACAATTAAATTTACCCAAACACTATTCTTAATGATAATGAATGCTGGTAATAATATAAGTTGTGTTTCAGGATCACCTTTCATCTTGAACCTCCACTTACTGTGAAATCTAAATAGCCATATATCCTTCCAAATTGTATTAGTACAATAGTACTAAATAGTTCCCTGCTATTTTTTGTACTGTGCTGCCAACAATGTTCCCATATGGTTGGACTGTTTATTTTGCTGTTAATATGATCATTACACACTCCACAGATAGTGCATCTCACATGAGGCTTGTGCCACTTTCCACTTTCAAGTTTAATGGGTCTAACATTCTACTTTTTAAAGGGTTGTTTCCAATCATTGGCAAATGGGATCATATTTAAACATCTGATATAATTACTCAATTGTACTATCCAGTAGTCTCTACAAAGATGTTTTGTAATAAGGCAGGTCATTTTCAAAGGGGTATGTGTTCTCTCTCAGGGTAACTACATATGCCATATGTACCTCAAAAAATAAAACTGAATTTGATTCCCACTAGGGAATAACACTCTTGTTGAACTTGTGAAAGAATAAAGTGCTTGAGTAATGTGAATCTGTTACCATCACCTAAATGGCAGGACTTACCTTCTGGTCAGTGGATAGAGTAGGTGTCCACTATGTGAGGGGATTTGAGAAGCCACATGATGCCCCCTGAGGTTGTCAACCCTGAAGTAACCACTAAATAATTATAACTCTAAAATAACATTTATCACTTACCATGGGATACAATTTTACATTAGCAGTTCATTTTGTGAGATGAAACTACCAAGCCTTTGAAGAGATATACTTATATCAGATCAGCCATAGGTCCTTGACAGTGAGGGAGGTTAACTTTCCTGAGAGGAGCTTGGTGGACAAAGCTCAGGCAAGGCATGAACCTCTTGGTAGGTACTTATGAAATATGGACTCAGAACTCAGACTCAAAGGCAGAAAGACATGCTTTATAATGTAAGCCACTCCAAAAGCACTTGGAAGACCTACTTTGAATAAAAATCTAGAGCAGAAGTGGAAGGCAATCTATCAACTCAGAGCTCACCCTTCTATGTGCCTACACACACACACACACACACACACACACACACACACATTTTAGGGCAGTGAAATTGCTCTGTAAGATCCTATAACTATGGTTTCATGTTATTATGCATTTGTCAAAACCAACAGAATATATAGTGGGAAGGCTGAACCCTAAGGTAAACTGTGGACTCTAGTAAATCATGTATCAATATTAGTTCATCAGTCATAACAAATGTACTCCACCAGTGAAAGATGTTAATAATAGGCAAATTTGGGGTGCTGATGGAGTGTGGGGAAATGCATTAAAATGTAGATTTTATTATCACTTACATGTAGCAAGGCCAACAGACTAGGAGATGGCTGCCATTGAAGTATAGTTTGTTATTCACAGTTTCCAAAAGGAGAGAGTACACCACACTATTGGGGTCACACAAGAAAGCATTGGGATCCCCGGAGGCAGGGGCTGAAGGAGGAACTGTGAGCCTTTATTCTGGTTTCTGTATGAAGGAACAGGTGAGGCAGGGCTAGCAGGCTTGGGATTGGCTAGTTTGAATGATTTCAGTGGGCTCTCAGGCACAGGGCCGTCCTGGTTGCCTAGTACCTGCTATGGCATGATGAGGGCAGGTGGCAAGGGGTCCAGAGTGTGAAAGCCCCACAGAAGAGGTGGTTGGAAGTGTGGACATTGGGTTGTTTGCTTTGCATCTCAAAAGCACTGTCGTGGAGGAGTTGTTTACTACCCCTAGAATTGACCAGTCCTCAAAAGGGCCATCCCTCCAAGATAAGCTATCTCCCAGATGCCAAAGCATCAGAATACAAAAAACAAAAGACATGGTTATTTGAGAGAATTCTCTGTACTTTCCACTCATTCTTCTGAAAACCTGAATATGTAGCATGCAATGGATGGCCCATTCTATCAACTTAGTCTGGAATTTCCTATGTGTTTTAGAGCTACAAGAGGGGCATATTATGTCTGGTCAAATCAATCCTTCCCTCTCCACCCTTTGAAGGGTGGTTGCTGGACAGCATATCAAAAAGCACCCTACCTCCAGCCAAACCATGTATCAAGGATTGATAGGATCTTTGACCCTTTGAAGGGCACAAACAAATCAGAGTGTAAAAAAAGCATGTGGTATGACAATACAACAGTGCCCAGCTAAAAGCAGGCTGCAGTCTGTAAGAGGTCTTCCCTGGGGATCAGAGAACAGGAAGCCACATTGTGGCCCCTTATAAGGAAGAACTGCAGTCAGTGGGATGTACCCCATCCAGGGTCTTCTAAACAAATGAATTTCTCTCTTCCTGTCTAAGTCTTACTAATTGATACTCCAGGTAAGATAATTAGACTCCTACAGACTTTGCAATTTGTAAATACTCAACTTTTAACTGGGCCCCCTCTCCTGCAGAGAAACAGACAGAGAATGGTATTTCTTTTCTGTGATTCTTGACTCTGGTTTCCAAGAGTTCTTAAAAATCTGATCTCTTGACATTAACTTGGAAACACTTTTGCCAACAGAATCTGTCTGTCTTACTATATCTCTGCTTGCAAGGCAGTAAGAGGAGGTAAAATGCTGGGTGACTGGCAATTCTGCTAGGCTGTGGTGGAAATTTGTGCCATTAGCTTGTTTTTCTTTTTAGAGAATATCACTGAAACCCATGAAGAAGGCAGCTTTAATTCCTTCATGCAAAACAATGTCTTGCGAAGAAAAGTGACAATCTATAAAAGCCTTTCTTTTCTGCACGCAAAAGACATTGTCACTGAATCAAGAGAGGATTGATCTCTATCCAGGGGAAATAGAAGTAAAAAATATCTGGATGCACTAGCACCTCAAAGCAGGTTTGTCTTCCTCCCAGTGACTATCAGTTCCTGTAGGAAACAGCACCAAAACTACTGACAAACTCCAGCTTTGGAGGGATGCAGAAAAGAAAAATTTAGTAGATGTGGAAAAACAAGCAGGGAAATGATGGGGTTTGGGGGTGATGGTGGGGTTCAGAACTGACGACCAAGAAAGAATTCTTGAGATGTCTTTGGTGCAAAAAAGGTGATTTTATTGAAGCACAGGGACAGGACCAGTTGGCAGAAAGAGCTGTCCTGGGACCATGAGGAGAGACTGATTATATACTTGGGAGTTTGGGGGAGGTAAAGTCAAGGGTATTTTTCTGGATACTTGGAGGCCTAGCTATTGTCAAACTAAAGTCATTTTTCCCTGTAGCAAAGCATTAACATTAAGACCGTAGGGAGTTCCTGGAGAAACGTTTTACTCTGCCAGCCTCAAGTATTTGTCAATGGATTGTAAGTTATAAGGAAATATAATTTTATCTGCCATTTCCTTCTGCCTTACCTGACAGAAAAGATCATACATGAAAGAGTATGGGTCTTTTGTTAAAAATCTCTGTTTAAAATATTGAGAAAAAGAAAGGATTCTAGAATCCTCCATCAGGACCAGGAGGATGAGGCGTCAGGAAGAAAATGTACACTGAGAGAGCCCCAGGCAATCTGCAGGTGGTTGTGTTTTCTCCTGTCATTTCTCTCCACTGCAGTATCATTTCAGAACAGGTGGAGTCATGTCCTGATTAGTGGAGATGTCCCTTTGAGAGTGCTCCAAGCTGTCCAGAATATGGTCTCCCCTCTCGTTTCTGCATTGGGTTCTGGTTAAAGGATGCCTCAACTAATCAGGAAGCATTAACTTTTCAGAAACCTGTGAGATTACAGAAAAGCTTTTCATTCATCTCTGATGCTAACAATTAACAAGGTCACAAATGCCTGTGATAAATTTTCCCATGCAAATACCTTGCTTTTGCTTATCTTGAGAAGACCTTATGACAATCTCTCCTCCACTGGGTTCGAACCAAGACCCAAAGGTCAGGGCAGGGGAGCGACCAGTGCCCCTGTGCGGTGGGTCATCCTGGTGGAGGTAAACCTCAGCACAGAAACAACCGTTGGCCTCCCTGCAAACTTCCTATCACCCTTTCTTTCTTCCCGTGAAGCTCTTTTGTCTTCTCAAGTCCCATTTATAGGCTTAGATACATTCTGTGTTTCATCATTTATGAAATTCAGAAGGTAGAAGTCATCTTTTTTTTTTTTTTCCTTTTTTCTGGCTACTAGAAAGCAAATGTGCTGCTAAGAGAATAGGAATAAAATGCTTTGTTCCAGTGACAGAAGGGAGCATGAATAAAGTCTCTTGCACATGGAATATAAAAGAATAAATGAGTAACACTGCTGGTTTGAAGAAGGGGATGCAAGAGCTGAAGAGTTGGGGAGGCGGATTGAAAAAAATTGAAGACTTTAGGTGTTTGCTGCTGCAGGACCCTAAGAGCTCTTTATCAGGCTCTCTTGTTTCCTCTTTTGATGGAAGAGAGTGTTTGAGGGGAGGGAAACTCTAAGGAAGCTGCTTTAACAGTCTCAAAACTAGAATACTTTGCCAGGGAGTTACAAAGATACTTTAGTTTGCTTTTGCTTTCACTTTTATTTTTCCTTTTTGACATTGTTTCCAAAATGTTCAATTAAATTACAAGGCAAAGAGACTCTGTTCATACATCTCCTCCACTGCAATGACAGATCCCAGCTTCAAACCTGCAAACTGGGTTCTTCGGAAACCATTTTGTGTCCTAACAGCATTTAGTTGCTTTTATCTATTCACTTTTGATTTTTTGAAAAATGTTTCTCTTCTTCCATGTGAAATTTCACTTTACAAAAGACTGATGGCAGATATTGAATCTGGAAGCTATTCCATCCAGAATGACAAAAATAAAGAGAAATGTTGAAAACAGCACCACATGAAATGCTCTCTCTTCCCATTCTTTGCCATAAACCCTAACTGGCTGTAAAAGATATTCTGGGAACAGAAAGTGTGCATTGCATGGACTGGCTTTTATACAATAATTAAGCAACACCTTATCTCCTGTGTTGTCCACATAGACAGGAGGGCTGTTTTCTCAAAAGTGAAAGAAAATATTGGCAACAATCTCACATTATCAAGGTCACTCACAGCCCTACTATCTACTGCTCCCTGGTAGCCTAAGGGATGATCTCAGAGGGCAGTAAAATAGCCTTTAAATAACAGTGGTCTCCAAAAGCAAATTGCTGAGACTTGGCCACAGCAGACAGAGGCTATTCCAGGCTTCTTTCCTGATGCAGATAAGTGATTAAGTCCCTTTGTTAGCAGTTGGTAGTTGGTGTTGATGTTGGCATATACTTGAAAATAGTAGGAATGGCACATCTCAAACAAAATGGTCATTTAAAATGTTGCTGTTCAGTTGGGGAGTCTACAAATTAGACTATTAATGCTAAATTGGAGTAAAATAAGACCTCATACATAGTAATGAGACTGGAAGTTTAGTTTAGAGTTGAGAGACCCATCATTTTATGTTAATGCAGGCAGGCCAGACACCAGGGATGACAATGGGAAGATACACAAAGTAAGTGAGCACAGAGAAAAGCTTTTACAAGCTGTTCACGCAGAACCCAAACAGCACTGAATGCATGGGATTTCTTCCAGAATGCTCTTATTCAATGGATGTCATTGTCTACAATAGGAATAAAAGACAAATTTGAAAAATTGCCTGCAGTTCTCTTGTTCTAATTACTTTCTCTTAGGAGGGAGATGAATTGGCTAATGGGAGACCATGAGAGACATGAAAGACTTCTGATTAACGTGGGTAGTGGTTTCTAAGTGAAGAGTATAAAATGTTCCCTTATATTTGATAATCCCATCAAAATCTATTTTTTAGGGTCCCTGACGCTGACCTGTAGAATCTGTAACCTCATTTTAACATCACAAGCAGTGTGTGACTGCCTCAAGAATGCATGCCTCATAACCTAGTGTTCCATAATGACCAGGCTTTGGCTATTAAAACCTTAATTCAAAATCATAATGGTTAACATGTACAGAGCCCTCCACCAAGTGCCAGCTGCTATACTAGAGAACTTGCACAGAGTTAATGTCTCAACATCACTAAGAAGAGTTACTATTATCTTCATCTGACAGATTTTGAAATTGACCCATGGGGGATCAGCCTCACGGCTGGAAACCAGTAGAGTAAGATTTCAAATCCAAGCCATCTGACTTTAGAACTCATGTCCTTTTTTATTTTTTAAATTTTTTAAACATTTTTATTTGCTATTGGGAGACAGAGAGAGACAGAGCATGAGCATGGGAGGGGCAAAGAGGGGGAGACACAGAATCTGAAGGAGGTTCCAGGCTCTGAGCTGTCAGCACAGAGCCCAATGCGGGGCTCGAGTTCACAAACTGCAAGATCATGACCTGAGCTGAAGTCCAACGCTTAACCGACTGTGCCACCCAGGTGCACCTAAAACTTAAGCTCTTAATAGTTACATTAAGGAGCTCCTGGGTGGCTTAGTAGGTTAAGCGTCCGACTTTCACTTAGGTCATGATCTCGCGGTTCGTGGGTTTGAGCCCCGCGTCGGGCTCTGTGCTGACTGCCAGCTCAGAGCCTGGAGNTATTTAAAAAAATAGCTACATTAAATTCCCTTTCTTCACAGCTATACAAACTTCCATGAATAAATCTAAAATTTAAACAAAATTTTGTGAAATGATTTCATTTTAATTTTCCAATGTTGCATTGGATTAACAAATCCAATAAATGTAATAAATCCCTGGATTATCCCTGTTGGTTAATTTGGCTACACTGAGTTAGGCATTCACGAAAACTGAACTGCCCTCATCAGATTTTCTCTAGAAGCTTGTGCTTCTTAAAAGAAACTGATGAACACCTATGCTGACCTCATCATTACCTTCACTGCCTGCTCACTCAGCTGAAAAATAGTCTAGGTATCAGTCACCAAGATCTGTTGGACCACTTGCTTGTGGAGTTTATCCACTTTAATGCCAGATGAGGTTTGAAAATATAAGAAATGTAGTATTATACAAATGGGAGGAAATTGCTAAGGACTAGTCTTATTATATCAGCTACAATCACTTATTCAGTAGCAACTCTTTTGAAAATGAAGCACCTGGCTGGGGTCTTTTAAAGATGGTATGAGCTATTTTCTCAGCATTCCTCAGCCCTAATTCTTATAATGCACTTTCCACAGAAACTTAATTGATGATGGACTACATTGAATTTTTTCCTTCCTTGACAGAAGGATTCAGGTAACTCTGGATATGTGCTGGAATGGATAGCTTCATTCATATTGACTTTTCAAAGCTGTTGTGCAACAGGAATACCAGGCTTTGCATAACTAAACCCAGAAGAACCACTTAGCATAGGAATGGGTGTTGTCACCATGATTGGAATGGGTTAAGCTTTGGTATGATTTGTGTGGTGGAAAAGAAGCAAGGTGGAGACACAATAGCATAGTTTCTCTGAAAGCCTTTCAGTGAAAAGTGGACATCAGTGATTTTGAGCAGTCATGAAAAAAGTTGGTCTTGTCAAGGACTATCGGTAAAAGTTATGTGATCTATTTTCCATTCTATGTAAAACAGAATAAAGAGTTTTGGCAACAGACATCAGGCACATACAGATACACATAACCAAACTGAGCTTGCCTTAGGATTTTATTTTTTTGTCTTCTTGTTATTTGCAGTCCAAACAACAATATGTAAAAGAATATTAATAATATCTACTTACACAGGGATTACTCTACCAGTGTGTGCTAAACACCAGACACTAAAGGGAGGAGGAGAGGATGGTTAAATAGTTCATGCAACTAACTTAAATAGATCATCTTAGTTCATCCTCTTGACAACCCTAAGAGTATGTACTCTGACTATCACCAAATACAGGTGATGAAACAGAGGTTCCCAGAAAGTGACTTGCCAATGTCCCATAAAAAAATTGCATGGCCAACATTAAAACATGTTTGACTGGCTTCATAGTCCCTCAACTGTCTTGACCATTATTGCTCTGTCTTCACAAAACAAGGAATTTCCAATGTGGTAGAGAAGAATATGCACTGAACAACTTTTCAATTTATCTAGATACTGTCATATGCAGGCTGCGCAGTACATGCCAAAGAGATAAAGTAATAACAAGAACAATTGCTGACAGTTATTGAGAACTTACTATGAACCAGACACTTTAGTTCACTATCATTTAAATCATACAACAATATTATGCAGTAGTTACTTATTTCTTACACTCTTCTGTTGAAAAAAAATTGAAGATTAGATTCTTTGGGCCACTTGCTCAAGCCCAATGAAGTGGTAAAATAGAATCTCTGGAAGGGCAGACCCTAAGCTCTTAAATTTCTAATCAACAAAAAAAAGTCAGTAACTGACATGACAGACATATAGAGCATCATAGAGGTGTTAGTGCAGGAAACTGGATGAGCATTTGGAGAATGACTAATGTAGGAACTAAGGCTTGAGTCTGATTCAAAGAGAATGGTATGTTGTTATCAGAAAGCAAGGAGAACCATCAGAGGGTTTTTGTGCAGTGAAGATACGTTCATAAGGTCTATGCTTCACACTTTTATGCTGTTGGCTTCTGATCAACATGGCATAAATTGCAAGTTCTCCATTTAATGGTGGTAACAGATTTTTGTAAGTCTTCCCCTCCTCAGCTACAGACCCATTTGTACACAGCTGTACTAATCAAAACTCTTTTGGTTGCCTGTAGTATGAATCCCTCAAACCCCTTAGACAAAGGGGAAAAATAAGCTGAGGATGTGAGTCAGAAGTCAAATGCTATTGTATCAGGAACTAAATAACTAGCTAGCTAGATCAGGCATCTCTGTATCTAGGTATCTAAGAGATATAATAAAAAATGTGTCTCTCACTCATTCCATCTCTCATTTCTCTTTTGATCTGTAAGTGGAGCAAGATGTTTCCCCAGGCTTACCTGGTTGTTCCCTAATGCTCATGACCAGAATGAGATAAGCTCCTAAGGACCCTGAGCGTGGTGGTCCTACCAAATCAGGAAAGGGTAGTATCCAAAAGGAAGAGCTGAGTTCTATTCCTTTACAATGAAAAGGAAAGCTATGTAGGCAAACAAACAAATGCCCCTTATATTATTGCAGATGCCTGTATGGTATCATGGGAATAGCAAGGGAGAAAAACAGCTTTATTCACCCCTGTCTTCCCACATAATCTTTCTTGAATATGGGGATTCCATTGTTAACAACTCTTTTAGGATAAGGCATTGAGGGCTCTTCTTAAAATGACAAGTATCTTATATGGGAACACACATCATCCATTAACAGTTTATTAGGAAAGAGCTTTTCAGATTGTCCATTTTATCTCCTAGTTTTGCCCAGGGCAGGCTCTGAGTAATACATATTTCTGAAATGCTGGATTCAGTTAATATTCAAAGAAAGAAACAAAATGAATTGACCTTTGAGGAGATTAATCCTGAAGTATGGACTCAATAGCAGATGACAATGAGTTCAGAAATCTTGACTGCAGTTTACCTCTAAGTTATTGGGATGATCTCAGAAAGGAAGAGTGTCCAGACACTGGAAGTAATAATGGCAGATTAACATTTAGTACTTGGCACTATGCTAGGCATGTTACCTAAATTATATAATCTAATCTGCTCCAGAACATTATAAGGCATACACTATTACTATCCCCATTTTATGACAGAGAAACTTAAGTAGCTTAGTCAAGGTCACACAACTTATTAAGTCACAGAGCAGAATGAATTCCCAAGACTACTTCATTTCAAGGTGATGTTGATGTTATCAGGATGCATGAGTATAGATGCTATGGAGGAAAAGAGTCTATCGAGTGAGGGTTCACATAGACAAAATATGGATGTCCTTCCAACTCTGAAGGCCATTAACCCACTGGGTTCTTTAAGTTATCTTTGTCTTTGCTGGGGCATTCAACACAGTGCTAGAGGCCAGGCATGAGGGCTGTCACAAGGCAGGTCACTATGTCTTACAGGTAGAAGTACAGCCTAACTACTGAGAACCTGCCCTTCCCATAAGTGGGAAATCTCTGTTGCGACTGCCCAGTATCCTACATAACCTGCATTGCATTTGCTAGTCTTAGTGTTAGGGAGGAGGGAGGACATTATGTTAAAATTAAAAAAAAAAAAGCAGATGATAGACTTAGATGTAGGTACCTTGGTAACTTGGCTAGAAGCCCACAAACCTACATCGTCTAGAAAACCTACACTCTGTATTTTGCATGTTAACACTTTGTATATTTTCCAAAGGTTTAGCTACGCCTGCCTAGATTCCCATTTTTCACATAGATCTGGAATTCTGGACAATTGTCCTATCAAACAGGCAGGTGACTTTTAGCAGCTAAGTGAGTTTTATGTCATAATTAACCCAGGGCTCATAAACCCTATTCTTGCCAAGCAGGAGTACTGGTTTGTGGAGGTTCCCAAATGCACATATATATGAGGTTGGTCCAAATGTTTCCATAGCATAAGCAGTAATAAATGAATATTTAAGACCCATAGAATATCTGGATCACTACCTCATTCCTTAAATACACACAGAATAATTCTAGACAGGTTTGAGAATTAACTTAACATATTAAGTTTTGAGTGGAAGTCCTCTCTGTGAATTAATAAAAAATCAAGGACCCAGAAAATATATGATTAAGTTTGATATGATGAGGAAAATTCTACATGGGAAAAAAAAACTATAAGGCAAGACAAAGGCAATAACAAAAATGAGGGACAATACTTTTTTTAACAGACAATTGATATGCCAAACATATACATGACTAATAATATCAAAAATAATTAAATTGAATATTACTTAGCAATAAAAATACATGATTGATGCATGTATCATGTACAACTGTATCCTACAACATAAGAGCATTCTTGGGGCGCCTCGATGGCTCAGTCAGTTAAGTGTCTAACTTTAGCTCAGGTCATGATGTCATGGTTCATGGGTTTGAGCCCTGCGTCGGGCTCTGTGCTGACAGCTAGCTCAGAGCCTGGAGCCTGCTTCAGATTCTGTGTCTCTCTCTCTCTCTGCCCCTCCCCCATTTGTACTTGCTCTCTGTCTCAAAAATAAATAAACATAAAAACAATTTAAAAAAAAGAATTCCTTACTTTAAGTGACAAGAGCTGATTTCTAAAGGTTGTGTGCTGTATGACATCATCCTAGAACACCCTTGAACTGTCAGAGCCAGAGAGATGGAGAGCATTTCCATGCTTCTGTGTGGGTGAAAGGAGTGGTAATTATATAGATCTGTACATGAGATCTACACAGAGGATGAAATTTCAGAGAATGATTACCCACACCCACTACACACACATATAAGTGCCCATAAAATCTGGTGAAAACTGAATAAAATATGGAGTGGGATGAGCAGCATTATACCAGCATCAGTTTCTGAGTTTTGCTATTGTACTGCAGTTATAAGAGATATCATTAAAAAAATTAATGTTTATTTATTTGAGAGAGGAGGGACAGAGCATGAGCGGGGAGGGGCAGAGAGAGAGAGAGGGAGACACAGAATTCGAAGCAGGCTCCAGGCTCTGAGCTGTTAGCACAGAGCCTGACATGGGGCTTGAACTCAAGAACCGTGAGATCATGACCTGAGCTGAAGTCAAACGCTTAACCGACTGAGCCACCCATGTGCCACTAGGAGATATCATTTTTGAAGAAAGCTAGATGAGGGGTGTACAGGACTCTAGTACTACTTATGAATCTTTCTGTGAATCTATATTCATTCCAAAATAAAAAGTTTTTAAAATACTCAAATCTAACTTAAAGAAATGCAAATGGAAATTGTGAGACATATTTTTACTTATCATATTGGAAAACTTTAATAATTGTCATTGTTGGGGTGCCTGGGTGACACATCTAAGCTTTCTACTCTTGATCTTGGCTCAGGTCATGATCTCATAGTTTGTGAGTTCAAGCTCCACATCAGGCTCTGCACTGATGGTATGGAGCCTGCTTGGGATTTTCTCTCTCCTTCTTTTAGCACGTCCCCTGCCTGTGTGTTCTCATTCTCTCTCTCTCTCAAAATAAGTAAATGAGCTTTAAAAATTAAAATAATAATAATAATAACCAATGTTAGGAACTACTATGGGTTGAATTGAGTCCGCTGAAAATGTTTTGAGGCCCTAACTGCCAGTACTTGTGAATGTGACCTTATGTGGAAATATGAAGGTCAACGAAAGATGAGGTCATGAGGGTAGGCCTTAATCCAATATGACTGATGTCCTTACTCAAATAAAAATTTTGACAAAGAGACTGGCAGGTACATACAGAAGATATAAAGACGCAGGGAAAAGACAGCCATCTACAAGCTAACGGATGTCTGAGGCTACCAAACGTTGGGAGAGAGTCCTGAACAGAATGTCCCTCACAACCTTCAGAAGGAACCAACCCTTCCTACACTTTGATCTCAGACTTCTACCCTACAAAACTGTGAGACAATAAATTTTTACTATGTACTCCGCCCAGTTTATAGTACTTTGTTACAGCAGGCTTAGGAACCCAATTCAGGAGAAGTTTGGGGAAATAGACACTCATATCCTTACTGCTAAGTGAGCTAATAAATTGGCACAAGCTTCTTTGGAAGGTAACTTGGCAATATTTGTCCAAATGTAAAACCACAGGTCAAGCGACTCTTCATTCAACATATCAATTCTGCTTCTAGAAATTCATTATAAGAGTATATTCTTGTATTTTTCCAAAGATGCACTTTCTAAAACGTTCATTGTGCTGTTGTTTTTAATAACCAAATTCCAAAAATAGCCTAACTTTCTATCCATAGGAAAATGGATAATAAATCACATGATTCTGTGTAGTATGATTCTACAGTATTTTATCAGCACTTCAAAAATGCAAAAGCTCTAGAACTCCAAAGTTTTAAAAAGAGTTGCAAATTTGTTTAATGGAGAAACCTGTTTGTGTTGTAGATTGTCTGTTCATTCCAGTTCATATAAATATTCATTTGTTACATTTTGAAGATATCAGTATGGTTGAATAAGAGGTGCCTCCCCACACTCTTCTGGGAGTTTTATTATATAAGCATTATCTTACTAAAATTTGAAAAATTGTGAATACCGAAATGCATATGACCCTAAGGATTTGGAATGAGGGAATGTGAGTTTACGTTCACAGCTCTTGAAATACATGTGATAAAAATATATTTTGGAAAAATAGTGCAGGTTGGAAAGATCACCAGGTATATTATAATGTGAAAAAAAAAGCAAAGATATAGAATATCTTTGGGCAAATGCTTATAAGTGCATAAGCATAACTAAAGACATATATAAAAACCCAGTTGCAATGTTTTACTCTGGGAATTGGGATGAATTCTGCTCTAATTCTCTGCCAAAGCTGTTCTAGTTAATGCCCTGCAGTAAAGCAGATAGTTTTCTGGGTTCTGACATTGGCAGTAAACTCTCAGTGGCTGAGATCCTTGCTCCACCTTGCTTTACACTGGCTAAATTCAACTAATTTATCTGACAATACATAATTTCTAAGCAAATGACTATTGATACACTGCCTGTTTTTGGCATTAATGCAGATTACATAAGCATCTCTAAAGAACTTGACACAAACTATTAATTAGCATGTAAAAGTAAATGGCTTATTATGCTCACCATCACGGAAAAGTAGAATATTCAACAAATCCTTCCGAAAGGTGATTGCAAATAGCAGAAATTGTGTTAACAATATCAACAAATACACACACACACACACACACATACACACACACTCACGAGACTGTAAAAGTTCATTAGGAACAACAAAATCACACCCCTTACAATTTTGCTCTTACATTTAGTAGTAGCTGGTTAAAGACTAACTTTAATTGAATTGAACCCTCAGAGACCTTTAAGGAGGCACATTAGGGGTTATTAAATAGATACAAGGAAGCCAACTAACTTTTTAGAGGTTCAGAACAGGAAAGGATCTTAGTCATAAGACAAGGCAACTCTCTCAATTTCAAAATAAGTAAACTGAGGCTCTGAGTTGGAATGATTGCCTCAGGACACACCATCAACTAGTAGGAGAAAGAAAGCCAGAGCCCCTGCTCCCTTACAACTATTAGCTCTGTCACCAGCCCCCGAAGGCTCCCTATTGCAAACCTGAGCTCTGGAAACCGAGACAAGCTTTGAAGCCACTAAAACTTTGCTGTGCTGGCCACGCAAGCCCTGCCTGCTCATTGTGTACCTGGGGTGCAAACTTGTATTACCTTCCCCATTCCACCGCTATGGGCTGAACTAGTTCTCGCTCTAGCGTAGGTAAACTCAAATAGGGATTTTTGTTTGTTACAGCTTTCACTCCAGGATCTGGGATGGCACAGAGAATGAGGTTGCAATTTTACATGGAAAAATAATACAGTTTGGTAAAGAAAAAAGAAAAAGACATTACCTTATACCAAGGTGTAAGCTGCTGTTAGCTCAAATTCATCTTTCACTCTTACTGGTGGCCCACTTCATGATCCAGGAAGTTAGTTATATTAATTATAGTCCTTTACTCCCCTTCATGGTATTGTTGTAAGAATCTCCATTTCCATACTGTATTATTAAGATACTCTGTGATCCATTGTCTTTTCCTTGCTGACTTATATGTGTTGTTGCATTAATTCCCTTACCATGAGCTCCTCTTCAGTCCTGTTATGTGGGTTTTTTCTACCTTATTTCTTTACTCTATGGCAGATGCATCTCCTGCCTTATCCTTTGCCTTTTCTGTCCTTCTTTACTCCCTCTCCCTTCTCACCTCCTCTCCATCCCCCATCCCTCCATCTCCTCCTCATCCTTCATCCCTCCATCTCTTCCCCACCCCTCATCCCTCACCCTACCCCCATCCCTCCAACTCCTCCCCTCCCCCATTTCCATCTCCTCTCCATCCCCCATTCTTCCAGCTCCTCCAGTTCCCCCTGTCCCCCATCTCTTCCCCATCCCCTATCCCTCCAGCTCCTCTCCAGGCAACACCAGTGCCCTGATGGCCCATGATGCACTGGGCCCTGACCTTACCTCTGAGAGTTTTGAGGGGAAGACAGTCTTTATCCTTCTTCTGCTCCTTCTTTTGTTCCCCTGTTTAGTTCTTTTATAAGCAGACCTCATAAAATCAGCTAAATATTCAGCTTGATNAAAGCATCCATGTGATCTCAGGGACCACCTGAACTACTTGCCTGCAGCTAATTCCCTCTGGATGCACCAAAAATTTCCCCAAGTGTATAGATTTTATAAAAACTGTACTTGAGAACATGGACACTTCGCTGTGCTATAAATATATCACACACTGAATACACTTTGGGACTCATTCCTCATTTTTCTCACAGCTGTTTATCCAGGAGGAGCAAAGGAGCACTACCATGACCGCAGCATCCTATCAGAAACACTGAGCTTCCAACACAAAATGTTTCATCCATGGCTCTTCTTTACCTTTGCCCACTAGGGTCCTGTGATGTCTTGACTGGTGCACAGCAGCCCTCAAGGCATCTGATCAGCAGTCTGCCAAAGCTATTTCTTGAAATGGCTAAGTGAATCAGGCTAAAAGAACTTGAAAGTCAAAATGCTAGATTTTATTCACAACCTGTCACTATCTCCACTGTGGTTACCTTACTCTGGTGATCTCTGATTTTCTGTAACCAGGCTTTTCTGGACTAAAAGCTAGATAGTCTTCAAATCAAAGGGCCACCTTAGCTGTTATAAAAGAGAGCCCCAAGTTAAAATACCTAATTCTTCTCTCCTGTTACTCCTTCATTTATTTTCCTATTGCTTTGAAGATCATCAGTATGTAGGCTTTAAAAATAAACCTAGGGAGAAAGCAACAAAGAATGGTATTATGACAGCTTGAAATATTTGGGAAGTTAATTGCTCTTAAAATTGTTACCTGTAAACATTTTATCTTATTATAAATAAATAAAGCTTATTAATTTGACTGTAGGCTAAATATCATTATAAAGATATTTTGATGACATTTATGTAATGTTGATTGACATGAAAGAAAATATCAGATGTTTTTATACAGAGACTTATTCAGGGGTGATTTATCAAAGAAAACTTGGTGACATCAGCTGACCTTCAGTCTTTTATTGTTAAGAAGAACAAGCTATCAACAAGAAATTGGAGGTGTTTACAGAAGTGTGTTCAGTGTGGCACTTTGTCTGGCATTGATCTGATTAACTCTTCTGGAGAATAATAAGGTATTTAATTTTTTAAATATAGAGCTGTAACTTGATACACAACATTAATTAATTTTTCAGAGTCGAATATCTCAAATGGTAGAGATCTTCGGAGCAATGTGAGCATTCGTGTTTCAGAAAGCCCAAAGCACTTCCACAGAGCCTCTCTGGATTGACCTAGACAGACCTAATGGAGCCCCTCTCTGTACATTAACAAATTCTTTTTTTTTAAATTTTTTTAAATGTTTTATTTATTTCTAGGAGAGAGATAGAGACAGCATGAGCAGGGGAGGGTCAGAGAGAGAGGGAATCACAGACTCTGAAACAGGCTCCAGGCTCTGAGCTGGCTGTCAGCACAGAGCCCGACGCGGGGCTCGAACCCACGAACCGCGAGATCATGACCCAAGCGAAAGTCGGACGCTTAACCGACTAAGCCACCCAGGCGCCCCATATTAACAAATTCTTACACATGCTTCTGTTGTGGGACTTAGCCAGCACAATTTTGACTGTGGCTATCTCTATCTTTCTACTAAGGTGTTACTAGTCGGATTATGTTTTATTCCCAGTGTCTAATACAGTGCCTGACACATATAAATCCCCATTAAAAGTGCATCATAAATGCAAAAATGCTCATACCATAGATATACCTCTTTGTAAGGCAATACCACAGCCCAGATCTTTGAGAAATTTTGTCTCCATGCTTCAGATTCTGTGCCTTCCTGTCTCTATGCCCCTCCACTACTTGTGTTCTGTCTGTCTCAAAAATAAATAAACACTAAAAAAAAAAAAAAGAAATTGTGGCTACACAAAGTAAGGTGAGATCTGGTGTAGAAGCTGTTAAGTCATTAGGGGTGTAGACAGACACTATTTTTATGATCCAGATGGGAGGTTTTAAGGGGTGCAGGCAAGATCAGATCCACCAAAGCAGCACACAGGCAATAGAAGCCTGCAGAGATAAACTGTTGCCTGGCAGAGTTGTAGGCTGATGGCAGATCTTTAGACATTGCTGTAAGGTGGGCTCTCTCCACAGTAATAGTTCACTACATGGGAAACATTCATGGAAGTGTCCAATTTCCAATTGGTGATGCCGGCCACTGGCCCAGCAACAAATCATTGTTGATCTCCCTGTATAGGGCTGACTAGCCTGTGTTCTGGCTGCCTCACATCCATGGAGAGCTCTTGGCATCCTCCCATCCAGGAGGTATTATAGGTGTTTGAGAATCATATAGCAGGGTTGATAGCCAGGCAGTTTGTATGCACTTTCCGTTCAGCATATTAACAAATTCCTGTAATCCTAATGTTCATTTTTGTATTTCTCAAAACTGAGCACAAAGAAAAATGTTTTGAATCATTTTTATTCTGGATTATAGAAACGGAGTGCTATGAGGAATTTAATGCAATAAATAAACAAAGATCTTTCTCTCTCTCTCTCTCTCTCGTTTAAATCCTCAAACTGTCATTGGAGTTAATCATCTCCCCAAGTCGCTTAATGACATTGATCCTCAAAATCCTTTTATGAAAAAAAAAAAGTACCAACATATTGTTGTGAAAAAGTAAAATAAAATTCATAGCTGGTTGTTGTAGGATTAAATTTCATGAAGCATATGAACATCTCTAACAACTGTCAGACATATTTTCAGTGCTCAACAAATAAACATTAAGTAGAATCTGACTCTGAAGTTGTCTCTGGGTAATTTATATTTTTCTTACAAGAACACAACTTTGATTGTATCAAGAAAGATAATAAAAAATATGATTCATTTTGAGGAAATATGCACAACAAACAACTTACTGGGATGCACCCCTTCTAGAAAGCATAATTTAGTGATTGCCCATCTACACAAAGGGGTACCTGTTTCTAAAACCACCTACATCATGCTGTCATGCTACATCTTCTGAAAAAAAATGTGAAATAGTTGATTATCTCTATTTTGAAGATAAAAAATAAATGGAAAGATAGGCAAACGAGGTAAGCTTTCTAAGGTCATGCAGTCAAATGGTGGCCAAATCAGGAAGAGAATTCAAAAGTCTGGATTCATGGACTACTGCTCAACTGCTTTATTTACATTGGAGGTGAAGCTGGAGTCCAGGTGTGAGAAGATGATTGATTCTGTTTTTCTTAGCAGTGTAAGTGAATGCCAGAGAAGTGAAACACACCATGGCTTGTGTTCTTTATTCAGTTGCCTTTTCCTTGCTTTGCTCCCCTTGAAACATTAAATCTGTAATTTTTTGAAGCTGTCATTAAAATGTGAATGAAATGTATTCACTTTCCTCCTCTTCTTCTCTATTCTGATTGCTGGAAACCACATAAAAGCAAGTCACTGTGGTGGAAATTAAGTCTTGGGAGAGGGTATTCAGTTGATGTATTGATTCCAAGTTGCTATTAAGGAAATAATTAAACCATGATTTTATTGGTGATTTTATTTGGCTGCTTTGTGTGAAGGACATTGATTTACATTAGTGGAAAGTTAATTAATAAAGTTCTATGCTGTTGCATAATATGGGACTTAATCAAAAAAGGATAGATTTGCTAATCTAACTAGATAATAAAATTCATCTCAAAGAGCAACAACAAAATTCTTAATCAGTAAATAATTTATTTCAAGCTCATGTGTTCTAAAATGTCTGACAGTAGTTTGTGTTTTTTTTTTCTTTTTTATAAGTTCAACATTTTGGGGCGCCTGGGTGGCTTAGTCGGTTGAGCGTCCGACTTTCGCTTAGGTCATGATCTCGCGGTTCGTGGGTTCGAGCCCCGCGTCGGGCTCTGTGCTGACTGCCGGCTCAGAGCCTGGAGCCTGTTTCAGTCTGTGACTCCCTCTCTCTCTGACCCTCCCCTGCTCACACTGTCTCTCTCTCTCTCTCTCCTGGAAATAAATAAAACATTAAAAAAAAAAAATTTAAATGTTTTTCTTCTTTTGCCTTACATTGTCATTGGAGCTCATGTTATGTTGCTTCTATTATCACAGGGGCTGGAAATATTTATTTTTAATATTCTGCTCTCAGAATAAGAAATGATATTCAGCACCAGGGTATGCATACTTACTTAGCATAAGAATGTGCTCTATTTTAAAAGCAATTGCATAAAAAGCAGCAGCACTGGAGCTAGAATAATTTATATTGGGAACTTGACTATATGATAAAACATTGAATGCTAAATTATTGCTATAATCCTGAGAGTAGGATATTGTCTTCTTATGTTTGCCTTTCCTTACCTCCTTCTGCCAAGGTCATATTATAGTTATATTTTGATGATTTTGAATTTCCAGCATCTTAGCATATTTGCATTTTCCCTATTTTCAGGAAAGAAATTGTGCTATGTTACAAAATGTTATAATGCTAATGTCAGGGGGAGAAAAACTTCCCTTCTTTTTTTTTTTCTTAGCAGATTTTTATTTTTCAAGTGGAGGACAAAATAGTAAAGATGAATTATATCTTCCTGCCTTTTAAAAAAATAATGAAGAACATGTTTTATAGCTACAAGTTAACATCTACACTTACCATTTCATTTTTAAAAACTTATTCAAAGGAAGATTTGGGGGAGGGAAGGACAGGATCTAAAATGTGAGTCATTTTATTCTCTAAATACTGAGTTAAGGAGTTCAGTGCAATTCCAATCTGCAAAGAAAAAAGTCACTGTTTCCAGAGAGATGATGTCATTTTCTTAAGATTCCTTTCTTTTCTTGTTTACTGACTTCCTCTGGTGAACTATTCCTTCCACTAGAGTATAATGTCACCAGGCCCCAGACAAGAAACCCAGCATACCTAGTTTCCCAGAACCCCTTGAGCTCTGACTGTCTCTGGAGACCCCACAGCAGTGACCACCACTTCTGTCAGCATATATCAATCCCATATGTGTTTGTGCTTCACATAAATGAAATCCTACATCACCTACCTGTCATTGACTTTGAAACTATACTCTCCCTTGGCCAGGGCCTAACGTGTGTGGGACAGCTCTTGCCTGGAACATCCCTTTGTTCACAATGAGATTATTAGCAAGGAGTTTGTCATTCTACTCACTTAAAGACAATCAAGAAAGGGCAAAAAATTCTGAAAGTTTTAGATTTGAATGAAATTTGTAAACTAATTGCTTCAAGCTCTAAGGTCTTGTTATTCACAAAACAGTTTTTAATAATGCATTTTGAAATCTAATTCCAGCAAAGACTGAGTAGTCCTATTCCTCCCTCTTAAAACTATAAAATACCTGACATAACACAACAAAAAACATAGAAAAAGTCTAAGGAGGAGAAAGAAGGCAAACTGCCTCGGAGCCTGGGACTTGAGAAAAGAAGAGGGTTGAGGTCCCTGTCTTTTCTTTTTGCCTCTCATACATCCTGGATAGGGCACTACAGTATCTCCAATTGAACCAATAGGCACAGGCAAAAGAGAAAGAAAAGAAAAGCAAGAGAGGAAAAGAAAAGAAAGGAAATGAAAAGTAAAGAAAATAAAAACTCCAAGGAAAGCCTATTCCTATCAGCAACAGGACTGCAAAAGGATTGGCCTAACAGAACAGAAAACTTTTTTGACCATATATCTTCCAGACTTGAGGCCAACACCAACAGAACCCTTCTATGCCACATGGTTTCAGGAGAGCTGAGAAGGAAGCTGATCTTTCACCACACTCTCCCACCCACCTATGCAAGCTGCACTCTGAAATTCCACCACCATAGAAACAAGTGATGCTTTGATTCTTCCACCAGGGTAGTGTCAGTAGGATCCAGCTGTGAGCATCCCTCATCAAGGAGCAGGGAGATTTAATATAGTGACATACTCATCTCTCAACTCATTCCCATGCACTGTCAATAACACCAACTGTGTAGCTCAACTCGCTCACAAACTTAACATTATTAAAGGAAACAAGGTAGTGTAAGATAGGCACTCTGTTGCTCTACCTTTTAATCCCTGGTGTGTCAGTGTGCCCAGGGAGAAACAAAGCTTCTCCCTCAATCTTGTCACACAAAAAGCAGTTTTAGTTCTCAGTTTCCACCCTTCCTGATATCATGGGGTCTAGCAGGAAGTTGAATGTATACCCCGACTAGGAGACATTGAGCAAGCCAAGTAGGTGTTCACTTTTTCTGGGAAAGTAATGTAGCAGAGACCTAGGGAGAGGCTGAACTTTCATTGATTCATCTTCAACAAGACAGAGCTCCATTTTTGCCATAGTGATGTCGATGGGGCCCAGTGTGAAGCTGAACACACTTATACATCATGTCCAAGAATTATAGAAATACGTCTCAACAGGAGACTGTTAAAAAAATAAATGATTAAATTGTCTAGGGTACATTCACTCATCATATCAAGAGCCAGGAAAATCACAGCTTGGATGAGAAAAGTAAATCTCATTCAATGTTGGATGACAACATTGAGTTAAATCAGATGTCAGAATGATCTAATGAGGAATCTAAAACAAATAAAATAAAATCACTTCAACAATAATTAAAAATTCTCTGGAAACAAATAAATAGAAAAATTTCAAAGAGAAGTTACCTATTTTATGGAAATAACAAAACGAAAAGTATGGAACTGAAAAGTCCAATACACGGGATGAAATTTGATGGATGGACTGAATAGTATAGCATCTGTGAACTTGAGGACAAATAGATAGAATTTATCTAATTTGGACAACAGAAAATAGAAAATAGGAACAAAAGAGAGAGAAAAAAAACCTCAGAGACTTGAGGTCCTGGAGACATGAACAAGAAAGTTTACATTCAGATACAAAATATCCTTAAGGGAAGAGCAGAATGGAGCTAGTGGCAAAAGCCTGTGAACACCTTCCAGTGACGATTACTAAAGCTTTGGACTTGAGGGTATCCATTTGAGGGGCATTTACTGCCCTGCTATTGGGCATTAACTAAAGCTCCCCTTATGACTGAAGACATAAAGTGACCTTAAAACAAGAAATACCCAAGATGTCTAGGCTGATGTCAGAGAAATGTTCTAATGGGGTGGCAATGCCCAGGAGAGTTCCATAATACCATGGAAATGGTTTGTACAGGTTATCATTACTGACGGAATGCAAGGAGGTGGTTGTCACAAGCAGGGAGCCTCTTTTCCCCTGGGACTGGTTCTGGAAAAGTGTGAGGAGCTCCTGGATTCTATTGTCACTTGAGTAGTTCCCTATGAAGAGTCCTTGACTGACTAAAAAAGAGCTTCTTTTCCTGTGGACAACCATCCCAATGCAAATGGACAACATCTTATTTGGAAAGCCACTTCTCGATTGAGGAAGGTAAAAACAGATCAGCCTGGTGTGCTAAATTGCATGCTGCTTTCCTATCAGTGGTGAAAGAATTGAACAGTGATAAAATATTCTGTGTTTGGTTTTTTATTGGTGCATGGACAGTGGCCAATTGCCTGGCCACATAGTAGGTAGAAGAACAACTGAAACTAGGTCTATTGAAAGGATGTCTGCATAGAGCACATCCCTTTGGGCATCACGGTGGGACTTTGAGGGTGCATTAAAGTAGTAAGACAATCAGAAACCTTGGAAAGAAGCCCCTATGCACTCTAGCATTCCCTGCTGGTTGTTATCACTTCTCTTGTAAAGCAAAGAATGAATTAAGGAGTAAGCCCAGATCAGTTCAGACTAGTATGAGACAAGATTGTCACCAAATTTCACCTTTCACCAACGTTTTTCCTCATTATAATGTTAAATATCATGCCCAAAGGTGAGACTTAATATGAAAATAAAACATGATGAATGAAGAAGCATATTCTGTCAACTGTGCCTGCAAGCCCAATTCCCTGTATTTCCCTATCTCAACAGGGAAATACAGGCTTGGATATCACTCCTTTTCCACTTCAGGCCTTTTAAAACGTTCCCTGGTTATTTTCTGGAAATCTGGTCTGATGCCCCTGTTCCAACCGGGCTTCCTTTAGCCTGAGCTGTTGCTCTAAAGCCTTACCTGTGGATTTTGAGTCCAGCTTCATTTCTACCATCACTGAGTCCAAGCATTTGAGTCCAGTAATAATAAGACATGGCAACGCTCTCAAAAAACTCCCTTTCATGTTTGGAAGGTGGCAGGAATCAGCTAGCAGATATCTCCATGGGCTTCCTTGAGAGGGCTACCTAGGTCAATGAAATGAGTGTATATTGGGGTACTGCAACAATACAGAGGTGGAATGAATGTAGACATTCTTTTTGTACCCTCCGAGGCACACAATGCCAATAAGAACTGTTCTTTCTACCAACAGATGGCAGAGACTTCTAGACTCTGCAGATGACTATGGTGGGAAGCCCCTGAACATGGCTGACCAGTCAGATTAATACTGTCAACACTGCAGGGCTATGAATAAGTCCCAACAGGAACACTGACTCTGGTGTTTTTTGTTATGTTAAGGCGGTGATTTTTGGAAAACTCCTAGGTAACCTAAGGATGGCCATGGTTTGGTTGCCAGGGGAGCCAACTAAGTGATTAGAGGGTTGGAACTTTTAGTTCCATCCCCCAAATCTCCAGGAACAGAGAGGGACTGGAGATTGAGTTCAACCACCAAAGGTCAATATTTTAATAATTATGCTTGTGTAGTGACATCTCCATAAGAAACCAATGGACAGGGTTCAGAGAATGTCCTCATGGTTAACCACATGGAAATCTGGGGAGGGTGGCATGCTAAAAGTTATGGAAGCTCCATGTCTTTTTCCCACACCTTGCCCTATGTATCTTTTCCACCTGGATATTCTTGAGTTATATCTTTTTATGGTAAACCAGTAATCTAGTAAGTCATATGTTTCTCTGAATTCTGTGAGTCACTGTAGCAAATTAATCAAACCTAAGGAGCAGGTCATTGAAACCTCCAATCTACAGCCAGGTAGTCAGAAACATAACTGTCCACCTGGACTTTTGATTTATGTCTGAAGTGTGTGCGAGAGGCAGTTTTGTAAGATGGAGCCCTTAACATGTGGGATGTGATACAATGTCCAGGTAGATGGTATCAGAATTGAGTTGGATTGTGGGACATCCAGCTTATTCCAGATAATTGCATGGTTATGTGGGAACCTCCAATCCTGTATGCTAGAATTGGAATCGGAATCACTAATGTTCATAGTGGTATTTTTCATAATAGCCTAAAGGTAGAAGTAACCCAAATGTCCATCAATGAAAGAAAGGATAACAATATGGTGTCTGTCTATACAACAGAATATTATTCAAGTATAAAAAGAAATGATACATAATGATACAACATGAATGAACCTTGAAGATGTTATGCTGAGTCAAAGAAGCCAGACACAAAAGGTCACACACTATATGATCCATTTATATGCAATATTCAGAATAGGAATATATATGGAGACAGAAGATTAAGGATTCCCTAGGACTGGAAGTAGTGGGGGTGAGGAATAGTGACCAAAGAGTCTGGTGTTTCTCTGAGGTGATGAAATTGTTGAAGATGATAGTTGTATATATCTATAAATATACTAAAGCTATTGAATATATAGTTTATTAAATGGAGGAATTGTATGGTTTGTTAATTATATCTCAATAATGTTATTTTTTAAATACATAAAAATAGTTCAAATTGGATCTTGGACTTAAGTGTAAAATATAAAACTATGAAATGACTTGGGAAAAAATCAGCAATCTTTGAACCTGGGGCCAAGCTAAGAGTTCTTAGAATGGATACCAAAAATATAATCCATAAGTCATAAAAATGATAAATCAAACCTGGTCCAAATGAACTAACTACTTTTGCTATGAAAAAGACCCTGTGAAGAGGAAAGAAGTTAAGGTACAGCTGGGAAAATTATTTGCCAACTATCAAGCAATGGACGTGCATCTAGGGGAAAAGAGCTCAAATTCGAATAGTAAAAATAAACAGACAATCCAATGAGAAAATAGGCAAAGTACAAACACAAGTCATTTCACTGAGGAAGATATATAGATGGCAAATAGAAGATAAAAAGATGTTCGAGATCATTAGCCATGGGAAAATGCATATTATATCCACAGCACATTATACAGCAATTAGAAAAGCTAAAACAAAAAATAGTGACATTAAATATTAGGGAAGATTCAGAGTAAGCCTTTTCACGCACTAGTTATACAAATGTAAAATAGTCTGGTCATACGGAAAACCAATCTAGTTTTTTATGAACCTAAACATGCTCTTACCACACAGCCTAGCAATTGTCCTCTTGGGTATCTATCATAGGGAAACGAAATTTTAGGTTCAAATAAAATCCTATTTATAACAGTTTTACTCATAATTGCCAAAATCAGGGGTTGTGGGGGGGGGATGTCCTTCCATAGATGAATGATTTAACAAACAATGGTATGTCCATATCACTGAATATTCGTGAACATTGAACATTGAGAATTAAATATTAGAATACTCAGTAAACACTGAACTCATAAAAATACTCAATAAAAACTGATTTTTGAATATTAGAATATTTAGAAATGCAGTTTTAACCTTGTTGGTTGGCATAGTTCTTTTAAGTGATATGCATTATGGTTGAATTCCTACTAACTTGAATTAGTATTGATTTGGAATTCTGATTAATTTGTGACAAATTTCATGGAGGAGGACACTTGCGGGGATGAGCACTGAGTGTTATGTGGAAACTAATTTGACAATAAACTATTTGTAAAAAAATAAAATAAAATAAAATAAAAATTAAGTATAAAAAAATTTGTGACAAATTTATAAACTTTTCAGTAAGGTAATTTTTTCAAGAAGGGAAAGGTTAAAGATTAAAGTNTAAGTATAAAAAAAATTTGTGACAAATTTATAAACTTTTCAGTAAGGTAATTTTTTCAAGAAGGGAAAGGTTAAAGATTAAAGTCACTGCAGTAGCTTTGAGAAATCATAGCTTAGTGTTTATAGTTAAACTAACTTCTATGTTCCTTGTCTTCCCCTTAGTGATATATGGAGGAAGAGTCATAATCATAATGAAATGAAAAATTGTTGACATAATTGAGATAAAGTGTTCTGCTTTGGCCAAAAGGAAGTATCAAGAACTTGTTTTACCACTCAGTCCTACATAATTGAAAAATGGATGAAATAAATGAAACAATATTTTGCAGACAGGGGCCATTGTCAGCACAGGATCCTTTAAGTATTCACCCTGTGTTGTAGGGTCACAATCCAAACAGAGCCCTGGAATTTTGCTAACCTAAGGCCAGTGCTGGGAGAATAGGCAACTGGAAATTATATTTTCCGAAAGAAAAAAATCTTCTGGAACAGAAGAGAAGAAGAGGTAACTACAGAACACAAAAGCATCAGAATGCCCTGGTAAACTCTGGCTTGGTGCTGATCTGCCCATGCACAAGAGGAAAATATCCCAGGTTATGAAAAGAGCTATCAGGAAAAAGCAGGCAGAAAACTTTATGGAGATCACATAAGACTAGAGATAATTTGTGTTCCTATGGTTATCAAGTAGAATTTTCAGAAGTTCATCACATGGAGACAAATTAAGCCTAAAGGGTGCTTGGGCCAAATCCTAAAACACTGAAAACAAGAATAAAACCCAAAACTATCCAAATGAATACAAGTATATCAAGGAACCAACAAGGTAAAATTCACAATATCTGGTATCAAAAAAAATTACTAGGCATACAAATGAGTCAGGAAAATAGAAGTCATAATTCAGAGGAAAAATGAGTCAATAGCATGAAAGCAAGAAATAAAAAAGATGATGGAAACAGCAGACAAGAACACAAAAATATCTGTTATAAATATGAAGTATTTATATGTATCCAAGAAAATAAAGGAAAATATGACTGTGATGAGGGTAGAAAGAGAAGATGTAAAAGCTATTTAAATAGAGTTTCAAAGGAAGAAAAATATAATATCTGATTTGTATATATATTATATATATTTACTGAATTGGATTAAGAGCAGATTTAACAATACAGAAGAAAAGATTGTTCAGCGAACTTAAAGACATAGAAATACAAGCTATCCATAAAGAAAAGTGCAGTGAGAAAAAGATTAAAAAGACCAACAGATTCCTGGATACTTGTAGGGCAGTGTCATACAGACTAGTGGGTGCTTAAGTTCCAAAACGAGGCACTCATTGTATATGTGTGATTCAAAAAGTTCCAAAAAGAGAAAGAAGAAGAATAAGGAACAGTAACATTATGGTAACTAATATAACCAAAGTTTTCAAAGTATAATAAAAAATTTAAATCTACATATTCGAGAATCTCAGAGATCAGATGATATAAATATAAAGAAAACCCCACAGGGCATATGATAATCAAATGGCAAAAATGCGAGGAATAAAGAAAAAAATAGCAGACAGAAAACAAGGACACAGTATGTGCACAAAGGACAAAATACACGCAGATTGCTTTTCAGAACTATGTGGAGGGACATCTTTAAAGTACTTAGATGGGGCCAGGGAACCCATAAGTTTAGAATTCTTTACCAGCAAAAATCACTTTGAACACCAAAGGTGAAATAAAGACTTTTGGGAATATCAAAATGTGAGAAATTTCATTGCCAGCAGACCTACCTTGTAAGAAATATTGAAGTTTATCATGAAGAAGAAAAATGATGACAGGTATAAATTTAGACCTACAAGAAAGATCAAAACCCACTGCAAATGATAAATGGAAACGATACGTGGAAATATGTAAAAATGTGTTATTATTGTTCAGTATCTTTAACAGATAATTGATCTGTTAAAAATTTAAACTAACAATATATTTGTATCCATAAAATAATAGATTTATGCAATAAAATATGTCATTGCTATACATTCATATGAATACTTTTATAGCACATGCAAAAGCAGAATGTAAGCCATTAACACAATAAGAACAAAGAAGTCTACTACGCACAAAAGTATTTATTATTTGTAAGTAGATTGTGATAATTAAAGATGTCTCTTGCAAACTCTAAAGTTACCAATGATAGCTATAAGGAATAAAAATGATTAAGAAAAACAGAGTGACAATATCAATGTTAGACAGTATAGACTTTATAGAAAGATTCAGGAAGTCCGAAAAGCACTGTTACTTAAGAAGAAATAACAATCCTAAATATGTATTCAACTAATAACAGATTTTTAAAATACAGAAACCAATAATTAAATAAAAAGAAAAAGGAAACACAAAGAAAGAAAGAAAGAAAGAAAGAAAGAAAGAAAGAAAGAAAGAAAGAAAGAAAGAAAGAAGGAAGGAAAGAAAGAAGGAAGTAAAGAAGGAGGGAGAGAAGGAAAGAGAGGGGGAAGGAAGAAAAAAGAAAAAAGGAAGGAAGGAAGGAAGGAAGGAAGGAAGGAAAGGAGGGAGGGAGGAAGGGGGAAAGAAAGAGACAGAAATCTTTCATTATAGCTGGGAAACTCAACTTTCCTAGCTGAGTAATTGATACAACAAACAAAATTAGTAAGGCTATAAAAAAATTAAACATTACTAACAACGAATTAGACCTAACTGATATTATAGAAAGCTCCACCATATACTTTCAAGGATATATGGAAACTTCATTAAGATAGACTATAGTCATACCATAAAACAAAACACAATAAATTTTAAACATAGACATCAAAAAATATTAGTAAATCAAGTCCAACAAAGTATAAAAGGAATCAAATAGCAAGGCAAAGTGGGATAAATCCAATTATACAATGGTTCAATATTTGAAAATCACATAATGTGACCTATCATATTCACATGATCATATTAACATATCCAGAAAAAGCTTTTGACAAAATCTTCTGACCCTCAGAAAGATTAAGTCAATGAGATATTATATCAAAATTATAAAACTCCTAGAAGATAATGTAGGAGAAAATCTAGATGACCTTTTCTACTTTTTATATACAACACCAAAGGCATGATCCTTAGAAGAAATAATGGAAAAGTTGGACTTTTTTAAATAAAATAATTCTGCACTTCCAAAAAAAAAACACATATAAAGAGAATTATAAGTCACAGACTTGAAGAAAGTATTTTCAAAAGACATATCTGGTAAAGGACTATTATAAAAAACATGCAAATAATTCTTTAAACTCAACAAAATTGCTCTCGAAATGAGCAAAAAATTTTAAAGCAACATCACAAAAGAAGACTTACAGATGGTAAATAAGCATATGAAAAAAGGTACAGATGGCTAACAGATATATGAAAGGATGTTCAATATCACTAAGCATAAGGGAAAACAAACAAGATATCACCTCAGACCTGTTAGGTAGCTATTACCAGAAAGATAAGATGGGGTGCCTGGTGGCTCAGTTGGTTACGCATCAGACTTCAGCTCAGGTCATGATCTGAATGAGGCTTTTCAAATAATTAAAAATAAACTATCATATGATCCAGCAATTCTATTTCTGGACATTTACCTAAAAAAATGAAAACACGAATTCAAAAAGATATATGTACCCTTATGTTTATTGCCATGTTGGTTTCAATAACCAAAATATGAAACCAACCTAAATGTCCAAAGAGGAATGAGTGCATAAAGAAGATGTGGAATGAGTGGATAAAGAATTTGTAAGAAAAAAAAGTGGATGGAGAGGATCAAAATATATAAATTTCCACTTATAAAATAATTAAGTCATATACATAATAGTGTATTTCATCTTTGAAATTTGCCAAGACAGTAAAACTAAAAAGTCCTACATCATAAGGACAACAACAAAAAATTGTAACTATGTATAGTGATAGATATTAACTAGACTTACTGTTGTGATCATTTTGCAATATATATACAAATACCAAGTCATTATGTGTACACTGAAACTAATAGAATGTTATAGGTCAATTATACTTCAACTTATTTTTATTTATTTAAAAAAATTTTTTAATGTTTATTTTTGAGAGAGAGACAGCATGAGCAGGGGAGGGTGAGAGAAAGAGAGGGAGACACACAATCCAAAGCAGGCTCCAGGCTCTGAGCTAGCTGTCAGCACAGAGCCTGACGTGGGGCTCGAACCCATAAACCGTGAGATCACGACCTGAGCCGAAGTCGGACGCTTAACCGACTGAGCCACCCCAGGCGCCTCTCAACTTATTTTTTAAAATGCATATTTTTATTTGCCATGGACCATGATAAAATTACAAAAAAAAAAAAAACTTTCTTTAAAGAAGTCTAACCCCACTGTCTTCTAAGATGGTAACCACTAGCCAGCCAAATACAGCTATTTAAATTATAATTAATCAAAATTTAATAAAATATAAAGTCAATCCATAAATAACATTAACTGTAGTTTAAGTACTCAATAGCTATAACTGGTTAAAGGTTGTTATTTTGAACAGTGCAGTTATAGAATATTTATGCCATTGAAGAAAATTCTATTGGATACTGTTGGTCTAAAGTCATAGTGCTAAGTACATGTTAATAAGACTGATTTTGTTTCTAGTTTATTCTTGTTAATTTTGCCTTGCTACATGGTATAAAATAGGAAATATAGTTAACAGCTAAGTGAATATTTAATAATTTAGACAAAATATTGTATATCTCAAATCAAATGACTGACTTACAGATTTTAATAGACTGTGCTACATGTACAAGTATTGTGTCATTGTTTAGAAAGGACATAATTCATTTTAAACATATATAATAACTAACCAATAATTATTCTAATTTATTTAATACTAATCTCAGTGTTGGGATATTATGTTGGTGATTTAATCCATGGGGATATATTAAGGTTGATTGAAGAAAAGAGCAAAGGAATTTAACCTTCTAATAATGAGAGCAGAACAGGTACTTATATTATTCCCCTCTGTAATATCATGTTTTATGAAAAAAATCTATGTCTTTGACTTGTGGAGTTTTCTTCAGAAGAGAACGATGATTCCCTCTAGGAATTTCTCCTCATCTGTGTTTCCATTTGAGTTTAATTAATTCACTTTTTGAGAAAACTCAAGGTAGAAAATAGAGAAAACTACACAGTAAAATATGAAATATTGGAACCTGAATTCATAATCTGAAATATTTAAATTTGCTTACATTTTTACATCACAGAAATAATGTCATTGGCCTGTTTTATAATGTACATAATTACTACTTAATATTTTATATTTTTATGTGAACAGATCTATTTCAGAAGACTGTACAACATATATTCTAAATATTCACATAGTCCTATTGTCTTCAGTTATTTCCATTTGAAAATATCCTTTTCAATTTAAAGTCTTAGTGAAAGCAAGACAAAATGTTCATGCCTTGAAGTGAAATAAAGTATAATAAGATGACATTGATTAATTTTCACTTTACATATAACATAAAAGATTTTCACAAATTTTTGGAAGTTTTAATCTGTCTTTGTAATTTATGAATAAGTTATTTCTAAAATATGTCCTGTTTGTAATCAGAATTCTTATCAGTATTCCTGTCATTTAGAAGGTATTAAGAGCATAATCTCTAGACATTTAACAAATGAATTATCTCAGGGCATATACATGAGTTTAATCAAGAAAACAATGCTTAACTATTGGTACCTGGAAATATAACCATATATAAAACGAGGAAGCGTCCTCATATTCACTTAGGAGAATAACTTCACCTTTGGTGATTATAGGTATAAAATGAGCAAATCTAAGAATAGAAATGGGGTCAGGAAGGAATATTATTTCCTTATTAGGGAGTATGTAAATACCTATATGACCCAAAGAAACTAATTATATGATTGGGAATATAATAGTAGGCAGAATTTCAGCTCCATTATTTCTGCCACCTGGTGGTCCTGATGATGAGTGATGTTGAGCAACTTCTCATGTGTCTATTAGCCATCTTGATGTCTTCTTTGAAAAAGTGTCTATTCATGTCCTTTGCCCATTTATTCACAGGATTTTTTTTGGGGGGGTGTTGAGTTTGATAAATTCTTTATGGACTTTGGATACTAAGCATTTATTAGATACGTCATTTGAAAATATCTTCTTCCATGCAGTCAGTTGCCTTTTAGTTTTGTTGACTGTTTCCTTTTCTGTGCAGAAGACTTTTACTTGATGAGGTTCCAAAACTTTATTTTTGTTTCAAAAATCACTAACATTCTTCACAGAGCTAGAATAAATAACCCTAAAATTTGTATGGAACCAGAAAAGACCTTGAATAGCCAAAGTAACACTGAAAAAGAAAACCAAAGCCAGAGGCATCACAATTCTGGACTTTAAGCTATATTGTAGAGCTGTAATCATCAAGACTGTGTGGTATTCAATGGAAAAAAGATGGTCTCTTCAGCAAGCGGTGCTAGGTAGACTAGACAGCAACATGTAGAAGAATGAAACTGGACCACTTTATTATACCGTACACAAAGATAAATTCAAAATGGAGAAAGACCTAAATGTGAGACAGGAAATCATCAAAATCTTAGAAGAGAAATCAGGCAGCAACCTCTTTAACCTTGGCCACAGCAACTTCTTACTAGAGATGTCTTCAGAGGCAAGGGAAATAAATATTGTTTTCCTTTTAAAATTGAGATCAAGTTAAGACTGCTCTCAACACTTTTATTTAAATTCTATTGTATTGGGGCTGGGGGTTAATAAGTGATACAAGGCAAAAAAAATTTAAAGACATATAGTTTGAAAAGGAATATAGGAAATCTCCTTTTTTCACAAACAGAATACTCATCTAATCAGATAGCATTAAGATATCTACATAAAAGCCATAGAAATAATAAATGAGAGAGGCGCCTAGGTGGCTCAATCAGTTTAGCATCCGATTTCAGCTCAGGTCATGATCTCACGGTTCGTGGGTTCGAGCCCCGCATCGGGCTCTGTGCTGACAGCTAGCTCAGAGCCTGGAGCCTGTTTCAGATTCTGTATCTCCCTCTCTCTCTGCCTCTTCCCTGTTCATTCTGTCTCTCTCTCTCAGAAATAAAGAAAACATAAAAAAAAACTTAAAAAAAGAAATAATAAGTGAGATAGCAAGGTCACAGATTAATTAAAAATGTAGCATAGATCTAAGCATGAGTCCCAAACTATAAAGCTTCTAGGAAAAATAAATAGGAAGAACTATCTGTGGTCCTGGGTTAATCAAGATTCCCTGGGTAACATGCAAGAAGAATGAACAACAAAATTTTAAAAAATTATCAATTTGATCTCCAGATTAAAATCTTTTATCCTCAAAAGACACTCTAAGTAAACAGCTAGGAAAAATATTTACAAAATATATATCTGATAAAAATATCCAGAAGGTAAAAAAAATTTCTTACAACACGATGATAATATAAACAACCTGATTCTTTGTAATCGACAAAAGATTTCAATAGAATACATCAATCAAACAAATACAGGAAGGCTTTGATTTACAAAAATCCAATTTACATGATTGCCATTACCATAGTTCACTTTAATAATAGCAATCCTCTAGCAACATTGTTTGAATTTCAGCTACCATGGTTTATTAAATGTAAGTAATCACATAAAGTACCGTTTTGCTGCTAGCTGTTCAGCCCCAGATTCACTGCATCAACAACAGATGTGTATCATTAGCAGTGGCCAAACACACCACTTTTTTCCATGCCCGTCAGTGATTGACAACTGAGCATTTGTTATTCAATGCACTCACAGACAGCAAAGTGTGGCAGTGTTGTCTCTTTGTCTTCCAGTGGCAATCTGCCATGATACTTTGCAATGACATAACCAAAAGCAGCAAATGGTCAAAGAGGAAAATGTAGCAAAAAATGAAAAGTGATATGCTGGAAATGAAATTTGACTCAAATGTGAATAGAAGAAACAGGAACTCTGCGAGCATTGACAGCACTGTTTGAGACTGCAGCTAGGCCGCCAGAGGAAGTAGTGAAATCCAACTTTGACATGAATGCAGAAAGTGATTATGATATAAAGATGAAGTTGTTCCAGATGAGGCAAACTCAGCATAAAATTTCACATTTCCAGACTCTCAGAGATATTTCATGGCATTGAAAGGACAAAGGATAAAATACTGGAAGCTGATCCAAAGTTAGGAAGGATTCTAAAAAATTTGCCAAGGCACAGAAAAGATACTCATTTTGTATTGCATGTTATACATACAGGGAGAGAAGGAAGGAAATATTGTTTAAGCAACTCTTGAGCAGTTAAAGAGTAGTGGACATATTTGTGGTCATTTTTAATAAAAAGATGAAATATTTTAATTATTGTTGTTTTCAATGTATTAGATTATACTTCTCAGTGTTTCCAATATAGTGTATTAAATATTAGTTTTGCTATTTTTTCATCTTTTATACACTTAAAACTAGCAATGAAAGATTTTTGATATTTTGTGAAATAAATTAAAAGTCATGCTGGAATACTACATGGCAATGAGAAACAATGAAATCTGGTCATGTGTAGCAACATGGATGGACCTTGAGGGTGTTATGCTGAGCGAAATAAGTCAGGCAGAGAAGGACAAATATCATATGTTTGCACACATAGGAGGATTAGGAGGAACTTAACTGAGGACCATGGGGGAGATGAAGGGGGGAAATGGTGGGGGAAAGGGAGAGAGGCAAACCATGAGAGACTCTTGAATGCTGAGAACAAACTGAGGACTGATGGACGTGGGGAGGAGGAGGGAGATGGGCATGGAGGAGGGCACTTGTGGGGATGGCACTTGGTGTTATATGGAAACCAACTTGACAATAAACTATTTGTAAGAAAAAAAAGAAATTAGAAGTCATGAAATCATCATAATTTTTCCCACTTACTATTATGGTCCTTTTGCATAATTTCAGCTTATACAATCCTTTTCAGGAAGGACTCAAATCCATACGAAGTTTATAATCCTGAATTTCCATGCAAAATGAGAACTACTTGCATACAAATGATAAACAAGAAATTTACAGATGGAATTCTTAATCTAGTTTGATGAGAAATGTTGGCCATTGCTTTAAGAAGCACTTTAATAACTTTAAGAAGCTCGAGCTTCTTAAAATGTTACTTGTACATTTTCCATAACCTATCAATTTAGACATTTAACCCATTAAGGTTAAATAGATGTATAACTAAGAGAAATCAAATGATATTTTCACATAAAGTTTTCTACATGAGTGTTCATAGTAGCTTTAGTGACAATAGTCACAAAACTGGGAAATACATAACTGGGGAAACCCATATATGGGTAGTTTGTGTTCAGCAGTGGTGAAAAGATAAACAAATGTGAAACATCCAGGCAATGGGATACTACTCAGCAATAAGAAGGCATGAGCTATAATAGACACAACCATATGGGTGATTCTCAAAAGCATTAGGTTACATGAAAAAAAGCCAGACACAAACAAGATGACACATTTATGATTATACTTACATAAAATTTTAGAAAAAGCAAAACAGTAAACAACAGAAAGCAGAACACTGGTTCCCAGGGGGCAGTGACAGAGGGAGAAGACTGACTGCAAAGGTGAGCAAGGGAGCTGCTTTCAAGGATAGGAATAGTCTATATCATAATTTTATGCAGGTGTGATTTTTCAAAACTCACTGAATTACGCACTTAAAAGTGATTGGATTTTACTATATGTAAATAATACATCAATAAAACTCATCTTTAAGTAGAGCTAATCATAATAAAATATGTATTTTCAAACTTTCTCAATGGATTTTAAAAATGTATTTACATTTAAAAATATAGGGGCACCTGGGTGGCTCAGTCGGTTAAGCGTCTGACTTTGGCTCAGGTCATGATCTCACGGTTCGTGGGTTCGAGCCCCATATCTGGCTCTGTGCTTACAGCTAGCTCAGAGCCTTTAGCCTGTTTCAGATTCTGTGTCTCCCTCTCTCTCTGACCCTCCCCTGCTCATGCTGTCTCTCACTCTCTCATAAATAAATTTAAAAAAATAAAAAAATATTCAAAAATAAAAATATAAATATTATTGGATATATTTTTATATTTGTATTTTGTATTTTATATATTTTTACTCTAACACTTTTTTAAATGAATGAAAGAACTATGATGACGAAAAGCATAGGGCTCCCATGAATCTCCTAAAAAATAAAGAATTTTTTATTTGCATCTTTAAAATTTTTTTAAGTTTATTATTTTTGCGGGAGAGAGAGAGAGACATAATTGGAAGCAGGCTGCAGGCTCTGAGCTACTAGTACAGAGCCCGACGAGGGGCTCAAACCCACAGACCAAGAGACCATGACCTGAGCTGAAGTTGGTGGCTTAACCAACTGGGCCACCCAGGTGCCCTATTTGCATCTTTACAAGTAGTTGGCTATTAAAATTTTCATGATAAGTAAAATATTATCAACTATTACACATGCAAATTCTTAACAATGTTTCATGATGTGTATCTATAAATAAGAGAGAAAGTGAGTCAGTTCTCACAATAGCTACATAATCTTCTAGAATATTTTTGCATATAGCAGTAAATGTACAATGGAAGTGACTTTGAAGATCACTGCGACCATCATACAATTTTCCCAAACAAGTGTATTCTATTAGAATTCTGTGAATCATTCAAGACATGGGTAATGGAACCTTGAGGAAGAACGATCAATAAGACACTGGGTTTAATTGATGAAACACAGTATTTAGTGTTTACAGATGGGACAGTGAATAAACAAAGAGAAGGAACCATAAAATCACAGATAAAAACTCATTCAATTTTTAACAGAAGGCTTGAAATAAAAGGGAGTAGAAAACTACAAGAAAGAATTCATGTTATTGATTGGTAATATAAAAAGCTGAACAGAAATATAATGAGTGAGAGGCCAAGTTAAATCCTGACTCTGTTTGAGCTTAGTTAAGTTATTTAACCTGCCTGAATTTCAATTCTATCAAATATAAGTAAAATGGTGATTGAGGTAGTTCATGGCTCACATGAGGATTAGATGAGATAATACACCTCAGATGTCTACAGTGCTTAGCAAATATAAACACTCAATAAATCTTAACATTAATATTATCATAATTTGTACTTTTTACAAATTTTTTAATGTTTTATTTATTTCTGAGAGAGAGAGAGAGACAGTGTGAGCAGGGGGGGGTCAGAGAGAGAGGGAGATACAGACTCTGAAACAGGCTCCAGGCTCTGAGCTAGCTGTCAGCACAGATCCCGAGGTGGGGCTCGAACCAACAAACCGTGAGATCATGACCTGAGCCGAAGTCGGACACTTAACCGACTGAGCCACCCAGGCACCCCCATAATTTGTACTCTTGATCCCCTTCACATAATGCCATAATAAGGGTGGTAATTTTGGTATATAAAAGTAATGTATAATTTCTTGGACACATAGCCACATACACATAATGAGTGCAATCAAATTTAAGCAATAAATCTTTCTTTCTTTCTTTCTTTCTTTTTTAACAGCTGTAATATTTTAATTGTCACAACCTAATAGTCATAGTCATCAACTCAATAATAATAAAAACAGCTTTTAGTTTTATCACATCCCCTACTTAATGTTCTAACAAAGTAGTACAATTGTGAATCTAAATGGTCCCTGGCTTTTCAACTACATGTCTAGATCTTGCTGTTTCTTTTTTTTTTTTTTTTACAAATAGTTTATTGTCAAATTAGTTTCCACATCTTTCTTATATACACACATGCTTCATACTCATGGTCTAACACTAAATCATAGCTACTTGGTACAACAAAATAAGTTTCTATCAGTCTCTGTGATGGAGGAAGTTCCAGGCCAGGTAAAGAAAGGGAAAAGAACAAACCTGTTGAGCTTTTTCTATACGTCAAGTCTTAGACATTTCTGGTCTTCAAGAAGTAGATATCTCTTGACGTTTAAGATATTCTGAGGATTCTGTCTTGGGGCACACTTCGCCAACCAGGATCTGTGCAAATATCAGCAAATTATCTTAAGAAAAACTTAGCTCTCTTTGTATAAAACAATTAACCTTGCTTTAAATACCTGGGGCGACGACAAAGACAAAGTAAACATACTTCCAAGTTTTATACTACTAGAATTCAACACAGTTATAGATATCACAAGAAAATGTAGAGAGAGAGCAATAGTTCTCACATTATGTAATAAAATTCATAGGAAATCAAGATAATTTCTTATGAGCATTTTTAAAAACATCAAAACAAAACAAACAAAAAAGAGGAAATCATAAAATTTCAGAAATTAAAGACTGTCAACATGTAAGAAGCATTTTCTAAGAATGTGTTCTTCATTCAACTATAAGTTTCCCTTGGTATGTTTAAGTCAATTCTCTCTGATTCTCTTTCTTCCATATTCTAAATGTGTACATTCTTCTCTATTCAAAACGGCATTTTTTAGTTTTCTCTTTACAATATCTTAGAGCTCTTATTAGTGAAAACTGAGATATTTCCAAGTTATTGCCAAGTAGGTATTTTAAAGGCGATATTCATGAAAGCCTGTGTCTTCCGAAAAAGAAAAATTATATATGTATTCATGACTCGAAAGGAGTCTGCCATTTGCAGAAAAAAGTATCTCTTTAACTTAAGGGGAAAAAATTTATTAGAAAGCTTATTCATTGCACTGTCCCTTTGATAAGATATGATAGAATTATCTTCTCTGGCAATACTAATGAAATGATAAGTCTTAACATTTCTCATGAAGTCTTCATATGATTTCTTAGCTTTTTCCTTTATCTTTTACTGGACTTGCTTCCATTTAGAAACCAAAATGTATTTTTCATTTTATTTTTGAACTTTCAGATATTTGGTTGACGTTTCGAAGTACTTGCCCTAAAAATTATACAAAATTTATATGTGTCATTTTTATAATCCACTACCAGAAGGATATCTAGATGATATAGGTAGCTATACATATGTGTATATATGTATATATAGAGGCACATACTTACAGAGAGGAAGACAGAAATTTAATATATCAGGATACCATATTCATTTAATTAAGATATCTCCTTCATAATTTTCTAGTACTTTTTCTGAAATACATTAATTTTTAATACCCTTGGCCATCAATCTTTGTATAGGTCCCTTTCTATATTAGATTGAACTGCCTTGGATGTTAAATTTCAGTACTAAATATATTTAGTTATCTTAGCCAAAATAAAAGTCTTCTGTGAAACCGCTGTCAGTAGGACATTTACTGAGCAATAAGAGATGTGTTGTTTTTCATACATAAGGTCGGAAAATGGGAAGACATGAAATAAAACAAAGACCTGAAGAGTTACTAATTGGAACAATGATGTGTGTCTATGAGAGGTTATCTAGAATATCTGGTTATTGTTATAAGTGTAGTAACATCAGAAAGATGTCAGGTCAAGGCTAAACGCAGAAACTGCAAGACAGAACATACAGACCATCTTTGGCTGGAGCAAATAACTGTAGGGAATCTTTATTCAGAGCAATAGTAGCTTTGCCATGAGTACAACATAGCAGGGAGTGCTCAATTTCAGAAATTCCAAACACAAGGAACAAAGACTACAAATAAATAGGCATTTAGGAAGACAGTCCATAGGATGCAAGGATGGTGGTACATATCCCATTATGGGTAAATGAAAGAAAAGTCTACATTAAGAAAAATGGACTAAGCACTAAAAAGAACATGCCAAAAGCCTAAGAGACAAACAAAAGGATAAATTTAATAATGCCACATACAAACAGTAACTATACTGGGTGATTTAAAAAAGCATCTTTACCAAAAGTATAATATACCTTGTGACAAACTACATGTGAACAGTCCTCCTGATCTTGTTTAATTTGGTATATTCCAGGAGATGAGGAGCTGAAAAAGTCATGATCATTTATTCAATGTTGACTTGTTCGATCGTAAGAGAAGTAATTGCAAATATTTTCTCACATTCTCTGAGTTTTCACTTTCTGGATAGTGTTTTTGAAGCACAAATTTTTTTAATTTTGGTGAGGTTTAATTTATTCTCTCATTTTTCTATTCTTTAATTTATTTATACTGTCTTTATAATTTCCTTGTTTAGGGATTTTGCTGAGCTAGTTCTGCAAAGTTTGTATTCTTTGTTTTTTGTGACCACTGCAACTCTGTTTGGTTAGAGTGAATGAACAGAGATTTCCTTAAATTTAGGGAATCAATAATCTTCTCCTTTCAATTTTTTGCTGAGAGACCTGTGTGTTGGGACATGTGGGTGGCGTTCAGATAGGCAATCTACAATTCTGCCTCACCTTCACTTCCTGCTTTAACAAAGACTCAATCAGAGGTGAAAGCATAGGTTTTTCTTAAGTCTTTTTTTGAGGATGTGCACAGTCTTGTGTATGGGTATGACATCATAGATTTCAAGGAATATGCCTGAGCTTTTAACAGTACTTCCTGTTGGCATCTAATTCCCCAATTTTTCCTTTAAAAATTTCAGTTAGCTTGGAGTTTGTCCCAACTGTCATCATCTCCTCAGGTGGTCCCAATGTTGAACAATTGCTGATGATTCTTTTTGTTCAACACCTCTGAGGAAAAGGCCATTATCACTAAATGAACTCTGAGTCAAATCAGATAAAGACAAGTCTTTGACTTTTTGAGAAACTCCCATACACTTTTCCACAGTGGCTGCCCCAGTTTTCATTCCCACTAATAGTGTAAGAGGGGTCCTCTTTCTCTACACCTCGCCACAACCTTGTTTCATGTTGTTAATTTTATCTATTCTGACAGGTGTGAGGTGATATCTCATTGTGGTTTTGATTTGTATCTCCCTGATGATGAGTGATGTTAAGCATCTTTTTATGTCTCTATTGGCCATCTGTATCTCTTCTTTGTAAAAATGTCTTTTCATACCCTCTGTCCGTTTTTCAACTGGCTTATTTTTGGGGGGTGTTGAATTTTGTGATTTCTAGATTTTGAATACTAACCTTTTATCAAGTATGCCATTTGCAAATATCTTCTCCCATTCCGTAAGCTGCTACGATCCAGCAATTGCACTACTAGGTATTTACCCAAAGGATATAAAAATACTGATTCAAAGGGATACATGCACCTGAGTGTTTATAGCAGCATTATCAACAATAGTCAAATTATGGAAAGAGCTCAAATGTCCATTGACTGCTGAATGGATAAGGAAGATGTGGTATATAAATACAATGGAATATTGTTCAGCCATAAAAAAGAATGAAATCTTGCCATTTTCAACAATGTGGATGGAGCTAGAGAGTTTTATGCTAAGGGAAATCAATCAATCAGACCATAAACCATATGTTTTCTCTCATATATGCAATTTAAGAAACAAAACAGATGAACATAGGGGAGAAAAAAAGAGAGGCAAACCAAGAAATGGATTCAGAACTATAGAGAACAAACTGAGGGTTGTTGTAGGGAGTTGGGTGGGGAGATGGATTAAATGGGTGAGGGGTATTAAGGAGGGAATTTACAGTGATGAACACTGGGTGTTTAAGTGATGAAACACTAAAATCTAGACCTGAAACTGATATTATACTGTATGTTACCTAACTGGAATTTAAATAATAACTTGAAAAAAAAAGACAAGCCTTTGTGAGTGATATTTTTCTAGGGAAATTACAGAAAGGTCAAAAAATGATAATTCTCTGAAAATGGGGCTTTGAGAGAGCTCCCATTTATACTGAGATTTCCAATGGCCACTAGGCCACTGGTTTGCTGTAAGAGCAATGTTGACTTTTAAGGATACCAAGGAGCTGGAGAGAGTGGTTGAGTATAGGGCAATTTAAACTGTGATAAAACTCACTGTTATTACTGTGATTTAGCTATTTTGAAATAAATACTCCAAGAATAATTTTAAACCATTGGTTAATTATCAGAGTTCTGAAAAAGTTGATTGACAATTTTTGCCAGAGTTCTCTCTTCTTTTGTGAAGAATAGGGTTTTTGGAAATTCATAATCTATTCTTCCCAGTGATATCATACAGAATTTTTTCTGTAATTTTGGGTAGGCTAAGATTAATTAAATAGGACACAGGAAATATTACACAGAAAAGAAAAAGTTGACAGAGTAAATATGACCAGTATTTACATATTTTGCTCATTCATACCATACCTAAGAAAATAATAATCGTGTCACATGCTTGAAAATAAGATTGCTAGATAAATAATTATAATGGTGATTTATCACCTATCATATATAAGCAAAACAAAGAACCATATAACAAAAACTGAAAAACAGTAAGCTCTTCCTCACAGTGTCAATTAAAATAAAAAGAATGGTGGAGGAAAAAGATTATCAATGTGTCTTAAAATTAATAGCTAAAAATTTAATGTGTAATTGGATATTTGCTTTTTGAAAACTATCTCTGCAAATTATCACCAGACAAACATTACCTTAAAGGAAAAATAAGTCACTTTACTGTAAAGAAACCTGGCAAACATCATCTTAACTGACACTATGTGTCTCCTAATAGAATGTTCTGAGAAGGATGTAATATCACTTTGATGCTATTCCTGACAAAAGTGCAGAATCTAAACATGAGGAAACATCAGACAAATTCAAATTTCAGTACAGTGTAAAAAATAATTGGTCTCTACTCTTACAAAATATCAAGGTCAGGAAAGATGTGGAAAGGCTGAGAAGCTCTTCCAAGTTAAAAGGGTCTAAAGAGGCATCACAAATAATTGCAATGTATGATCCTGCATTTGATCTTAGACTAAGAAAATAATAACTATAAAAGACATTTTGGGGACAATTGAAAAAATGCAAATGGAGGCAATGTATGAGATCATTATATATTCATATTTCTTTAGTTTGTTGACTTAGCCACCTATATCATCATTAGATAAAGGAACACAGTCATTCTTAGGAAATAATTATTGAACTATTTTAGGAGTAATGGGGCATAATGTTTCCAAAAAGTAAATTAAAAATCATATCTATATATTCATTTATGTAGATGTATACATGTAACTCAATAGACAGGTAGATGATGATGATGATAGATAGATAGATAGATAGATAGATAGATAGATAGATAGATAGATAGAGAATTTTATATTATAAGTGGGGCAAAATGTAAACACTTGGTAAATATGGATGAAAAGATCAGCAGATTCTTTATTTTATTCTAGCAACTCTCCTATGTTTGAACTTATATCATAAAAACTGTTGCAAAAAATAAAGGACTACAATTAAAAGCTAAAAATCAAAATACAGTGGTTACAGTTTAGTCTTTCCTCATTTCATTTATGCTTAGCATTTGATAGTTAGTTGACCATTCTCATCCTTGAAACTTTCTTCACTTGGCTTTTATGAATTCATCCAGTTTTCTTATTTCTTTGAGTTGCTGCTTTGTCTACTTCATCATTTTTTTTTTTTAATCATTCCAGCCTCTAAGATTTGATATTCCCCTGGACCTATTTTCTTTCCTATCCACACTCATTCCTTACATGATCTCATCCAGTCTCATGGATCTATGTTATGATAGCTTTCAAGTTCACATCTCTGGGCCCCTTTTC
The DNA here is from genome assembly GCF_008692635.1 of Crocuta crocuta. Lineage (NCBI taxonomy): Eukaryota > Metazoa > Chordata > Mammalia > Carnivora > Hyaenidae > Crocuta > Crocuta crocuta. Next base: position 161,811 of record NW_027551558.1, read on the forward strand.
TGAACTCCACACCCATGTATCCACTGACCACTCAACATCTTATGTGAATGCTCAAAAGGCATCTCAAACTAACATGTCCTCAGCTGAGCTTCTGATATTTCACATTTCTTGTACCACCCCAATATTTAAAATGCTCTTTTCTGTCTCCATTAATTGCAAATCTTCTCAGTTGTTTAGGACTAAACCTTTAGTTCATACTTGATTCTTTAAAAATTTTTTTTTTTACTTTCATGTCACATCACAAAATCCTGTTGGTTATGACGTCAAATAGATCCAGAACCTTATTAGTTTCTATCATTTCCACTACTACTGCCATCATTCAAGCTACTACCATACTTGCCTAAACTATTTTAACAGTTTTGTTTTGTTTTTTTAAATTTCGTATCCTTGCTTCTGACCTTATTCTTATCATAGCAGCTAGGGTGATCCTGTTAAAATATGTCATGTAAGTCACTGCTCTGCTTAATGTCACCCCATTCCACCCAGTAAGCAAATGAAACCCCCTACTATGACCTGCAAAGTTCTACATGATCTCTCTGTGATCTCAACTCCTATTTACCTCCTCATTCATTCCACTCTAGTCAGATTAACCAGCTATTTCTAGAACATGTGATCATACTGCTATTCATAGCCTGTGCACCAGAACAACCTTCCCTCAGACACATACACTGCTCACTTCACACTGTCCCTGGTGCTTACTCAGAGATACCATAAGTGAGGCTTCCCCTGATCACTGTACCTAAAATGTCAATGCTTCACACCCCCCTCAGTACTTTCTAGACCTCTTCCCTGTCTTATTTGTTTTCCTTAGAATCATGTAAAATGTGTGTGTGTGTAGTTCTCTTGTCTTGTCTGAATCTCCCACCATAACTACTCAAGGTGGGGATCTTTATGTGTTTTTTCATGGCTGCTTCTCAACACATAATAAACATTAGATATTTGTTGAAGAAATGAATAAAATGTTCAAATTCATATTTACCTTTAAATTCATGAACCTAGACGTTGTAACAGACTTGACCTCAAGATTCTTATCTCCTCGAGTTATCTGATTAATAAGCAGAGCAAGACCTATATCCTTCATGAACCCGCCAACAATGACATTTCAAAATAATCCAACAGCTAGTTTGTATGTGTCTCTCAGCTCTTAGACACCTACCAGATGTTAGAAATAAAAAAATATAGCCAAGACTCAAGTCTTTGTCCCTATGGACTTTATAGTTTAGCAGGCAGATGAAATTGACAAGTATATACAGCAAAACCAAACAAACCATAACTGATAGAATGGAAGAATAGGATGCTGCATTCTTCAGCACCAGTGTCTACCGCCTCCATGTTCTTGTTGCTTAGGTTGCCACTGCAATTGATGATGAGAAAAGTAGCCTTATATTTCAGTTTATGTCTTTATATTCCAGTATGAGGAAGCTGTTGAGTGTGAGATGATCAAAGGAGAGTCAGGAAGCAGTGGTTCTCTCAGCTGAAAGCAAACACATTGTCTAAAGGAGAAGGAGATACAAAAAAGAGGGTAGGACATGACTGAATCTGCTCAATATTAAGCCAAAAGCCTTTTGCATAACTGAATGGGAAATATTGCAACAGGGGTACACACGTAAGTCCTTGTCAGTCTTGAAAATAGCAGCTACCTACAAGAGTGTTCAAAAACAAATTAGCAAGGTTTCTTGGTCTCTGATCTGCTTTTCCAGATTTTCTTGGCAGAAATTCCCCCTTGAAGGTTACAAGCAACTCAATTCTGTAGTGGCTGGTGGAGATCATGCTACATAAATCATAACTTTGATTTCTTTTCTTTTGGCTTTGTTCTATTAGCTTTCCAAGCAGAGCAGGGTTGAAGTAATCAAACCAGCGCATTCTATAATGTAGCTGCTGTTATTAGAAATAAACACATGAATATACATAAGTGAGCTCAGTGTATTTAAAAGGCTTCCAGCACTACTCATGGGAATTGCTGTAGTAATAGCATGGAGCTGTCTATTTGGAAATCCCAAGATAAACTCAGTTTCATGCTATAAGTACAACCATGTGCCGTACCTCCCAGTTGACCCAATAAAAGCTACACTGACAAAAGGAAATACAGGCAAGCTGAAAGTGTATAAACAGGGAGGAATGCTGGAGAGAAGGTCAAAAAAACAGAGCACTTTAGTAATTAGTGTTAAATTACCTGCAGCGAATTTGCATGTAGTATTTTCATGCTGATAGCCAGCACTACACTAATTTAACACTAAATTATTCTCTGATCATGAGTTTCTCCTTCCTGAGTTTTTGTAGCTTCTGTGTGTTGTTTTACTAATCTACGCAAACCTTCCTCTTCTTAGGGGGGAACTGCTTTCCCAGGGTGTGCAGATCAAATTATTTTGGAGTCGGAAATTGTGTGTATCTCCAGCGTCCTGTTCTAGAATGGCCTTGACTTCATATGTGTACAAATAAAGCAGTTTATGTGAGGAAGATCATTGAAATTGCACAGTGGGCTTCAGGCAAAAAAAGAAAAAGAAAAAAAAGAAAAAATATAGCCTCATTCTGTAATATATCTCATGTCTCATCACTTACCTCCTGCTTTTCTGACCTTCTCCTTCTTGATTCCTGGGGTACTCCAAGCTCCTGCTCAAGGGACAATTGGTGCATATCCATTAACTCCCATAGTGTATTGAACCAATGGACCATCCCATGCTCATTGTCTTCTATCTGCCTGATGTTGTGTTGTGCTTGGACTGCTGAAATATTCTTTTCTGCTCACTTGTATAGAAGGAATGTACACTTCCAGAACACTAACATTGCCCTTGGCAAGCAGTCTCTTGGAGGTCAACAAATGGTCCCTTTGTTTTAGGTTTGGGAATTCTCAGCAGAGCAGAATGAGTGAAGAATCTACTGGTTTTAGCAATTTAAAAAAAGTTTGAAAGTGAAAATACACTTTAAAAATGAAGAATCTGTGTGCCTTAACTCAGACAAATAGTTATTTGCAGGCAAATTAGGTCACTTGTTTACATCCTGGTTTGCAGACTGCTTTGGTGGAGACTTCCAGCTCATCTCACATGTATGATCCAAGCTAAGAGAATTCAGCATTTTGTGTACACAGGTCCACTCTCTCTGAGCTGGAGTCAAGAGGATAGAAGAGCAGAAGAATAAGAGCAAGGAACTTCAACCAAGAGGCATTCATGATGTGCCTGCATCAACTGTCCAAATCCCATAGAGAATATCTTACTTGGGTCTTTCTTTCCATTCTTCTCTATTTCCTTGGTCTCTTAGAGCTTTTGCTGCTTATTTCTCCTTGAAGGCCCAATCCCCTTCACCATTTTCAGACCACTATCCTTCCCTAAGCAGTTAGCAGGTATCAAATGTTTCAGATGTTTTCCACTCTGAATTGAAATGTGTGTGTGTGTGTGTGTGTGTGCGCGCGCGCGTGTACGCGTGTGTGTGTGATATCTGCATGCATCACTAAGTTTGTGGTCATCTTTATACTCATAAACACACATGGACAATTAACTATATTGAGAAAAAATTAACAGCGATATATTAGGAGATAGATGGGGACAGGTAGAGCCAGGAAATTTCTAGTTATATTAGATAGTCAAGGAAGATATCACCAGTAATGTTAAATTTGATCTGAGACACGAATCACGGAAGGAGAAATATATGGAAAGAAAGATCTAGTAAAGGAAGTGTCCACACAGAGTAAAACCCTTACACGACAAGTCTTAATGCAGTAGAGACATTAATAAGAATGTCTCTTATTAAGACAACAATAAGAAGGCCACCGGGACTGAGCACAATTAGTGGCAGGGCTATCAGAACGCAGGCTGAAGGAGTAGGTAGAAGCCAGATCATGGAGAGTGTTGGGACTGTTTTAGGGATTCTCATTTTTTTAAATCCCAAGAACAGAGCTACCACTGAAACATTTAAGCAGATTTGGGATGTGCTCTACCTTGAAATTAAAACATAACACTTTGGGGGTGCTGGGTGGCTCAGTTGGCTAAGCCTCCAACTTGGGCTCAAGTCATGATCTCATGGTTCATGAATTTAAGCCCCACCTGGGGGTATCTGCTATCATTGCAAACCCCACTTTAGATCCTCTGTCCCCTTCCCTTTCCCCCTCTCTCCAATCATGCTCTTGCTCTCCCACTTCCAAAAATTAAAAAAAATATAATTTTAAAAATATCACTTTAGCAGCTACATGAAGCAAAAAGAGCAGAAGAAAGATTACTTAGGATGCTTGTCACAAAACGCCATGTTGGCTTAGACTAGGGTGGCATCTGTGAAGAAGAGAGAAGTTGTCACATAATGAGACATTTTGTGGGGAGAGGCTTCCTGATGGAGTAATTGAAGGGAACGAGAGAAAGAGAAGGAAAAACCTAGCTTCCGGATTTTTGGGCTGACCAACTGGACAAATGGTAGCATTTACTGAGACAAATAAGGCCATAAGGGAGGCAACTCTAAGGGCTCAGGTGTGAAGTTAACTGACTATTTTTGGCATGTCAAGTTAGTGGTAGGATTAGCCATTTAGATTGAGATCTCAAATAGACCAGCTGGATATGTGAGTTGGAGATTTGTATTAAAGATGGAAATCCAGGCAAATCTGGGCAGCAACAAATATGTAATGTGTATTTGAAATCCTGTGATTGAAATTGTATAAAGAAAAATGATGAATAAGTAAGAGAGGGGGCTTAAGAACATTTAGCATTAACATTAACATTTAGAAATTAGATAGAGAATGAACCAGTTAAGACACAGAGAAGAGGTAGTCAGTCCTTTGGCTAGAATCCAGGAGTGTGGGCTGTCAAAGAGATTTAAGGCGAAAAGTAATCAGTTGTACTGAGAAATAGGACATGGAAGTTACTGGCTGCCCTAGGAAAACAGAAGATGAGTGGTTGGCTGTATCAGGACAATAATAAGAGGATACAGTGCAGGAGCAAAATCTATGAGGAGGCGAGAAGGGATGCTTTCCACCATGTAGTGAGGAATTAAAATAAATACATGGATACTTTGATCCTATTTTCAGAGAAGGAGGCAAATACAAGAGGGTTGGCAGATTTCATGGAAGGAAGATGAAGTTTCCCTTTGGTTGCTTTTGTTTTCTTGGTAGAAGACAAAGTCATCATCTTAGAGGGAGATATGTGATGTTTGTGGTGAGAGGAAAAGTCATGAAATAGTTTAAACAGGCCACTGGGAGGGCAATTGTACTATGGAAGTGTATGGAAGTGTACCGCCAATTTGGCTAATGGTGACATGGCCCAGTAGAGATTACCCATTCCTTTAAAAAACAACCTTTGTCATGTGACACCTGAGTGGTTAAGTCAGTTACGCATCTGACTTTGGCTCAGGTCATGATCTCACAGTTTGTGAGCTCAAGCTCCACATTGGGATCTGTGCTGACAGCTCAGAGCCTGGAGCCTGCTTCAGATTCTGTGTCTCCCTCTCTTTCTGCCTCTCTCTCTCTGTCTCTCAAAAATTAAAAAAATTTAAAAGAAATAAAAACCTTAATCATTTCAACCAACACTTCCTCTCTCTCTCATCCCTTGCTTTGCTACCACTCTGGGCCATTGTTCCAATAACACCATTGCTTCCACACAGAATAGGAAAAAAAAAAAAAGAGGCGAGGTTAAGTGAAAAGTGAAATGATACAGATCAAGATCGTTTGTATGATCTAAAATGCATGATACAATTATGTTTAAAAAGTTGCCAGGATAAAATCATAACTAATGTCACTCTCTTCCAATCCATATCTTACCCTTAAATTCTGCTAAATTAGATGTTCCATACACATGAAGCATTTTCTAAATACCTTTGGACAATTTGGTCAGCCTATTTTCCTTCTTGCTCAACACCACTTTTCAATAAGCTGGGACCATCACAGTAGGTCTATAAAATGTATCTCTCATAGATCTGTGTCAAAAAGAAATTTATTTCATATTGAATTTATTCATTCACTAAACCATTCATTTACTGCTATATGCCATTATGCTGCTAGGCACTAGGGTCATAAAATTAGACAGTGTCTGCTTTCCAAGAGTTCTCAATGACAAGAGTATGGATAATGACAATACAGTGAGACACTGGCTATAAGAGTAACAGAATGACCATTGTGGGAGATAGAGCCAGACCACAAAACCTAAAAAGGGATGGCTCCTCAGGGGAGGTGGGAGAATGTGACACCTGACGTCGGTTTGAATGATGAGTGGAGAGAGTCAGCCAGGTGGAGAGGTGGAAGAAGGCTATTCCAGGGACACAATCGAATGACTCTTGAAAAATTCAGGATTATATGGGAGCATAGCAGGATGTGGGAATGCAATAAGCTCCATATGCCTTGAGTATATAATGGTGGGGATGGCAAAGCAATGAGGCAGGAGACCAGGTATGGGAAAGAAAGCAGACACCCTTCTGGAGCTCTCCAAGGAGATTGGAGTTGATCATCAAGACTATTGGAAGCTGTTCAAGAGTGCTAAGCATGAAATATTTTAAAAGCATTAAGGATATTAAGAGGAGTAGGATCTGTAGATTTGCAGTTTTAGTGTGTGGTTATAGTAATCAAGGAAAGCTGTCCATCAGAGTAAATTTTTTATCTATTTACTCAGATTTTGAAAATGAGAACAGAATCTATCTATTGCAATTAGGGTTATATTCCATTTGAAGCTTTCTGAGGTCATTTCAGAAGAAAAGAAATACACAAGGGGACTGCTGTGTTGAAATTATAGCCCAGATTTATCAGTTTAGAATGGCACTTAATGTGTCATACATGGATGGGCTAAGTAAGATGAAGCTAACATCATTAGAAAATATTTGCATATTTTAAAAGGCAGCTACAATAAAAGTGTCTTAGGAAAATTGCTGGGTTTTTCCATTTCAAGTTTTCTAAGTGTGATCTAAAGCATCCCATGTAGTTTGAAGTGCTATTTCTCACCAATCACTGCATTAAGAGGACTCTGCTTCATACTATAATTACCCGGTAATGCTTAATAAGTGTGATGCACAACAAGCTACTTTGTGGTGTTAGTTGCTGATACCATTAAGTATGGCTTTTTCTATTTGGCCTGAATTGTTTCCTATCACTGCCCACAACCACTCCTTACACACACACACACACACACACACACACACACATACACACACACACTGCTGCCATTTGTCAATTCAGGCTAACCTTTCAATCTGCCATCTGAAGGAAATGCTATCAACAGCATTAGCAAGAGGTTGTGAAGCCTTTGCCAATTTTCTGCTTAATAAAATTTACTGATCTCTCCCTCTCTCTAGTTTCATAGACCCTCTGGTTTCATAGATAGCATTTTCACTTGCAATAAGTTTATGGCACAGATGAACTTTACTTTTGTGGAAATCAACTGTTGTACCACTACAGCAGTTTGCTGAGAAAAACAAGCAAGCAAGCAAGCAAACAAACAAACAAAAAACAAAGAAAAAAACAGAAATTGCTTTCAAGGGAATTTGGATAATAACTTTAAAAAACAGCAACAAACAGCTCTCATACAGTTTCAAAGAGGAGTATTTCTGTAACCCAGTTTTTAAGGAAAATAGCTTATACTGACTTGTTTGCCCAATTATTCATGATCCTCTGTTAAGTTTCTCCTGTTCTCCTTGTAAGTGAAAACATATGGTATCTGTCCTTCTCTGCCTGACTTCTTTTGCTCAGCATAACATCTAAGAGTTCCATCCACATTGGTACAAATGGCCAGATTTCATTCTTTCTCATTGCCATGTAGTATTCCATTGTATAGATAAATGACATCTTCTTGATCCATTCGTCCGTTGATGTACATTTAGGCTCTTTCCATAATTTGGCAATTGTTGAAAGTGCTGCTGTGAACATTGGGGTACATGTTCCCCTATTATAGGCACTCATTTATCCCTTGGATAAATTCCTAGCAGTGCTATTCCTGGGTTATAGGGGAGTTCTATTGTTAATTATTCTGAGTCGACCCTAGTCTCTGCATGTTAGTTGTATATTTGCAGTTTTGATATTCAAACATATGATCTTATGACTAGTCAGAGAGCCAAACTGGGATAATAATAGAGAATAAAAGGGGTGGTACTGAGTTCAGGATTAAGGTACAACCATTGGCACTTACCTTTTGGGTTAACGAATTCAACTATGTAAGCCTTATTTCTGTCACTTATTAAAAAAAAGTGATATTGCCCTGTCTGCCTGAACCTCTTTTACTTACATTTCTAATGTGAAATATGCAGGTTTTGAGGAGGGGGGGGGGATGTACCTCATACAAACCAATCTTCCAACTCTCCAGATACCAACAGGATGTCCTTCAATTCAATTCAATTCAATTTTCATACTAACTACTCACAGTTAGTGCAGACTCCACAGGTTAAGGGCTTAATCCCAGAAGACTACCCCATTTCCCATGTCTGTTGTCACCTAGGCTTCTGCCCAATCAGCTATAAATTGAGGGTTTCCATGAACCTCTCTTCAGTTTTGATAATTTGCTAGAAAGGCTTTCAGAACTCTGGAAAATGGTTTGCTTACTATTACCAGTTTAGTATAAGATGTAACTCAGGAACAGACAAATGAAAGTGATGCACAGGACAAAATATGGGGAAAGGGGCATGGAGCTCCCATGCCCTCTCTGGGTGTGCCACTGGCTCTGCTCCTCAATGTGTTCACCAATCTGGAAGCTTTCCAAATTTTGTTTAAGTTTTATAGAGTTCAATCCCCAGCCCTGGTCCCCTATGGAAGGTTGGTATGTGGGGCTGGAAATTCCAATCCTTTAGTCACCTTGTTTCTAGTTAACAGCCCTGTCCTGAAGTTCCCTAGATGTCCCTCCCAAAGTCACCTCATTAGCATAAAAGCAGGTGTGAGGGGAGAAGTGGGCTTAATGAATTACAAAAGACACTCCTATCACTCAGGAAATACCAAGTATTTTTAGGAATTCTGTGTCTGGAACCAGGGACAAAGACCGCATATATTTTTGTATTAGGACACACTTCCACACAGTACTATAAAGAATATTAAATAGGCACTTTATTGAAGAGAATTTTATAAGTTCTAAAATGACAGATGGTGCAAATATTTAGAATATTTTCAGTAATAAAAGCGTATATGCTATACTAGTGCATCAGCTCTGCTACTCATCAAGTTTACTGACCCTAATGAGCAGAAGGCTTTGGTTTTAATTATTCTGATCTGGTGTTTATTTTGCCTACTGTCCTTTAGTCATTTGGGAATAAAGGGCCCCAAATATTATCCTTGATACTTGAATTTATTGATGCTTAAGGTAAATTATACTAGTCAAATCATTATTTCCAGACAAATAGTTATCAATGAATTCCATCAATCAATAGTTTACCAAAGACCAACCACCTTAATGACCTTGATACCAATGTGAAAATTAATAAAAGGAACTCTCATATAGAATACAGTGTGAAGACCAGAAGGGGGAGCTCTCATGCCCTATCATTCTTCATCAATTGCAGACCCACCTTGCAGGTGTGTAAATACTACTTTACTGTACCAGCAGGAGGAAGACAGTCTTTCTTCCATCTGAGCAACAGCCCAGCCAATGAGAGACTGTCACAATTCAATTGATGAGAAGTCACCATACTTCGAACTCCCAGATTACTCCAACAAACTGTTTATAACACCCTTCCCAATGTCCCCCTTTCTCTATTTAAGAGCAGTGTTCTCCTTTGTTCTTTGAACTTGGCAGTGCTTTTGCCCTAGTTTACTTGTCATAGATTGCAATTCTCTGCTATTCCTGAGTAAACCCACTTTTCCTGTTTTACTTTTATGGTTAACACTAGAGATTGATGATCTAATAATGACAGTGATCATGTTTGGTTATAAAGAATTAAAAATGTGAACAATTCTGCTACTGAATCACTATACCTTACATTTCAATTTGATGGGGGAAATTTGGCCAAATATTCAGATATCTTATCAAATTTCCAATTATTCGAATGCATTTAGGGCATATTTATTGATACAATTTTTGTTTGTTTTTGGGTGTACAGCCACTTCTGGTTCTGACATAGGATACACAACATTACAGAAAGCTATATAAAGTCATTTCCTTTCTGCCTTATTAGAAAATTCCTAACACTTTCGTCTGTTTTATTTTGGGTGTTTTGAGTGTTTCTTTGTTTGAGAATCCTCATGTTCTACTAAGGATTATAAACTTTTATAGTGCTTCACGTAACAGCTGTTCTAACTGGGAGACACATGTTTTTTAGCTATAGATGTAAGAATTCTTCTTTTTTCTTTTCTTTTTATTCCTCCATTTTCTATTAGACCTACCAAGACCCTGATATAAATGTCATGAAGCAGGCACTCTCCATATTTGCCTATAACCTCCCATTGAATGGATTTCTGTGTGAGCTTGTAGTGTTTTTCTGTCACTTAAGGTTACCTGATGACCTAAGATAACCATAGCAGCAAAGAATCCGCATTCTGTTTCTCCTGACATTCCAGTAGGCCCCGGTAATTACTAACTAATTTTTCTCCCCAACTAGTGATGTTCATTTTCCTTTTCTCTTGGCCGTTTATGAGGGAAGGTTGCATTTTCTTGACACATTTATGTTCTCCATTTTAATTTTCCAGGGAAATGTAGTGTTGCACCCTGGATGTCTTTGCTTGGCCTTCTCTGGCTCTGGATTTCTCTGCTGAAGGAAATCCCTGATTGGAGTTCCTGACTGAGTGGATCACCTACCAGACTGCTTTCTGTGCCCTACAGGAAGGTCTAGAAGAAATAGACATGGACTGGGAATCAGAAACACAGAGAATGTAAATGCTGACCTTTTTAGTTCTCCCAGCCAGCCAGCCATGAGACTCTGAGTGAGTCATTTATCCTGTGTGAGCTTCTGCCAACTAATATTTAAAATGAAAGGGCTCTCGGGGCGCCTGGGTGGCTTAGTCGGTTAAGCGTCCGACTTTCGCTTAGGTCATGATCTCGCGTTCGTGGGTTCGAGCCCCGCATCGGGCTCTGTGCTGACTGCCAGCTCAGAGCCTGGAGCCTGTTTCGGAGTCTGTGTCTCCCTCTCTCTCTGACCCTCTCTCGCTCGCGCTGTCTCTCTCTCTCTCTCTCTCCTCGAAATAAATAAAAATAAAAAAAATAAATTTAAAAAAAAATAAATAAAATGAAAGGGCTCTTCAGACTCTACCCTCATAGGGGCTAAATGCTCAGGAAAATTATATGTTCCAGAGAAGTGTTCGCTAAGGGCCTGCTGAGATTACTGGCCATTGTCTTTACTTGTCACGCCAGGAATGTATGAGTAAGAAAAGCCCACACAGTTAAGGGTCTGAGCATTAACCTTCTCATACAACTTGACCTCCAGCTGTGCTTGATTTCCATAGACTGACAATTGTTTAGATCAAGAACAACTGTTCTGTAATTCACAGGCTTGTCAAACTCAACCTGAATGCAATTTTATAAAAATATTTCAGCAAATTATGATTAAATAGTTGAAGGAAATCATAAATAGATCCAAGATAGTACATATCTTTCAGATGCAAAATAAATGAAATAGCTCCTTCAATGAAGAACTGGATTATAAATGTCAAACCAGAGAAGGGTAGCATTTTGAAATAACAGAACCCTTAAATTTAAAAAAGCTACATTAAATAGAAAAAAAGGAACAATGTATTAACTATAAGGACAAATTATGAGTTAGGAAAATTCATTTATGCAAGGAATTTTCTGTTAATATCAAAGGCCGGATATATATCTGAAATTTTTATTTTAAAAAATATTTTCCTAATTTGGGATTGAGAACTCCTCCCTGAACCTCTCACCCCTCATTTCTACTTCTTGTCTCCAAAGACGTCTAGATTGAATGTAGGTTCTTCAGCTACAAAATATTTATAAACCATAAACCTACTGAGACTCATTTTTAAAAGTTATTTCTGAAAACAGCCATGTAGCAGAAAGTCTAAGAGGCCATATATCTCATATGTTGGTACATCTAGATAAGAAAATGGGGTTACTATGGAGCCCAGCTGGAAACGTTAAATCTAAAAACATAAGTACAAGTTTCTCTCTTATCAACAGCAGAGGCATTTTTCACTTAAAAACAAATCATCAAAGACAATTTTCAAATAGACAGATTCATCAAGCCTCAATATATACCAGTGGTTTTCAAGAAACAGCAAATTTGCCCTTCAGGGGATATTTGGCACTATCTGGAAATAATTCCTCTGTTATAAGTTGAGGGTGGAAGGAGGTATTGGAATTTAATGGATAGATGTTAAACATTCTATAATTCATAGGAAATTATTTGTCAATAGGTCAATAGTCAAGATGTTAATAGTGATATTACTGAGAAACCCTGATCTGTACATTGCTCATGACAGATAGAAAGCATCCAGATATTTGGAAAGTAATTGAAAATTTGAGAGAATACCAGTGTTAGGATGTTAAAATCTGATGTCATGATGTGAACATCTATACTGATCTTAGAGATAAATTTTTACTCTTTATTTTACTTTTTAGCTTTTCCTGAAAAAGATCCATAATTCTTTTGGGTTCTATGTCATTAAGATTTAATATGAAAAGCTATGGCGCCTGGGTGGCTTAGTCGGCTAAGCGTCCGACTTTCGCTTAGGTCATGATCTCGCGGTTCGTGGGTTCGAGCCCCGCGTCGGGCTCTGTGCTGACTGCCAGCTCAGAGCCTGGAGCCTGTTTCAGTCTGTGAATCCCTCTCTCTCTGACCCTCCCCTGCTCACGCTGTCTCTCTCTCTCTCCTAGAAATAAATAAAACATTAAAAAAAGATTTAATATGAAAAGCTAATCAGAGCAAATCTTTTCCTTCAAGTCCTGAAACAATTCAGATTAAATCAATTATATGTGAAAGTTCCATCCAGAACATTTGGGCCTGGGGTGTTTGCGTGGCTCACTAGGTTAAGTTGCCAACTTTGGCTCAGGTCATGATCTCATGGTTTGTGATTTCCAGCCCCGCATCAGGCTCTGTGCTGACAGCTCAGAGCCTGGAGACTGCTTCAGGTTCTGTGTCTCTCTTTGCCCCTCCCTCACTTGTGCTCTGTGTCTCTGTCTCTCAAAAATAAATAAACGTTAAAAAAAATTTTTTTTTTACAAATATTTTTTTTTAAATGTTTTATTTCTAGGAGATAGAGAGCCAGCGTGAGCAGGGGAGGGTCAGAGAGAGAGGGAGTCACAGACTGAAACAGGCTCCAGGCTCTGAGCTGGCAGTCAGCACAGAGCCCGACGCGGGGCTCGAACCCACGAACCGCGAGATCATGACCTAAGCGAAAGTCGGACGCTTAACCGACTAAGCCACCCAGGCGCCCCAAAAATTTTTTAAAAAAGAACATATGAGCCAGCTTTTCTGTGTCACTAATTCCTGTTATTTTTATAATAACTCAAAATACAGACTCTGCTAGTTACCCATCCTTTATAATAATCTCACCACGTTTATCTGGACTTTATACCAAACTGAGGTATTCATCTTCCTTGGTTACATACAGTTTTTAAAAATATTTGATAAAATTTTTTAAATTTATTTTTATTTTTTGAGAGAGATAATGAGAGAGAGTGAGAACCTGCAAGTCAGGGAGGGGCAAAAGGAGAGAAACCCAGTAATGTAAACCATAGACCTTAGTTAATAGTATTGCATTATTGTAGTAATTATATTATTTCAGTATTTTATTGGCTTATAAATTGTAACAAAGGTGCTACTCCAGTGAAAGATGTCAATAACAGAGGAGTCTAGAGAGCTTGGGGAAGGGGACATAAGGGGACTCAGTTCTTTCTACTCAATTTTTCTGTAAGCCTAAAACTTCTCTAAAATACAAAGTGTATGAATATATTTTAAAAATGAATCTTAAATTAATCAGTTAATTAATTAATTAAGAATCTTAACCACTTCTACTGCCACTACTAGTATCATCCCTATAAAAAATAATTTTCTTGTTAATTTATACTTAAAGGTAGAAGGTAAAACAAAATTGATATAAAGTCAGAGATTATCTTCACAACTTTGAGATAGGAAAAGATTTCTGAAATAGGACACACAAAGTACTACCATAAAAAATATCGATAAGTTGGACTTACTTAAGAACTCTTACTCGTCAAAATATGCCATTAAGCAAGTTAAAATGCAATTCACAAAATGAGAGGAGATATTTGCAATATATATTGAACAAAAGACTCATATTCAGAATTTAAAATAATTACAAATCAATTTAAAAAAAGAATAAGAGGGGCACCTGGGTGGCTCTGTCAGTTAAGCATCTGACTTTTACTTGGGTCATGAACTCGCAGTTTGAGGGTTCAAGCCCTGCATCAGTCTCTGTGTTGACAGCTTGGAGCCTGGAGCCTGGAGCCTGCTTCAGTTTCTGTGTCTCTCTCTGCCCCTCCCCCTCTCAAGCATGTGTGCTCTCTCTCTCTTTCTCTCTCTCCCTTTCTCAAAAATAGATAAGCATTAAAAATAATTGTAAAAAGAATTTTAAAAAGTTGGTTTTTTTAATGGGCAAAGAACCAAAAAAAACTTAGATGGGCAAGATATCTAAATGGCCAGCATATTAAAAAACTGCTCAATCTCATCAGTTCTGAGGAAATATGAACTAAAACAATAATGCAACACCACTACACACCAAAAAAAGTAGCTAAAATAAAAAAGATTGAAATATCCAGTATCCAGTTTTGGTGAGAACATAAAACACTTGCTTTCTCATATCCTGCTAGTTTGTTGGGAAAATTAGTAAAATAAATTGTAAAGCTGTTGGCAATATAAAGTAAATGAACCTATGCATTCCCTATGAACCAACAATTTACTCCTAGATGTTTATCCAGTAGAAATGTCTGTATACATTTGCTATAGCTCCACACTAAAAATATCCAAAATATGCATTAACAGTAGAATGTATATGTAAACTGTCATATATTATAAACTAGAATACTATATACAGCAACAAAAGTGAGGGAACTACTGTTACAACATGAACACTGATGAATCTTACGCAAGCATAATAATTGAATGAAAGAATCAAGACATAAAAGAATATATACTCTACAACTTCATTTTTATAAATTACAGAAGCTAGCAAAGTCAATTCAATACAAGCAAAGCAGAGACTGAATTTATCTTTGGGAAGAGGTGGGGATATATTCTGGGAGAGAAAATAGTGTCTCCTGAGGTGCTGGTTTGTTTCTTTATCTGTGATTCACCTTGTAAATGTTCATTGAGCATACACTTAAGGATTTGTATATATGTTTGTACACATATAATATTATAATGAAGGTAACAAAAAACTTAATATAAAATGATGTTAGCCTTTATCCATATATTTTTGAAAAGTAGTTTATGTTGATATTTGACTTAGTTTGGGCAATAAAATTGAGTGATCAGTTGCCTTAGATAAGATTAGCATAGATGCTGTTTTAGTTTTACTATAAAACACTTTAAACAAAATTTACTTTGGTTTTGAAATAATAAAAAAAGAGACTCTCTGTGGTCAATTTTTAGTAAATGACTTATTAGCCAGGATAACATGAAAGGCAAAGAAAAAGCAGAAGAAAAAATGTATTTGCAAAATGAGAGAGGAGTAGAAGAAAAATAAAAAGAAACCCAGGAAACCACAAAGCCTCCTTCTGGTCACTTCACTTTGAAATTTATTAAAGTAAACTAAATTTTTTTAAATATGGAAAATCAGCTTTACTTGGTATATGTTTAATTCACAGAGTTGATATCTTGAATTTAGAAAGCAAATATGAATTAAAATCTTAGTACTCTGGCAACATTATCTGATGTTTTCTTCTCTCTCCCTACAGGCAATAAAAACATCTTCTTCGAGAGTTCATCTTATTAATGGGTTATATATCTTTCTATTTTTTTTAAATAAGCCAACTTGCAGTTATAACAAATAGTCAAATGTGACAAATGTTTGAATAGTTCCACTGTTGAAAATTACATCATGGCCAAGTTATTTAACTATGGTAGATGTAGCCTCTCCCAATTATTTTTTCTTAGGCTACTCCTGAACAATTTAATATGCCTGATACAGAGAAGAGAGAAAAAATTATTTCTCTTTCCTTTAATCTCTTTAATGTCTAAAGGTATTAAGAACATAATGGAAATTACACTGAAGGATTTTCAAAGACTAACAAAAAAGGACTAAGTAATCCGTGAGTGATCAAAGAGAAAAGTGTATTATTTCCATTAAATTTTGAAAGACAAAAGTTTCAAATCCACTGTGAAGATTTTCTAAAGGAGTCACTGTTTCATTGTTTTCTTGTTAAGGAACGTTGATAACAGTCACATTGATATGAAGTATTATTTCTTGTACAATGTGATGAAATAACTTTTCTCTCAAATTCTTAAGTCTCAAATCTAACAATTGTCTTTTTAAAATATGTTTGTTTATTTATTTTGAGAGAGAGGGGGAGAGAGAGAGAGGGAGAGGGAGCGAGAGAGGTTCCAAGAAGTGCAGTGCCCCATACAGGGTTCAATCTCACAACCATGAGATCATGACTTGAGCCCAAATCAAGAATCAGATGCTTAACTGACTGAGCCACCCAGAGGCTCCTCAAATGTCGCAATGCTTTAATATGATAGTTAATGCTTATATTATCCAAATAAAACAAAAAGAACAGAATAGCTGAAAGGTACATAAAGGAAAAAAAATATTGTGCTTCATAATACTCACTTAACTAAATAAATGGTTATTTGTTCCAGTTCAATTCAAAGACTGGTTAAACAACACACTAGCTAGTCAGAAATCCCCTTCCATGAAATTTGGGTTTCAAAGACAAACAGAACAGAAAGGATATGTTTTCTCCACCTTATTGGAGGCCATGTATCCATCTACACACTGCTGGTGAGCCTCTGTTCCTTACTCAAGTATGCACAGCTGTAGTGTTTATTCTCTGGAAGGTGCTCACAGGTTGCCAAACTCTAGCAAAAACAGCAACCTGAAGTAGGATGAAGTATGAAAAGAACAGACTCAATGTCACTCAGTATCTGATAACTATAGCTTTTGGGGAAGGCCGAACATATGTCGTGTCTGGTGGGTTTCTCCAGGGCTACCATCTGTCATGCAAGAGGGCAGAACAAATTCCTCAACATCATACCATTACGCAGCATAGATTAAGAAATGCTTTATTGAGAAAAGGGAAACCTAGCTAGGTCAAGGTCAGGGAGGCAGAGATGCAAGTACGTCGACGTGGCTGCCCTCATACTCTCATCCTATAGAGATGCACACCAGGCCAAGACATCTGCTGGGCACAGTCTGGGTTTCTTTCTGATGCAAGGACCTCTATCCATCTGGAGGTCGCTCTTCTTATTCTACTGGCCTGAGAATGTGAACTTGGTAAGGAAATAGACCCCGGGGAACCTGGCTGCCTGGATTGGAGCACCAGCTGTTTCTAGGACTGACTGGAAGGACAGCTGCCTAGCTTGAGGCTTTGGGCTTGAGGGATATTCTAACATTTCCCCAAGAGGAAGAGAGCCACTTCCCAGCACTACCACCCCCAACAGGCTGGCTCATTGCCAGCTAAATCCATGAATTCCCAGGGTTACACTGTGATGGTTCAGTTCATTTACCACGGGATAGATTTCTGCTCTCAGCCTCCTCAGTTGATCTTTTTTTCTCTATGCCAAATCATTTATAATTTTGGCAATTTATCAGTCTTCACATTAATTGTATGGTTCCACTCAGAGTCACTTGCAACTCAGTGATACTGGTGTTCCAAGACTATCAGTTCAAATCTCATTGAGATCACTAAATGTCCCATGACTTTAAAAAGGTCCCACTTTTGAAGGTTAGCAGAGAATATATTATTGGATATGGTCAGTCTATTCCTTGCATATATAATTCTCTTTTACATGTTTACATTGCAATTTCAACTAATCTTGTTTTTAAATCCATCTAAATCTTGTTTTTAAATCCATTTTGGCCACACTGTTCATGAGTTGAATAATCTCCCCAAATAGATACTCATTTTTCTTTGTATAAACATTTATTTAGTTTGGTCCAGGCACATTGCTAGCAGCAGGGTACTCATGGATTGATAGAATATATTGTCTGCCCTCCAGATGGATCTAGTCTAATGCACAAGGGACATGTGAGCAAATAAAAGCAAGCAGCTAAAGAAGCATTTCCTGTCCCAAACCCCATGTCCTTCTCCTAAAGCTTTTTTTTTAATACATAGATGCATAGAATTAATTATAATTCTCATTAAGTATCATAAAATAAAGTATAAAGTATATTTTCATTTATTTAGGAAATTTTATCAGATGTTTATAATTTTTCTCATGTCAATCTTGTATATATTTTGTTGGATTTGTACTTAAGCATTTCAGCATTTTGCTGCTAATGTAGATGATATCATATATTTAATTTCAAATTTTAATTGTCCATTATGATCCTATTGTAATTAACTTTGCATATTAGCCCTTTGTATCCTAAAAATTTCCTATAATCACTTCTTAGTTCCTGGAAGGTTTGTTTTCTCAATTTTGCATTTTCCACATAGACAGTCATGTCACTTATGGACACAGTTTTATTTTTCCTTCCCAATCTATATAACCTTTCTTTCTTTCTTTCTTTCTTTCTTTCTTTCTTTCTTTCTTTCTTTCTTTCTTTCTTTCTTTCTTTCTTTCTTTCCTTCTTCCTTCCTTCTTTCTTTCTTTCTTTCTTTCTTTCTTTCTTTCTTTCTTTCTTTCTTTCTTTCTTTCTTTCTCTCTCTCTCTCTCTCTCTCTTTCTTTCTTTCTTTCTTTCTTTCTTTCTTTCTTTCTTTCTTTCCTCTTCTTCTTCTTCTTCTTTTTGTCTTATTGTATTAGTTAGGAGTTCTGATACAATCGTGAATAAGAGTGATGAGAGAGAACATTCTGCTTTGCTCCTAATTTTAGAGGAAAAGCATTTAATTTCTAACCATTAAGTATGATGCTAAGCTATCAGGTTTTGTCAACATTTTTTATCAAGTTGAGAAATGTTATTCTCAATTCTTGGCTTGCTGAGAGGTTTTATTATGTATAAGTAGGCATTAGTTGTATTAAAATTCTTAATATTTTTAATATAATTATATGATTTTTCTTTAGCCTGTTGGTGTGATGAATTATATTACTTTTTGTATCTTGAACCAACTGTAGCATGAATAAGTAGCAGTTGATTATAATTCTTTCTATACATTGCTGGATTTGATATTCTAAAATTTTGTTGAAGAATTTTCCAATATTCAGAAGAATAATGTTCCTTTCTTGGAATGCCTTTTTCTGTTTTATTGTTGTTGTTGTTGTTTTTAAGGTAATGCCCATCTCCTGGAATGAGTTAGAAAATGTTCCTTTTCTGCTTTTTGCTGGGAGAAATTATAGACAACTACTATAATCTCTTATTTGGTAGAATTCATCAATGAAAACTGTGTATGCTTTTTCTGGGGAGGAGTATTAATCACTAAGTCAATTTCTTTAATAGATAAAGGCCAATTAGATTAATTCTCTTGTGAGAAAGAGTTTATGTCCTTGGCACACAAACTTCCGGTAAATAGTGTCTTTATAGAAATTGGTGCATTTAATTTAAATTAACAAATTTGGGGGCATGGAATTATTTGCAACATTATTTTATAATCCTTTTAATGGACACAAGATCAGTAATGATGATTCCAGTTTCCAATATTAGTAATTTGTGCTTTCTCTCTTTTTCTTAGCTATCCCCTATAGATGTCTATCAATTCTATTGTATTTCCACAGAACCAGCTTTTGGTTGCATTGATTTTCTCTGTTGATTTGTTTTGAATGTCATTGATTTATATTCTAATTTTTATTATTTCCTTTATTCTACATGTTTCAGTTTCATGTTGCTCTTCATTCTCTAGTTTCTCAAGGTGGAAGTGTGTTGTTTAAAAATTTTTAAATATTTATTTCTTTTGAGAGACAGAGAGAGCACAAGCAGGGGAGGGCAAAAAGAGGGAGACACAGAATCTGAAGCAGGCTCCAGACTCTGAGGTGTCAGTACAGAGCCTGGTGAGGGCTCAAACTCACCAGTAGTGAGATCACGATCTGAGCCAAAGTTGAACACTCAACTGACTGAGCCACCCAGGCACCCCGGAAGTGCGTTGTTTAATCTCTAAATATTTTCAGATATCTTAGCTATCTTTCTGTATTGCTTTCTACTTTAGTTCACTGTGGTCTGAGAGAAAACTTGGTATGATTTCTATTTTTAATTTCTTTGAGTTTTGCTTTATGACTAACAATGTGGCCTATCTTAATGAATAGTCTATATAATTGAGAAGAATGTGTATTCTGCTGTTATTGAATGATATATTCAGTAAATATCAATTACATCTAGTTGATTGATGGTGCTATTCAGTTCAGC
Organism: Crocuta crocuta; assembly: GCF_008692635.1. Taxonomy (NCBI): domain Eukaryota; kingdom Metazoa; phylum Chordata; class Mammalia; order Carnivora; family Hyaenidae; genus Crocuta; species Crocuta crocuta. The sequence goes on from NW_027551558.1 coordinate 182,102, forward strand.
TGTATTGTTACTGGTTTTCTGCCTACTGGATCTGCCAATTACTTACTGAGGTGTATTGAAATCTCCAAACTCTAATAGTGGATTTGTCTGTTTCTCCTTGTAGTTTTATCAGATTTTACCCCACTTATTTTGACACTCTGTCATTAGATGCATACAAGTTAAGGATTGTTATGTCTTCTTGGAGAATTTGCCCCTTTATCATTATGGAATGTCTTCCCTTTTACTGATATTTTTCCTTCTTCTGGATTGTGGTTTCTCTGATATATAGCTACTCTAGCTTTCTTTTCATTAATATTGGCGGGATAGCTTTCTCTATTTGTTTACTTTTTTTTTTAATGTTTTATTTATTTCTAGGAGAGAGAAAGACAGCGTGAGCAGAGGAGGGTCAGAGAGATAGGGAGTCACAGACTGAAACAGTCTCCAGGCTCTGAGCTGGCAGTCAGCACAGAGACCAACGCTGGGCTCTAACCCACAAACCGCGAGATCATGACCCAAGCGAAAGTCAGACGCTTAACCGACTAAGCCACCCAGGCGCCCCTGTATTTGTTTACTTTTAATCTATCTGTACCTTTCTATTTGAAGTGGGATTTTTGTAGACAACATATAGCTGGGGATTGACTTTTATATTCACTTTGTCAGCTTTTGTCTTTATATGGTGTATTTATACCATTCACATTTAAAGTGATTGTAAGTACGATTGAATGAATATCTTCCACGTTTCTAGCTTTTTATTTGTTGAACGTATTATTTGTTCCTTTAAAAAACCAGTTTCCTCTTTTTTTCTGCTTTCTCTTGTTTTAATTGAGTGTTTTATATGCTTTGATTTTCTTTCCTTTTAGAGCATTATCAAAAACAGCTTCAAAAATGTTTGATGACTTCCCTAAACTTTTCAGTATACCATTAGAACTAGTCTACATCTATTTTCAAATAATTCTATACGGCTTCATGGGCAGTGCAGAAGTCTTATAGCAAAGAACCCCTATTCTCCCCTCAAATCCCTTTTAACATCATTTATTTCACATAACCAGGTACTATAATCATCCAATAGTTAGTGGTAGTAGTTGCTATTACTACTTGAAGAGGAGGTCAACAAAGAGCAAGAAAAAATTAAAAAAATTAATTTTACTTAATTCCTTCCTTCCTTAATGCTCTTCCTTTATTTAGATCCAAGGTTATTTTAGAGTTCTTGCAGGGCTCATCTGCTGGTAATAAGTTTCCTCGGTTTTGTCTGAGAACATCTCTATTCTTTACTTTTGAAAGGTAATTTCACCAGACACAGATTTTTTCTGTAAACATTTATCTGTATTTCAGTCAGCAGCCCCCCTTGTAGGTAAAATGATTTCAGATGAGAAGTCCAATGTAATTCTCATCCTTTTTCCTAAATTGGAAACTTGACTTAAACAGGAGGGGTTTTTTTTCAACAATATTTACAATGATTTCCTGGGGAGGGGGGTAAAATCTATGTAACCATGGGAGCCTCTAACACTGAGTCCCAACAGTTCTTAGCTCTCAAGCCAGTCCACACTAAGCCTTCACAAATTGTTTAAAGTGACCATATCAGTGTCCTCAACACATGCTTGATCCAATGGCTTCTAAGTTGGGTAAACTGAGCTAAGCTTTATTTTTTTTATCCACCTTTTCCCCAACCTTTGGATGGATGCTTGCCATGTGATTTTAAATCTCTGATATATCTAGGAAAGGATATTGATTTTTCATTGTTCAATTATTTATCTCCCTGGGAGTACAAGAATTATGACTTCTAACTTCTTTACCTGTTGGAACTAACTGTGTTTTAGAATCTGTCTACCTGGAATCAGTTTTAGTAAATTATATATTCTTTGAAAATTATTTAAGTCACTTAGATATCCAGTATCAAACTGGATTTTATTAAGCAAAGTAAACTACAAACTTTTTAAAACATTTCTTCTCTATCTGTACTTACTGCATCCCTATCATTTATTATGTTGATCTTGTGTGTTTTACCTGATTTTTTTCTCATATTAAATTAATGTTTTATTTAGTTTATTCTTTCTTTGAGAAACAGTTTTTTGCTCACTTATGCTTTTTACTTTAATTTATTTTTGCATCTTCCTTAAAATTGTTTTAATTATTTTTCTAACATCTGAAATGAAATGCTAAATTATTTTATTCCATTAATTCTTTTCTAAGTATGAGTGTTTAAGAAATTACTTTTCCTCTGAGTACTATCGTACGTGACTTATTATATATTGCAATGTGTAGCATTCCAGGAAATTCCATTAAAAATTTTTTTTCACCTTATTTTTTTCATAACTTATTGTCAAGTTGGTTTCCATGTAACACCCAGTACTCATCCCAAAAGTACCCTCCTCCATGCCCATCACCCCCCTTCCCCTCTACCCCACTACCATCAGATCTCAGTTTGTTCTCAGTATTCAAGAATCTCTCATAGTTGCCTCCATCCCTCTCCCCAAGTATTTTTTCCCCTTTTCCTCCACCATGGTCCTCTGTTAAGTTTCTCCTGTTCTACTTGTAAGTGAAAACATATGGTATCTGTCCTTCTCTGCCTGACTTCTTTTGCTCAGCATAACATCTAAGAGTTCCATCCACATTGGTACAAATGGCCAGATTTCATTCTTTCTCATTGCCATGTAGTATTCCATTGTATAGATAAATGACATCTTCTTGATCCATTCGTCCGTTGATGTACATTTAGGCTCTTTCCATAATTTGGCAATTGTTGAAAGTGCTGCTGTGAACATTGGGGTACATGTTCCCCTATTATAGGCACTCATTTATCCCTTGGGTAAATTCCTAGCAGTGCTATTCCTGGAGGAGTTCTATTGTTAATTTTTTGAGGAACCTTCACACTGTTTTCCAAAGGGGCTGCACCAGTTTGCATTCCCAACAACAGTGTAGGAGGGTGCTCATTTCTCCACATCCTCACCAGAATTTATAGTCTTATTTGTTCATTTTCACCACTCTGACTGTCATGAGGTGGTATCTCAGTGTGGTTTTGATCTGTATTTCCCTGATGAGGAGATGCTGAGCATCGTTTCATGTGTCTGTTGGCCATGTGAATGTCCTCTTTGGGGAAGTGTCTGTTCATGTCTTCTGTCCATTTCATCACTGGATTATTTGTTTTTTAGGTGTGAAGTTTGGTGAGTTCTTTATAGATTTTGGATACTAGCCTTTTATCTGATATCTCATTTGCAACTATATTTTCCCAATCTGTCGGTTGCCTATTAGTATTATAGATTGTTTCCTTTGCCATGCAGAAGCTTTTTATCTTGATGAGATCTCAATAGTTCATTTTTGCTCTTGATTCCCTTGGCTTTAGGGATGTGTCAAGTAAGAAATTGCTGCGGTTGAGGTCAAGGAGGTTGTTTCCTGCTTTCTCCTCTAGGGTTTTGATGGTTTCCTGTCTCACATTCAGGTCTTTTATCCTTTTTGAGTTTATTTTTGTGTATGGTGTGAGAAAATGATCTAGATTCATTATTCTGCATGTTGCATCCAGTTCTCCCAGCACCATCTGTTAAAGAGGCTGTCTTTTTACCATTGGATACTCTGTCCTGTTTTGTCAAAGACTAATTGGCCATACATTTGTGGGTCCAATTCTGGGTTTTCTATTCTATCCCATTGGTTTATGTGTCTGTTTTTGTGCCAATACCATATTGTCCTGATGACTACAGCTTTGTAGTAGAGGTTAAAGTCTGGGATTGTGATGTCTCCCATTTTGGTTTTCTTCTTCAATATTACTTTGGTATTTAGGGTCTTTTGTGGTTCCATACAAATTTTAGGATGGTTTGTTCTCATTTTGAGAAGAATGCTGGTGCAATTTTGATTGGATTACATTGAATGTGTAGATTACTTTGGTTAGTAATGACATTTTAACAATATTTATTCTTCTGATCCATGAGCATGGAATGTTTTTCCATTTCTTTGTGTCTTCTTCAATTTCCTTCGTAAGTTTTCTATAGTTTTCATTACACAGATCTATTATGTCTTTGGTTAGGTTTCTTCCTAGGTATTTTATGTTTTGTGTGTGTGTGTGTGTGCAATTGTGAATGGGATCAGTTTCTTGATTTCTCTTTCTGTTGCTTCATTATTGGTGTATAAAAAGGCAAAAGATTTCTGTATGTTGATTTTGTACCCTGCATTTTGTTGAGTTCATGGATCAGTTCTAGTAGGCTTCTGGTGGAGTCTGTCAGGTTTTCCACGTAGAGTATTATGTCATCTATGAAAATTGAAACTTTAACTTCTTCTTTGCCAATTTGGATGCCTTTTATTTCCTTTTGTTCTCTGATTGCTGATGCTAGGACTTCCAGCACTGTTAAACAAAGGTGGTAAGAGTGGACATTCCTGCCATGTTCCTGATCTCAGGGAGAAAGTTTTCAGTTTTTCCCCATTGAGGATGATATTAGCTGTGAGTTTCTCATAAATGGCTGTTATGATGTTTAAGTAAGTTCCTTCTATCCCAACTTTCTCGAGGGTCTTAATTAAGAAGGGATGCTGTATTTTGTCAAATGCTTTTTCTGAATCTACCAACAGGAGTATATGGTTTTTATCTTTTCTTTTGTTGATGTGATGTATCACATTGATTGATTTGCGAATATTGAACCAGCCCTGTAACCCAGGAATGAATCCCACTTGATCTTGATCTTGGTGGATAATTCTTTTTGTGTGCTGTTGAATTTGATTTGCAAGTATCTAGTTGAGGATTTTTGCATCTATATTCATCAAGGATGTTGGCCTGTAGACCTCCTTTTTTGCTGGGTCTCTGTCTGGCTTGGGAATCAAAGTGATGCTGGCTTCATAGAATGAGTCTGGAAGTTTTCCTTCCATTTCTATTTTTTGCAATAACTTGAGAAGAATGGGTATTAACTCTAATTTAAATGTCTGGTAGAATTCCCCAGGGAAGCTATTTGGCCCAGGGCTTTTATTTGTTGGGAGATTTTTGATAACTGATTTGATTTCCTCACTTGTTATGGGTCTGTTCAGATTTTCTATCTCTTCTTGTGTGAATTTTGGTAGTGTGTATGTATTAGGAATTTGTCCATTTTTTCTAAGTTGTCCAATTTGTTGGCGTGTAATTTTTCATAGTATTCCCTGATAATTGTTGGTATTTCTGAGGGACTGAATGTAATAAATCCATTTTGATTCATGATTTTCTCTATATGGGTGCTCTCTCTCTCTCTCCCTCTCTCTCCTTTTTTCTGAAGCCTGGGTAGAGGTTTATCAATTTTGTTTATTTTTTTCAAAAAAACAACTCGGTTTCATTTATCTGTTCAACCATTTTTGTGGATTCTATATTGTTTATTTCTGCCTTGATCTTTATTATCTCTCTTCTGCTGTTTTGGGTGCTCTTGCTGCTCTGCTTCTAGTTCCTTTAGGTGTGCTGTCAGATTTTTTTACTTGCTTATTTTCTAGTTTCTTGAATAGAACTGGAGTGCAATGTACTTTCCTCTTAGGACTGCTTTTGCCATATCCCAGAGTTTGAATTGTTGTATTTTCATTTTCATATGTTTTCATATATTGTTTAATTTCTTCTTTAATTGCCTGGTTGACATGTTCATTTTTTAGTAAAGTGTTCTTTAACTTCCATGTTTTTGGAGGGTTTTCAGAATTTTTCATGTGATTGATTTCAAGTTTTATCACATTGTGATATGAAAATGTACATGGTATGCTCTTAATTCTTTTATATTTATTGAGGACTGCTTTATGACCCAGTCTGTGGTCTATCCTGAAGATTGTGCTATGTGCATTTGAGAAGAAAGTGAATACCATAGACTTGGGATGTTAAGTTCTAAATACATTTGTCAAATCCATCTGGTCCAATGTGTCATTAAAGTCCATTGTTTATTTAGTGATTTTCTGTCTAGTTGATTTATCCATTACTGTAAGAGGAGTACTAAAGTTCCCTGCAATTAGCACATTCTTATAATAAGATTGTTTCTGTTTGTGATTAATATTTTTTGTGTATTTGGGTCCACCTGAATCGGTGCATAGACATTTATAATTGTTAGCTCTTCATGATGGATAGACCCTGTAATTATATAATGCCCTTCTTCCTCCCTTGTTACTACCTTTGCTTTAAAATCCAGTTGGTCTGATATAAATATGGATACTCTAGCTTTCTTTTGACTTCTAGTAGCATGATAGATATTTCTCCATCCCCTTACTTTCAACCTGAACATGTCCTCAGATCTGAAATGAGTCTCTTGTAGACAGCAAAGAGATGGATTTTGTTTTTTTATCCCTTCTGATACTCTATGTCTGGAGCATTTAGTCCATTTACATTCAGTGTTACTATTGAAAAATATGGGTTTAGNGAGTTTGAATTGTTGTATTTTCATTTTCATATGTTTTCATATATTGTTTAATTTCTTCTTTAATTGCCTGGTTGACATGTTCATTTTTTAGTAAAGTGTTCTTTAACTTCCATGTTTTTGGAGGGTTTTCAGAATTTTTCATGTGATTGATTTCAAGTTTTATCACATTGTGATATGAAAATGTACATGGTATGCTCTTAATTCTTTTATATTTATTGAGGACTGCTTTATGACCCAGTCTGTGGTCTATCCTGAAGATTGTGCTATGTGCATTTGAGAAGAAAGTGAATACCATAGACTTGGGATGTTAAGTTCTAAATACATTTGTCAAATCCATCTGGTCCAATGTGTCATTAAAGTCCATTGTTTATTTAGTGATTTTCTGTCTAGTTGATTTATCCATTACTGTAAGAGGAGTACTAAAGTTCCCTGCAATTAGCACATTCTTATAATAAGATTGTTTCTGTTTGTGATTAATATTTTTTGTGTATTTGGGTCCACCTGAATCGGTGCATAGACATTTATAATTGTTAGCTCTTCATGATGGATAGACCCTGTAATTATATAATGCCCTTCTTCCTCCCTTGTTACTACCTTTGCTTTAAAATCCAGTTGGTCTGATATAAATATGGATACTCTAGCTTTCTTTTGACTTCTAGTAGCATGATAGATATTTCTCCATCCCCTTACTTTCAACCTGAACATGTCCTCAGATCTGAAATGAGTCTCTTGTAGACAGCAAAGAGATGGATTTTGTTTTTTTATCCCTTCTGATACTCTATGTCTGGAGCATTTAGTCCATTTACATTCAGTGTTACTATTGAAAAATATGGGTTTAGAGTCATTGTGTTCTCTGTAGGATTCCTGCTTGTAGTGGTGTCTCTGGTACATTGTGTCCCTTGCAACATTTTCCTCATAGCGTCCCCCTCAGGATTTCTTGTAGGGCTGGTTAGTGGTGATGAATTCTTTCAAATTTTGTTCATTTGGGAAAACNATAATGCCCTTCTTCCTCCCTTGTTACTACCTTTGCTTTAAAATCCAGTTGGTCTGATATAAATATGGATACTCTAGCTTTCTTTTGACTTCTAGTAGCATGATAGATATTTCTCCATCCCCTTACTTTCAACCTGAACATGTCCTCAGATCTGAAATGAGTCTCTTGTAGACAGCAAAGAGATGGATTTTGTTTTTTTATCCCTTCTGATACTCTATGTCTGGAGCATTTAGTCCATTTACATTCAGTGTTACTATTGAAAAATATGGGTTTAGAGTCATTGTGTTCTCTGTAGGATTCCTGCTTGTAGTGGTGTCTCTGGTACATTGTGTCCCTTGCAACATTTTCCTCATAGCGTCCCCCTCAGGATTTCTTGTAGGGCTGGTTAGTGGTGATGAATTCTTTCAAATTTTGTTCATTTGGGAAAACCTTTGTATCTCCTTCTACTCTGAATGAGAGCCTTGCTGAATAGAGGATTCTTGACTGCATATTTTTTTCTGTTCATCACATTGAAGATTTCATGCCATTCCTTTCTGGCCTGCCAAGTTTCACTAGATAGATTTGCAGCCACTTTGATAGGTCTCCCTTTGTATGTTAGGGCCCTTTTATCCTTAGCTGCTTTCACTGTTCTCTCTTTGTCCTTATATTTTGCCTGTTTAACTATGATATGTCATGCAGAAGATAAATTCAAGTTACGTCTGAGGGGAGTTCTCTGTGCCTCTTGGATTTCAATGTCTGGTTCCTTCTGCAGATTGGGGAAGTTCTTGGCTATAATTTGTTAAAGTACCCCTTCAGCTCCTTTCTCTCCTTCTTATGGAATTCCTAGAATATGGATATTGTTCCTTTTGATTGCATCACTCCATTCTCAAATTATCCTTTTTTGCTCCCGCATCAGTTTCTCTCTTTTTTTTTCTTGGCTTCCTCTTTTCCTCCAATTGTGTCTTTGAATTTGCCTAGTCTCTTCTCTGCATCTTTAAGCCACTCAGTGGCTGCCTCCATTTTAGAATGCTCCTCATTCAAAGCATTTTTTACTGCATCACAACTATTTTTAGGTCCATAATCTTTGTGCCAATAGCTTCTCTGGTGTCTTCCATGCCGTTCTCAAGCCCAACAATTAATTTTATGACTATTGTTCTAAATTCTTGGTCAGTTATGTTGCTTATATCTGTTTTGAGCAATTCTTTAGCTGTCATTTCTTCCTGGAATTTCTTTAGAGGAGAGTTCTTCCGTTTCATCAATTTTGGCTAGCTTTCTCTCTTAAGTTTTATTTTATTTATTTTATTTTTTAATGTTTTTTTTTATTTATTTCTGAGAGAGAAAGAGAGATACAGTGTGAGCAGGGGAGGGTCAGAGAGAGAGGGAGATACAGAATCTGAAAGGGGCTCCAGGCTCTGAGCTGACAGTCAGCACAGAGCCCAATGCGGGGCTCGAACACACGAACTGTGAGTTCATGACCTGAGCCAAAGTCGGATGCTTAACTGATTGAGCCACCCAGGTGCCCCTCTGTCTCTTGTAAGTTTTAAAAGATTGTGATGGGCTTTGCACCTGTGAGTTCTGCTATATTAAAGGAGGCTCATTGACTGTCCATTGTCTGTCCATTCAGGAAGTGTTCTTTTAATGGTGTCCCTTGGTCTCTCTTGCTGTGCCTTTGGCTATTTTATTTCCCTACTCATAATGATATTTGGGACTCTCCACCATGTGTACTTTGGCTTGTTTCTTGAGGTATCCCTGAAAAGAAAAACAGACAAACACACAGGGAACAAAAGCATGCAAACACACATACAAATAAAACTAACAAGCAAACCAAATGGGAAAACAACAACAACAACAAAAGACAAAGGACAGTCTAAAAGCATAAAACCAGAAACCCCAATTACAAATAAAGAGCAGGGTGGAGGCAGTGCTGATGGAAGAGCATATGCAAAGAGAGAAATGACAAGGGGTGGGGAGAAAGTGAAGTTGAACCTTGACCGGACAGAGAGACTAAAAGGCTTAATTCAGAGAGAGAAACAGGAGAATATGGTAGGAGGTGAGGAGAAAGAAATGAAGATAATGTTACCCAAAGAAACTATATAGTCAGATTATTCCTGAGAGAGAGAGAGAAAGGAAGGTAAAGAGGGAGGTGTAGGATATACATGAAGAGAATAGATTAAATATGACTGTTTAAGCAAACCAATGACCAGCGTGCCCAGTCCAGCAAAGAAGAGAGATAAGAATGGGATAAAGGAAAAAATATCTGAATAGAAAGAGTTGATCTAGAGTTAATCACGGCAATGCATCAATGTGGGTCTTGCCCCGGATTCTGGTTTTAAAAAAAAAAAAAAAAAGCAGCTCTCCAGTGCGGTTGGGTGTGGTTTTGTGTAGGCAGGTCTTGCCTCCACTGCTGGTCCTGTGGGCCTCTCCCTGAGTCCCCGCCTTGGTTGTTGTGGGGAAAAAACTGGTGGCTCCCTAGATCCTTCTCGAAGCAAGTGTTGCAAATCACTCTTTTGGGTCTGATCTCCCTGTGCTGCGGGTTTAGCCAAGGTGGGCCATGTTCTATGTCCCGACACCACCTCGTTTCCAGATCTTAGTCCATGCACTTTAATGATACCTCCTGAAATGTAACCCCGCAGGCCTGGCAGCTTCCTAGCCAGGGATCGAGTAGGGAGAGTAGGGGAGTAATTTCTCCTAGCACCGCCTGGGACCCGGGCTCCCACCCCAAAGAAAGCGCCACGGCTAGAGAGAGGATCTCTCTCTGAACACGCTGCGATTAGAGACAGGATGATAGGATCCCTCTCCATCCCACGCCGAGGTTTTTTTCTTCTTCAAGGACAGTTCTGTGAGCAGTTTCACCCTCTCTTTCTCTTCCCCTCTTCTCTCCACGGCTGTATGTGGAGGGGGTTCCCTCCCCTTTGTGCCTCCGGGGCCCAGTTCCCAGTTCCCAATCACGCACCTATCAGGCTGTCTTCTTAGTGGACACTGTCTCTTTTCCACCCAGACTCTTGCGGTTCAGTGTTCTATTGCTTCAGCCCTTCTTTGTTTGAGAGATGTGGGCGGGCGAAAAGTACAGAGCTCCTAGTTCTCCACCATCTTCCTTTCACACAAGTCTCTTAGAAATCTTTAAACTGTACAAATCATTTTCATGTTCATTGTCTCATTTAGTCCTCAAATCACCTCATGAGATAGGTATTATTTTCCCATTAGAAATGACCACCTCCTAAATCCTTACTGGTTTCTCAAGAAAAATTGATTGTGAATGTTGAGGTGGTTGTTGTTGTTTTTTTTATATGGTTATGTTGGATGCTTAAATGAACAGGTATTTTCGGTTCAAGGAGGCAGACTAGAAAAGCACATATCCTTTCTGTTCCTCCTGAAACCATATTTAATACAAGTAAAGAAATACCAAAATTAATACCAATCAAAGCCAAGAGAATTTGGAAGTCATCAACTACAGAAAGATTTTGATACATTTTGAGAATGCAAAAAGTGAAATGCAGGACTGACGCATAAAATAATCAAGAAAATACAGTCCAAAGAAGGGGCTGCACAAGGCCAGTCTGCTTCTGCTGAGTTCTGTGTAGAGTCAAGAGACACAGATAAGAGAGACCTTATCTCAAGATAAGAGAGAGTAGGGGTTGAAAACAAGGAGACAAAAGATATTTAGGGGGAAAAAGTTCATTTAATGAGTTCGATGGGTCACTCATTCTTCCCTCCATAGTAGCTCTGTAGGAATTACAACAGATTATTGGTGAGCAAGACAAGAGAAAAGGGAAGGAGTGTTGAACCACAGGGTGTCAGCTCTGGTTCATTGTCACTACTACCGCCTCCATCCAAGACTGCTCACCCATGACTTCATTTACTATAACTGGAGATTGTTGCTTCATAAATTGTCAAATGAGAAGGAATCTTCCTGGCAACCATAATTTGCGGTTATTATAAAAATAATTTTATTAGTGATTAAATTAATAATTTAAAAAATGTTTTGTATTAATAAATTCTGTCTCAACATGTTTGCTTTTGCCAAGGCAAATTATCTCAGAATAACCACTTGCCATCTAATATATTTTGCCTGTAAGGACAAGTAAGAGAACATCTATATTTCAAAAAAAAAAGCATCCTATCCGTCTACTCTCATTTGACAAAAGAAGTCAAGACTGAGATCCTCCTGAGGTATCCTTACCCAAATTTCCTTCTATTGTCCTGAAGCATCAACATGCATCATGTACTTAATTTTTCCTCCCTGGGAAATAAAACGATGGAAATAAGATGATTGTAATTTATTGTTTTTAAATATATCTGACATCATTAGATTTTTCAGAGTTCTAATAAGAAATCTCTGCCCAAAATTGTACAAGCTTGCTATTTCTGTTCAAACAAACACTGCCAAGAGACTGTTCCTTACTGAACTCAAAGGATATGAAAGGACTTGTGTTTAAATATGTTCTCTGGAAATCATTTTTGCTCTTAGAGAGATTAGAAATATTTCTTCTTTTTCCCCCCAAACAGAATTAGTATCTGAGAAAAAACTTTTGTGTCCTACCAACCCCCAATTTTGTTGGGAATGGAAGTCCAAATTTGCTCTAACATACTATAAAAGCTCTCAAAACCAGAGCACTAAAGCTAATTGTGTAATATATGAATTATGCCCAGTGCTATTTTAAATATGAAGGGGTGCCTGGGCGGCTCAGTCGGTTAAGCCTCCGACTTCAGCCCAAGTCATGATCTCAGGGTTAGTGAGTTTGAACCCCGCATTGGGCTCTGTGCTGGCAGCTAGCTCAGAGCTGGGAAAATGCTTCTGATTCTGTGTCTCCCTCTCTCTCTGACCCTCCTCTGCTCATGCTGTCTGTATCACTCTCTCAGAAAAAATTAAAACATTAACAAAATAAATATGAAAAAATAAACACAGTAAAGCCTTGGTTCACGAGCATAATTTGTTCTGTGAACGTGATTGTAGTCCTAAGCACTTGTCTATCAAAGCCAATTTCCCCATAATAAATAATGGAAACTCAGATGATTTATCCACAAACCAAAAATAATCATATAAAATTCTTTACAATACTGCACTATAATACAAAAAATAAAGAAAATACAAAATATAAAGAAAAATATACAAATTAACCTGCACTTCCCTTTGAAAACCTTCATGGCTGGTGTGAAGGAGACAAGAGAGAAAAGGGTTAATGTGTAGGATGAGTTTCATTATTGCTAACGGATGGTGACTACACTACAGTATTAATAAGCTCTTGTCATATGTTCTATTTTATGTAACTGGCATTAAGGCAGCAGAGGAAAGGGGCCATATCTGCAGGCAGCCTGACCTAGAATGAAGCAAATCAGTCCTAAGCTTACCCTTGTATGGAAAAGCAAAGAACTGCCCACAGGTGCTTTGAAGTGACAAAAAATACACCAGTGCCAGTTGTGGACACCTTCTAATATTCTGAAAAATCACTGATTTCTGCCAAACATCGTAGCCTGAGACAGAGCATCAGAGCATGGGAGATGATTACACACAATTCCACAGAGAAATAGGGAGAGAGACTCACAGAGACAGAAAGACAGAGAGAACCATTGGCTCAATTGTCATGTGACATTTGGCATCATGTACTCCTTGTATTACAAGACATCACTCGTTTATCAAGTTAAAATTTATCAGAAATGTCTTGGGGCGCCTGGGTGGCTTAGTCGGTTAATCGTCCAACTTTCGCTTAGGTCATGATCTCACGGTTCGTGGGTTCGAGCCCTGCGTTGGGCTCTGTGCTGACTGCCAGCTCAGAGCCTGGAGCCTGTTTCAGTCTGTGACTCCCCCTCTCTCTGACCCTCCCTGCTCACGCTGTCTCTCTCTCTCTCTCCTAGAAATAAATAAAAACATTAAAAAAAAAAAGAAATGTCTACTTGTCTTGTGGAACACTTGCAGAACAAGCTACTCACAGTCCAATATTTTATTGTGATTAGATGTATATATAATATAATATATAAAATTTTTAATATATATTTTTTTACTGATCTATAGGATTCTTGGTTCTGAAAGTCATGCGTGTCATGTCCCAGATATGCAACATCAGTCCCATGAGAGAGAAAACACTTCAATGAAGTAAGCCACAGAAACGAGATTCAAACCAGGAAAAGCCACATGTAGGCCAAGATTTTTCAAAACTTCTTCCTCATGCTAAAGCTTCCAGCTCCTAGACAATAATACATGTTTCTCTTGCCAGACACCCAAGTATATCTCTCCCCTCTTGGTGATAAGAATCTCTAGAATTCTGTTTAAGTGCCAACAATGTGAGGTGAAGAATGAACCTGCCTGGCATGCTCACAACGACCAAATTGTGTTGACCTTTCTTTAATCCAATACATTGCTCCACTCTTAACTCACAATAAATGACATATTTGCTTTCTAGACATTAGTGAGGTGCCTTACTAGACATGTTCCTTAGAAGGCCAGAAAAGCTGGCTTCTAATTCATATGGAATAATCCACTGGTGAATTTCTTCCACGTAAACTACAACATATCTAGAATATAATCTTTTATATTAATCCATATAATCTTATGTATTTGGATTCTTCAGAGTAGACCAAAGAGAAAATCTGAGCTGCAAGTTTCAGTTACAAATGTGGGATGGTACTATGCTTACCACTGGTGGTCCATGACCTACATCTTCTGAGACCAGAACCCAGTGTGGTCCCTGATTAATTTATGAATTGTGCTTTTGTTCAAGAAGGCTTGGTCCTGGGCAGTGCTTGTGCTCACTGTATATATGGTACCATGCTAAGTACCCTAAGGACTAGGAAAAAGAAAAAAAAAACCATGGTAACACATGATGCATACATGGTAAGAAAGCACCACAGTCCAGAGTAAGAGCNGTGCTAAGTACCCTAAGGACTAGGAAAAAGAAAAAAAAAAAACCATGGTAACACATGATGCATACATGGTAAGAAAGCACCACAGTCCAGAGTAAGAGCTCTGGGAGTCACTTGCTGGGTTTGAATCCCAGCTAAGGCACCACCACCTGTGTAACCTGAGGGGCTGTCTAAATTGTAAATGTTGTTTCGCCAAATTCCTCAAAAGGAAGAAAGCAAGAACCTGCCTGCCAGGAAGGGAGGTCTTGGGGTGCAGCATCTAGTCAGGTGAGGGTTTGGCGAATGCTTGGAAACTGCCGCGGTCTGTAGAGTGATGCTGAAAGCCTGAGCAGACGCAGCGAAGATGAATCTGGCTCTACGCCTCACAGGAAAGCAGAGAGAATCCTGGGCCAGCGGGCCACTCCCTCGCAGAGTTGGGAGGCCCCCAGAGCTCATCTTTCTTGGGGGGGAAGGCTGGCGACACACACCGAGGCGCCGAGAGACCCAACAACCACTTCAAGCCCCTACATCCCCATGCAGTGGCCCTGCTGGTTGTGTACACGTGCCAACGGTCACACCCTCAAGGGCAGCTGGCAGCCTATACTGGCAGCCTGTACTAGAAGTCCTAGGCACTGGGGCCTAATGGGCAGGGCTTTGGGGCCTCCCCTTAGCCCTGTGCTGTGGTCTCTTGAGAAGCTGCGCCTGCGCATCCTTCTTTGTGACGTGTTCCAGGGAAGCATCACTAGGGCCAAGCTTAGCCTGGTTCAGGCTCAGTGCGTGTTTGAACTAGAGAGGAGTTAGAAGCTCCGGAGGGGCTCTCCAGCTTTTATACTTTAATCTCGCCATCGTTTGCCTCACAACCAGATCAATATGGGCAATCTACTTAGTAAGTTTCGTTTCCAATCCACTGCAGCTGTCCCCTGCATAGAAGTGTTCGGCCTCTGGTCCTCCCCGCCCATGGTCCCCATCCTCCACCTGGAAGGGCCCACCCCGCTGCTCCTTCACCTGCCCTGAACCCTGGGCACAGGCTATACCACTGGGATCATAGGGCTTTACCAGCTAACTTTCATGTCCCCCGGAGGAGGTGGTACCCCATCCCCCAGGCTGCATGTACCTCTCTGGGCAAGCTCCCCTTGGTGAACTGGAGTAACCCTCCGAAAAAAACCTGTGCTGTCTTCTCATAATTCAGTCATGTTTTGGCACTCCAGAGCCATAAGAATCCATCCTCTGGAGATCAAATTAACTCTCCAGCGTTCGCTCTCTCAGGTTGTAGAGGGGGCTGCGGAGCTGGTCCCATCCAGGTACCTCTTACTTTTGTGCCCAAATGGGATGGAAGAAAAGGTCCAAAAAGATCCCAGAGGAAAGATGGAGGATCCTGTAAGGACCAAAGGGCAGGATGGTGGGAACAGAGCCCCCTATAGCTGCAGGGATATACAGTTAAGATCTAGTCCCCTGGAGATCAGTGGAATTCTCAGCTCCCGGCAGTGCAGCCCTGCACCTTTGGACCTCCATCCTAGTCCTCCAGAAGACAGTTTGAGGAAGGACACCCACAAGTCTCTGATTAACTCCTCCCCTGAAGTCCATGTAGTCACCTCCTCACATGGCCCTGCCAGAGATGTCATGCCTCATACAGATGCAGCCGTGCTCTCCGACCCAACCCCATGCTGCCCCTTACAGCAGGAGACATCAGCAAAGGAAGTGTCGAGTGAAAACCATCAGTCTTCTGAAAGCACATCAGACCTTTCCAGGAAGGAGATATGGGGTGGTGAGCCTTCAGGCCTGACATCAGCAAGGAAGTGTCTGGTGAAAAGTATCAGCCTATGGGGGAAGCATACCTATCCAAGGAAGAGAAACAGGCTAAGGAGCCTTCAGGCATCTCATCAAGGAGCTCTTTTCCTCCTGTATCTGCCAACAGTAGGCCCTGCAAACGGAAAAGATCCATGCCACCTTCTCTGTCACTGCCACACCACAGCCACAGTTGTGGGGCCACGGTGAGTTGCCCCCACCTCCTAAGCTTCCTTGCATAGCTATTGACAAAAACCTGGACATCTTGAAGAATACCAAATGTCAGAAGAATAAGATCTTGGAGGGCAGAAGAGAGATCAAAGCAGACTGCTTGGACACTCAGCCTGCCCTTGCTTTCTCCTTACTTGAAACAGAGACTGCTAACTGTCTGCCTTTGAGCATTAACACTTTGCAAACCCCTAGTCCTATAGCTGACTTGGCTGACCAATCTGCCAGGCTCCCCATCTGTTCCTCCATCTTCACCACCAAATATTGGTCAAGAGACAGCAAGCATAGTTTTAAAATCTCCTGCTGCTCCTGCTGGGTCTGTTCCTCATCTTAGTTTCAATGCCATTTGAGGAATTTCTCAGTAAAAAGAAGGCCCTCTTCAGCTGGTCACTGCTACATCATCTCCTAGTACTGACCTCACCATGCTTCCTAACACCTCAAGACCCACCCTACAGCCACCCTCCTGCAAAGCAGAATCCCCAATGCCTATGTGTGTAGATCTTCCCCCACCTGTGCTACCCACCCATCTTCCAAACCTTCCACAAATAGCCCTGTTTCAAACATACAGACCAACAGTTCTTTTTTTTTTTTTTTTAATNCTGAGCCACCCAGCTGCCCCTCCAGCCCATCAGTTCTAAGGCAATGGCTTCTACCATCGCAGCCTCTACATCTACCTCTAAGCTTACCTCAGATCCTTGTGCTGTCAACATGAACACCACCCCACCTTCAAAAGCTCCCAAAGAATCCAAAGTGGGACCATCTTCATTTTGCCAGGGCTGTTGCAATTTGAAACAGAGGCAACCTAAAAAGGTTCCAGTTTCCACCAGTGCACCTGGGTCTCAGAAGACAGCCCTTCTTGCAAATGTTGCTGTTTCCACTAGCTTCCCCTTGGGGGTTCTGGTGTCACCTCCACTCCAGTAGGCAAGTCCCCTACAAACTGCAACTCACCTTCTGACAGTGAAGCCATTGATACTACATCCCCATTTCAGGCTTCCATCATCTATTCCTCCCCTATGTCCAGGGACAACCATGTGCCACTTTACATAGTGCTTCTGGATTCTGATAAGACACCACCTGGTAGCAGTACTATTGTGGCCCAGGACTCTATCCATTTACCTACAAAGTCATCCATTACATAGACCTCAGTTTCCAACCAGTCTGACCCAGGAATCACCTCTCAGCCCACAACTGGGTGCCATAATGGGCAGCAGCCTACCAATTTTTACCTGTTAGGATCACCAGTAACCTCAACACAAGCTATGGGCCCAGCTGCTCTTGTAGCCCAGCCATCCAGAGACAACACAGTGTAGTCAGGTTTGGCAGGTTCTGCATTTATTACTACTATCAGTATCCAGATGACTTCTAGTGACAAGCAAGGCATTGGATTTGGTGTGTCCATCCTAGGTCCCATGTATTCACAAGCATCTGGAGCATTCAACCTTGGGGCAGGACTGAACAAGGCACCAAGCATGATTTCTGTTCCAACATTTAAGTCAGACAATCTGGAATCCCTATGGTAAAAACATGGCTGCTGCTGAAGGAGGAGAAAATACTGTCCCAGTATTTGGAAACAATGCTAGTTCCAGCTTGAATCCAGGCACTTGGGGCCCACACATATATCCAGTTAGTGGAGAAGTGGGTCAGGACTGCAGCATTCACACAGGTGGAGACTCTACAGTCTCCATGACCTATAAGTGTACTAGAAACTCATACAGGCAAAGAAAATGTCCACGTGGAAGAGCCACTATCTTGGAGAACACATGCGTGCCAAGAGACGTGAGGGTTCACCCCCCACAGAGACCCTGCGGCTTACCGGGTCACACTGCCTATGGCGCAGTTGCAAGTGGCAGCACCAACTCTGTGCTTGGACCCACCTTTAGTTCCACATTCCTTCCCAGTAATGGCAATCCACCTGTCCAACATACAGTCAGTAAGCATGGAAAGGACAACATTATTCACAAGACGGTATAACCTGTGTACCAAGAATACTTGCTTCACAGCTAAATAATTGCAGAGCACCCAATACAGATCCAGCAAGTGCTGTAGCAGAAGTAGACAGTATTATACCTATGATGGCAGGCGTCTATATCAGGGACCCTTCAACACAAGGTAAACTAGACCCACGTGAAAGAGCCACCACTGAGGAGAAGAGAGGTGTGTCAGGACACATGGCAGTCTTCTCCTTAACTCCAAGCAACAGAAGCCTACCATCAACAACCCAGGTGGTGGAGTAGTGGGAGACAGCAATGCTGTTCCCAGAGATGGAGACTCAGATGTTCCTGGTACCCAAAAAACTACCTGGGACGCACCTGCACAAAGTAAAGTAGACCCATGTGAAAGAACCACCACTGAGAAAAAGAGATGTGTGTCAGGATACATGGGGTCTCCTCCTCAAATCTGAGCCCCATGAAGCCAATGGTCAAAAATCCAGACGGTGGAGTGTTGTGAGAGGGCCATGCTGTTCCCAGTGATGGAGAGTCAGCTATTCCTGGTACCCATAAAAGCACTTGGGACCCATGTACACAAAGTAAATTACACCCACGTGAAAGAGCCACCACTGAGGAGAAGAAGGGTGTGTCAGGACACATGGCAGTCTTCTCCTTAACTCAGAGAGGCAGGGAAACAACCTTCAAAAACCCAGGTCGAGGAGTAGTGGGAGAGGGCCATGCTGATCCCAGAGATGAAGATTCAGCTATTCCTAGTACCCATCAACTTACCTGGGACCCTTCTACACAAAGAAAATTTGAATCACGTGAAAGAACCAAACTCTGGAGAAGAAAGGTGTATCAGAAGACATAACAGTCTCCTCCTCAAATCCAAGCAGCAGGGGAGCAAACATCAACAACCCAGGTGGTGGAGTAGTGAGAGACGGCCAGCTCTTCCCAGAGATGGAGAGAGCTGTTCCTGGTAACCGTGAGTATTACCGGGACCCATCTACACAAACACAAATTGCTCCATGTGGAAGAGCCACTGCCTCGGAGAAGACACGCTGTCAAGAGACGTGTGTGTTTACCCCCCACAGAGCCCCCGTGGCTTGCGGGTCACACTGTCTCTGTCGCAGCTGCAAGTGGGAACACCAACTCTGTGCTTGGACCTACTTGTAGTTCCACATTCCTTCCCAGTAACGGTCGTCCACATGCCCAGCATACGGTCAGTAAGCATGGAGGGGACAACATTAGTCACATGAAGGTAGTACCTGGTATTCCTGCTTCACAGCAGAACAACTGTGGAGCACTCAAGGCAGATCCATCAAGTGCTGTAGCAGAAATAGACAGTATTATATCTATGATGGCATGACTCTATGTCAGGGACCCTTCTACATAATGTAGTGTAAACCCACGTGAAACAGCCACCACTGAGGAGAAGAGAGGTGTGTCAGAAGGCATGGCTGTTTCCTCCTCAAATCTGAACCACAGGGGGCCAACCTTCTACAGTAGTGGGAGATATTTCCACAGATGGAGACTCAGCCTTTCCTGGTACCCATAAAAGCACCTGGGACTCACCTACACAAAGCAAACTAGACTCATGTGAAAGAGTCACCACTGAAGAGAAGTGAGGTGTTTCAGGAGACATGGAAGTCTCCTCCTCAGATCTGAGCAGCAGGGGGACAACTGTCTACAACCCAGGTTGTGGAGAGTGGGAGAGGGCCACGCTATTCCCAGAAATGGAGACTCAACTATTCCTGATACCTTTAAATGCACCTGGGTCCCTTCTACACAGTGTAAACTAGACTGATGTGAAAGAACCACTACTCTGAAGAAGAAAGGTGTATCAGAAGTCATGGCGGTCTCCTCTTCAAATCAGAGCACCTGGGGACCAACCTTCAGAAATCCAGGTGGTGGAGTAGTGGGAGAGGGCCATGCTGTTCCCAGAGATGGAGACTCAGCTATTCCTGGTACCAGTAAACGCACCTGAGACTCTTCTACACAAAGTAAAGTTGACCCATGTGATAGAACCACTTCTCTGGAGAAGAAAGGTGTATCAGAAGACATGACATTCGGGGCGCCCGGGTGGCTTAGTCGGTTAAGCGTCCGACTTTCGCTTAGGTCATGATCTCGCGGTTCGTGGGTTCGAGCCCCGCGTCGGGCTCTGTGCTGACTGTCAGCTCAGAGCCTGGAGCCTGTTTCAGTCTGTGACTCCCTCTCTCTCTCTGACCCTCCCCTGCTCATGCTGTCTCTCTCTCTCTCTCCTAGACATAAATAAAAAACATTAAAAAAAAAAAAGAAGAAGACATGACATTCTCCTCCTCAAATCTGAGCAGCAAGGAAACAACATTCAAAAACCCAGGTTGTTGAGTATTGGGAGAGGGCCATCTTGTTCCCAGAGATGGAGACTGTGCTGTTCTTGGTACCCATAAAAGCACCTGGGGTCTTTCTACATAAAGTAAACTTGACCCACGCGAAAGAGCCACTAATGAGAGGAGGGGTGTGTCAGGGGACATGGTAGTCTTTCCTTAACTCAGAGCATCAGGGAAACAACCGTTAAAAACCCAGGTGAAGGGGTAGAAGGAGAGGGCCTTGTCCCCCCAGAAATGAAGACTCAGATGTTCCACTTACCCACAAATGTATCTGGGAGCCTTCTACACAAGATAAACTTGACTCATGTGAAAGAACCACTACTCCAGAGAAGAAAGGTGTATCAGAAGACATGGCAGTCTCCTCCTCAAATCTGAGCAGCAGGGGACCAAACGTCAAAAACCCAGGTGTTGGAGTAGTGGGAGAGGGCCATGCTGCTCCCAGAGATAGAGACACCTGTTCCTGGTAACCATAAGTTCTACCAGGACTCATCTACACAAACACAAATTGCTCCATGTGGAAAACCCACTCTCACAGAGAAGACAAAAGCCCCTGTGGGTTGCCTGGCCACACTGCCTCTGTCTCAATTTCAAGTGACAGCACCAACTCTGTGCTTGGACTCACTTGTATTTCCACATTCCTTCCCAGTAATGGCAGTCCTCTTGCCCAGCATACAGTCAGTAAGCATGCAGAGGACAAATTTATTCACACGATGGTAGGACCAGGTATTCTTGCTTCGCAGCAGAATAATTGCAAGGCACCCAATACAGATCCAGCAAGTGCTGCAGCAGAAATAGGTAGTATTTTATCTATCTTGGCAGGCGTCTATGCCAGGAACCCTTCTACACAAAGTAAATAGGCCCACATGAAAGAAACACTACTCTAGACAAGAAAGGTTTATCAGAAGACATGGCAGTCTCCTCCTCAAATCTGAGCAACAGGGAGCCAACTGTCAATAACCCAGGTGGTTGAGCAGTGGGAGATGGCCATGCTGTTTCCAGAGATTGAAGCAGCTGTTCCTGGTAGCTGTAAGCACTATCGGGGCCTATCTACACAAAAACCAAGTGCTCCATGTGGAAGAGCCACTATCACGGAGAAGACACGCTGTCAAGAGACGTTTGTGTTCACCCCCCACAGAGCCCCTGCAACTTGCCAGGCCACACTGCCTCTGTCGCTGTTGCAAGTGGCAGCACCTACTTCGTGCTTGGACCCACTTGTAGTTCCACATTCCTTCCCAGTAATGGTTGTCCACCTGCCCAGCCTACAGTCAATAAGCATGGAGGGAAAACCTCATTCTCACGATGGTAAGACCTGGTATTCTTGTTTCACAGCAGAACAATTGCAGAACACCCAATGCAGATCTGGCAAGTGCTGTAGCAGAAGTGGACAATATTATATCTATGATGGCAGGCATGTATGTCAGCACCCTTCCCTAAGAACACTGGGAGCTCTCTTACCCCTGATACCAGTGGTACTCTGCTGAAGAACCCCATATATGTTATGATTGGATACACCAATGCTCACTCAATGCACAGAGTGCATGTGTTCCCTCTCCCATGCACAGTGCTGGCCATGCGATGGGGGATAACACCATGAAATTTTAAACAGAACTTGAGCTTGCCCTAGTGAGGTGCTCCTCTGGAGGAGCAAGCACTGTGTTTATCCTGGTCAACTGTGTCTGTGTTCTGGGCATGACTAGAGCACCTTCATAACCTGCTTAGGGCTTCATCAATTGTTCCAAAAAACAATTCCTTTCTCATCTCATGAATCTCAACAAATAAGGACCAAATATTCTTCTGTAAATTGTGTATAACTGGAAATGGACTTTGTTGCACCAGAAAGGGCCCAACTCCTTTACATGAAACTTAATCTGATTGCTTCATACAGCAAGTGTATACATGTGTATTTTTTGTTGTTGTTGTTATGTGCATGTATGTGTATTGGAGGGCGAGGGGCACATGAGCCCCAGTTTAGAACTACTTCAGAATGACACCAGGTTCAAGAAATTCCAATGGTGAAAAATAGAAGAAAGCTGCATAAACCATCAACTGTGCCATCCCTGGCATGACTGTGAACTCAGCTGACCCAAGCTCCTGACCAGTGTTCTCTGGTGTGGAACTTGTAGGACACTACTGCTGTCTATAGTACTTTCCCCAACCTATTTGCCTCGATGGGCTTTTATCATTCCCACATTGTGTTACTTATATATACATATGTGTATAAAACTTTGTTCTTATTAATCTGCCTTTACTCATGTGTCTTTTTGACTTAGCAGTAGAGAAAGAATTTACCTGTGTGAATGGTGATGGGTTGAGCAGACTAAAGGATGCAGAATTTTCCATGTCAAAGTGACTGGGATGTGGAAGAGGCTTCATGTTCTACCTGCATGCGCTGACATCTGCAATCTGCCTTTTTAATGTAAGGGATGACAGTCCTAGAGGAAGTAAGGTACAAAGGAGTGAGAGATGAGGTGACTCAACCTTGCCTCTTCTCTCTGTGTTTGGCTCTTCTTTCACCCTGCTTTGACCTTACTAAAGGCTAAATAACCCCTGATGTGTCAAAGGAAACCACTCAATGATTTTGTTTTGTTTTGTTTTTTTAAAGAAATCTTTAAATGTTTTCTTTTATGTCTTCATATTTAATTTAGACTTAGGCCAGTCATTCTTACACATTCCCTTATCACCCAGGGAGTAATGATTTGAGCCTGGAGGAGTGAAGAGAGAAAGAGCACATACCTGCTCTGTAATTGTTGGAAATGTCAGTTTCTTCGAATTTATTGTGCTGCTTAAATGCAGCAGATGAGATCTTCTTCAGTAATTGGCCCAGTTCTGATCTAAATCACTAAACTATCAAATCACATGGTCTACAATTGTGCATAGTTCTGGTTGACCATAGACTCCCCCCCCTCCCCCCCAGATCTCCACTAGACTTGAAAAAGGCAAAATTCTTGACTGTATGGAACCTACATTCTAGGTGCATGGGAGCAGAAATACAAACATGCAAAATATCTAATAGGTTAGCGAGTAACTAATGTTATGGAGAATGAAGTAGCATATGGAACATTGAGATTATAGGCAGAATCACAGCATTCAGTTTAAATGGTGGACAGGATAAGCCTCACTAGGAAGGTGGGATTTGAACAGGCTAGAGGGAGGTGAATGAAACAAACGTCTGAGGGAAGAGCCTTCCAGATAATAGGAATAATCATTGCAAAAGCTCAGAGGAGAGATACCTGATATCCTCTGGGAGCAATTATAAACTAATGCTTGGAATAAAGTCAGCAAATGGAAGTAAGAGATGAGGACAGAGAAGATGTGGGTTGAATTCCCTGCACCATTTATTGGTTGCACAATGACAAAGAGTAGAGCCATCTTTCAAGTGTTTCAGTGAACTCAATGCTTTTTCCATCGCCTATTTACTTTGCAAGATTTTGGAAAGGCTAAAATAAAATAAGGAATTCATTTAAATCATTGTTGTTGTTTTGTTCTATAAATAAGGATAGATGCATAGTAGATAGATAGATAGATAGATAGATAGATAGATAGATAGATAGATAGATAGATAGATACATACATACATACATACATACATACATGGATAAAGACAGGAGATATATATATCAACACTGAATGAGTTCCTTAGGCAATAATGCTTTAGTTGTCTTTACCAGGCAATTCAAACAGAGATCCCATTTTAACAGGAACATAAAAATGCCTACTTTTATGAAGTAAACATGTGGAAAACTACAGTAACTGAGCCTAAAAATTCATGGCATTGCTCGTGCTTTGTGACTTCAGAGAATCACCTGCCCTTTGTAGTCAGAACAACCTCTCAGAAGCAGGGTTGAAATCCAGTTTGCTTCTAATAGTCCTGCACCCTCTCTCAGCCATGCCTGGTAATATTACCAGAGACAACTTTTAAACGTTCGTACCTGCTTGTTCATACCTTTAACGTTCGTTAAAGCCTTTAAGCGAAAATTAATGTCCTGATAAACGTTTAACAAACATGTGGTAGATGTAAAGTAGAGTTTGAATTTCATGTTTGTTTAAATATTTATTTTTGAGAGACAGCATGAGTTGGGAGGGGCTGAGAGACAGGTACACAGAGAATCTGAAGTGGGCTCCAAGCTGACAGCAGAGAGCCTGATGCAGAGCTTGAACTCAAACTTTGAGATCATGACCTGACCCGAAGTTGGACACCCAACCGACTGAGCCACCCAAGTGCCACTTGAATTTCATATTTTGATGCACTTACACAGTAGAAGCAATTTCAATTTTTTAAAATTTGCTTTAATGTTTATTTCGGAGGGGGAGGTGCAGAGAGAGAGGGTGACACAGAATCTGAAGAAGGCTCCAGGCTGTGAGCCATCAGCATAGAGCCCAACATGGATCGGGAACCCACGAACTGCGAGATCATGACCTTAGTTGAAGTTGGACACTTAATCTACTGAGCCACCCAGGCGCCCCCTAGAAGCAATTTCTAAATAAACAGAAATACTTCATTGTTATGAAAATAATATATAAGCATAATAACATCTTGAATCATATTAAAATGTAACCCTTTCTCCTGAGTTCCCCTCTCCAGAGACAGTTTTTTGCTACTTTGATGTCATCCCCTTAAGTCTAAACATTATGCCTATCTTGGTGCATCATGACATACTCATTTTAAACAATATTTTTACCACTCTGCCATGATGGATGAGGACAAAACTCCACTCCCCCTGTTTTCCCTCCCTTTTCATTTTCAATAGGTCATATTTAATTAATTTGGCTGCTTCTCTCTTGTAATTTCATGTAATTTTGCTGACTCTATTGGTGAGGGAGGTGGTAGCAGAGGGCTAAAAGCACTGGTCCTAGAGATGATCTGCTTGAATTAGAATCCTTGTCCTTCAAATTTTATTAGCTCTGTACCCCTGCGAAATTTCCACATCCTACCTGTGCCCATTGTTTTCTCATCCCTAAATCAGGGGAAAGGATTCCTCCCTACCTTATGGGATTGCTTGTGATAATGCAACTAATAATGCATTTGTAGCCTTTAGTGTCTAGCACACAGGAGAGCTCAAGAAACATTAGCTATTATTATTTATATCTTATGTTATTAACTTTCACCTTCATCTCATGATTCTCTCAGTGCATGAGGCTGTGCTCTGTAGCCCCTCTGCATTTCCATTCCCCTTGTACAAATCNCCTTCAAATTTTATTAGCTCTGTACCCCTGCGAAATTTCCACATCCTACCTGTGCCCATTGTTTTCTCATCCCTAAATCAGGGGAAAGGATTCCTCCCTACCTTATGGGATTGCTTGTGATAATGCAACTAATAATGCATTTGTAGCCTTTAGTGTCTAGCACACAGGAGAGCTCAAGAAACATTAGCTATTATTATTTATATCTTATGTTATTAACTTTCACCTTCATCTCATGATTCTCTCAGTGCATGAGGCTGTGCTCTGTAGCCCCTCTGCATTTCCATTCCCCTTGTACAAATCATCTTCTGTGAATACGTGCTTGCTTTTATTTGTGCTGTTAGCATTTACATTTTGCCATACAGCTGTAGCAAAATGTTCTGTGTTTTATCCACAGGTTAGCTCCAAGTGTTAAAAACCAATAAACTGTATTGATAAAGTATCACTTAGTCTTGCAGAAAATAGTGTGATAGGATTGTATTTTCTACTCTGCCAGTATAGCGTTCCTTCTTGTCTTTAACATCAGTTGTTCAAAATGATGCTACATTTTAGTTTGGTTTATGCTGTTCATATATTTTAAATTATTTTTCCCAAAATTTGAACTATTTTCTTCTTTTAATCCTTGCACTATGTGAACATTAAAAATACTTTATTTTCAATGCTATTAAAATAAAATGATATTATTTTATTTACTTGGCTAGGTCCCTTCCTTTTCTAGAATGCTTGCACCTCCCCTCCCCAGTTTGGAAGCTATAACACTGAAAGATATGATCCAAAAAGAAAGGGGGCCAGAGGGACTCCTCAGATTGCCTTTAGACTAGGCCAGAAATGCTCACTAATCACTAATTATGAAAAATGCATAATTCTGACCTCATCATCCTAATTTTGTCACTTTGTAGGATCAAAAATCAAAAATCAAATAAAAAATAAGATACCACTCTGAGAAGGAGGGTTTAACCCCTACCCTGACTCACTGAATCTCTTTTTCTTATGTGGAAACCTGAACCTACTCTCTACAGAAAAGGCTATTCTGGCATAAATTTTAGATGGCAAGAAGAAAACCTCAAGAGGCTCAGAAGTTTAGTTCAGAGAAGCAACCAGAAATTCAGATGATTACCTGACACTGAAAGGACTTGCTTGATATGAAGACAGAGCTATAAATCTCACAAGGTTACAGGATCTTATAAGAATTTCAAACCTTCCTTCTATTAATCGGCAATCCCATAAGAATAGCCTCCCTTTAACACACTGATAATATGTTTCACAATTTAATATTCAGCGGCCTATGTTTTGGCTAAATGAGCTTCAGGAAAAAAAAAAGAAGAAGAAGAAGAAGAAACTTGTGGTTTAGTTACATCTACTTTGGAGCCTCTAGTTAATCTGCTTCTGCTGTGCTCTGTCTTCTTATCATCTGTAAAATGGAGGCAGCTCAAAAACCACAGTCACAGAAACGATGTACAGTTTTATGCACACAGCTGTCTTCATTGGTTTAGAATACCGGTAATATTTAAACTATTACTCAAATAGTACACATGATATTTTGAATCATCTATGACAAAACTGTCAAAATAAAGAAAAAGTGGGACACCTCGGTGGCTCAGTCGGTTAAGTATCTGACTTCTGCTCAGATCATGATCTCACGGTTCGTGGGTTCAAGCCCCGCATCGGGCTCTGTGCTGACAGTTCAGAGCCAGGAGCCTGCTTCGGATTCTGTAACTTCCTCTCTCTCTGACCCTCCCCTGCTCACGTTCTCCCTCTCTCTCCCTCTCTCTCTCTTGCTCTCTCGCTGTCTCTCTCTCCCTCTCAGAAATTTAAAAAAATATTAAGAAAAGGAAAGGGGCCCAAATTAACTATGATTTTCCCAAGGGGACACAATTATGTTATGGTAGATATGAGATCAGAACCCTGATATCACCGATCCCTCTCCATTGTTCGTTAATTGGGTTTTGAACTATACAGGGAAATAAAACTCCTGTGTTATATGTAACTGGTGAAGGGCTTGGCAAGATTGGAATTTAAGCACTGCATATTAAGAAGAATCTGGAAAATTCTTTTTTTTTTCTTCAAAAAAATTGTTTAAACAGTTATTCATTTTTGAGAGAGACAGAGCACTAGTCAGGGAGTGCAGAGAGGGAGGGAGACACAGAATTCGAAGCAGGCTCCAGGCTCAGAGCTGTCAGAACAGAGCCTGATGCAGGGCTTGAACCTACAGATAGTGAGATTATGACCTGAGCCAAAATCAAATGTTTAACCCACTGAGCCACCCAGGTTCCCCAAATCTGGAAAATTCTTAAAACTAAGTCAGATACATACTAGATCCAAATAAAACAGTAGTACCTGAAGATGATTCTACAGGAAGAGCAAAAAGAGTAGTTGAAGGTATGTATGGACTGCAGTTACAAAAAGGATAGGTGAGTTCCTGTTTCTCAGCACTTTGGAGGTTCCACCCCAGGATACAATAATAAAATAAAATAAACATTTGAATTAGGTCATATTTAATTCTTCATGTTCATGTAAGCCAACAAAATATCCCGGGTAACATCTACATTGTCATTTAGTTTCTATCTTGAGTTTTCATTTCTAAAAGTCTTTCTAAACACAAAACAGAGGTTGAAGAAAGGTATATGGGAGGAGGCAGAGATAAAATAAGCCCATTTCACTTATCATGAAAATTAAGCTCCAAACAAATTCTCCACAGCTGAAAATCTCCAAACAATTTTCATTTTATGTCAAGGCTTCTGGAAAAATCATGCTGAAGGATTCATAATTACCCAAATGTCCCTTATCTGTTTCAATACATATCATATATATTATGGGACTTCTGAGGGGCAGAGAAACATATCCTGGCTGAACATCTCTATGCCCATAATGCAGGTAAGATCGTCTCAAACCAACCTGAGGAGGTTAGAGCCCATTTTTTTCTATTACTAATATTAATAGAGGACAAAACTTCATGTTTTTGTTGGACAACCAAAGTCAATTTGTGATTAAAATCTATGGCCTGTAATTAAGTCTGTAGTGTAGATATCCTTGGATGCTGGAAGTATTTTTGTGGGTTTTATTCATGTTATGGGTTTCTAGGGAGGATCTACTCAAAAACTCTGTGTCTACTTTGACATTTACAATGAAGTTATCATGTAACTTTGAGCAAAGTGAGCTCATCATCATAAAGGAATGATATTAATACTGTCTATCACTACTTTGAGAGGTTTTTGTAAAGTATCAAATAAAGTAACAGAGGTATATATGAATGCACATATTTTCATTGATAGTTCTACACACTTAAAAATAACTCTACAGAATGCACTATAAAAATCTTGATTATATGTATCTTGAAACTAGTTCCCAGTTCTCCAATATAACTATGTAAATTAACAAACACCTCGGAAGACAAGATGGTGGAAAAGTAGGGAGTTCCGTGCCTTTTGTCCACCGCATCTCACAAACAAAGAAGGCCTAAAGCCATAGTACACTGAACCACAAGAGTCTGGGAGGAAAAGAGACAGTGTCCACTAAGAAGACAACCTTATAAGTGTGCGACTGGGAATTGGGAACTGGGCCCCGGAGGCACAGAGGGGAGGGAGCCCCCTCCACAGACAGCCGTGGAGAGAAGAGGGGAGGAGAAAGAGTGGGTGAAACTGCTCACGGAACTGTCCCTGAAGAAGAGAAAAACCTCAGCCTGGGACGGAGAGGGATCCTATCATCCTGTCTCTAATCGCAACGTGTTCAGAGAGAGATCCTATCTCTAGCTGTGGCGATTTCTTTGGGCTGGATGCCCTGGTCCCAGGTGGCGCCTGGAGAAACTACTCCCCTACTCCCCCTACTTGATCCCTGGCTAGGAAGCAGCCAGGCCTGCGGGGTTACATTTCCGGTGGTATCATTAAAGTGCATGGACTACGATCTGGAAACGAGGTGGGGTCTGGATGTAGAACCTGGTCCACCTTGGCTAAGCCCGCAGCACAGGGAGATAGGACTCAAACGCTGGCTTCAAGAAAGAGCTGGGTTGCCACCAGTTTTCTCCCCACAACCACCAAGGCAGGGTCTCAGGGAGAGGCCCATAGGACCAGCAGTGGAGGTGAGACCTGCTTACACCAAACCATGCCCATCTGCGCTGGAGAGTTGCCTCTTTTTTTTTTTTTTTTTTTTTTTACCAGAACCCAGGGCAAGACCCATATTGACACATTGCCGTGATTAACTCTAGATCAATTCTTGCTATTCAGATATTTTTTCCCTTATCTCATTCTTATCTCTCCCCTCCTATGGACTGGGCACTCTGGTCATTGGTTTGCTTAAATAGTCACATTTAATCCATTCTTTTGATGAATATCCTACACCTCTATTGTTACCCTCCTTTATCCCTCTGGAATAATCAGACTATATACTTTCTTTGGGTAACATTATCTTAATTTCTTTCTCCTCTCCTCCTACCATATTCTCCTGTTTCTCCTCTTAATTAAGCCTCTTAGTCTTTCTGTCTGGTCAAAGTTCAACTTCACTTTCTCCCTAACCCTGTCATTTCTCTCTGTGCATATGCTCTTCCACCCTGCTTTTTATTAGTAGCTGGGATTTCTGGTTTTATACATTTAAACTGTCCTTTGTCTTTAGTTGTTGTTGTTGTTGTTGTTTTCCCATTCAGTTTGCTTGTTTGTTTGATTTGTATGTGTGTTTGTGTGCTTTTGTTCCCTGTGTGTTTGTTTGTCTGTTTTCCTTTTCAGGGCTACCTCAAGAAACAAGCCAAAGTACACATGGTGGAAAGTCCCAAATATCACTATGAGTAGGGAAATAAAATAACCAAAGGCAGAGCAAGAGAGACCAAGGGACACCATTAAAAGAACCCTTCCTGAATGGACAGGCTATGGACAGTCAATGAGCCTCCTTTAATACAGCAGAACTCGCGGGTGCAAAGCCCACAACAAGCTTTTAAAACTTATAAGAGAGAGAAAGCTAGCCAAAATGATGAAACGGAAGAACTCTCCTCTAAAGAAATTCCAGGAAGAAATGACAGCTAAAGAATTGCTCAAAACAGATATAAGCAACATAACTGACCAAGAATTTAGAACAATAGTCATAAAATTAATCGTTGGGCTTGAAAACGGCATGGGAGACATCAGAGAAGCTATTGCTACAAAGATTATGGACCTTAAAAATACTTGTGATGCATTAAAAAAATGCTATAAATGAGGTGCATAATAAAATGGAGGCAGCCACTGCGTGGCTTGAAGAGGCAGAGAAGAGACTAGGCGAATTAGAAGACACAATTATAAAGAAAGAGGAAGCCAAGAAAAAAAGAGAGAAATTGATCCAGGAGCACAAAAGGAGAATTCGAGAACTGAGTGATGCAATCAAACGGAACAATATCCATATCCTAGGAATCCCTGAACAAGGAGAGAAAGGAGCTGAAGGGGTACTTTAACAAATTATACCTGAGAACTTCCCCAATCTGGGGAAGGAAACCGACATTTAAACCCAAGAAGCACAGAGAACTCCCCTCAGACATAACTTGAATTGATTTTCTGCATGACATATCATAGTGAAACTGGCAAAATATGAGGGCAAAGAGATAATTCTGAAAGCGGGTAAGGATAGAAGAGCCCTAACATTCAAAGGGAGTCTTAGAGTGGTTGCAGGCCTATGTACTGAAACTTGGCAGGCCAGAAAGGAATGGCAGGAAATCTTCAATGTGATGAACAGAAAAAATGTGCAGCCAAGAATCCTCTATCCAGCAAGCCTGTCATTCAGAATAGAAGGAGAGATAAAAGTCTTTCCAAATAAACAAAAATTGAAGGAATTCATCACCACTAACCAGTCCTACATGAAATCCTGACGGGGACTCTATGAGGGAAATGTTGCAAGGAACACAAGGTACTGGAGACACCACCACAAGCAGGAATCCTACAGAGAACACAATGACTCTACACCCATATTTTTCAATAATAACACTGAATGTAAATGGACTAAATGCTCCAATCAAAAGACATAGGGTATCAGAATGGATAAAAAAGCAAAATCCATATATTTGCTGTCTAAAAGAGACTCATTTTAGACCTGAGGACACTTTCAAGTTGAAAGTAAGGGGATGGAGAAAAATTGTATCATGCTACTGGAAGTCAAAAGAAAACTGGAGTAACCATACTTATATCAGACAAACCGGACTCCAATTATTTTCTTAAGTGCCTTCTGGATATTATATAATTTTTATTTGTATTTTCTCATTGGCCCAATATTTTTGAAGAGACTTTTTTAAAATTTATTTTTGTTGTGAAAACTTCTCTCTCTCTCTCTTTTTCTAGATCTATTGCACTATGGTCACATTATTATTTATTATTAAAGTTATTTTTTGTTCTAGTTTTCTATGACAATATAATTATAATGTATATGTGTATGTTGATGATATGAAGGTTTTTAATATTTTTAGTGTACATGCTTTACATTATTAGGGATCCTTATAAATTATGTCATTTTTATATTCTGTAGCTTTTAACCTGGAACTAGAAAAGATGAATTGTTTTTTTCCTATTGTTTTTTTTTCTTCTACGGCCGTAGATGTAATAGGATAAAATGTTGTTTATGTAAGGTGAGACTGTTCATAAAAAATATTTCCCTTTCCTAACAAAGAATAGATAATAAATAATAAATGCTTCTAAGTAGATAGATCTCTTATGTAAATGATCCAGCAGTGCAAAATGACTATAACAAATATGACAGTGTTTGTTAACCTTATTGCCAAACCTATTGATTTCACTATCTGGTATCAACAAGACAAACAAAACCATGACAGAAGTGTTATATTTGGTTCTGTACTTATATGAACCTAATGTGCTCCTACAATCAGCTTGATTAAAGCTGGAGGTGATATTACAGCTCTCTAGTAGTTCCATTCATCTCATTTACAACTGAGGGACCCAAGGTCATATAACTAATTGGTAGTATTGTAAAAACTCATCTAGAAAAGTTCTTACTCCCTTGAGCAGTCTATTTGCATTATAGTTTGTGTTCTAGCCAGGTTGTGGCATACTAACTCCTTCCAAACTTGTCTCAGAAAATAGGTTCTACCAAGAGCTCATACTGTGTCGGCAACAACTCATCTGACTCTACTCCTCTGATTTATTTCCTGGATTGGTAAAAATGAGCTTGGGCAAAGTAGATCGTTTCTCAGAAACTTGAAGTAAGAGAGAAGTTGAGGAAGAGCAGTGAGCACCACGGTGGATCCAAGAGCAAGACAGACATGAAACAGAATCTTGATTGGTAGGTGGAAAGGAGTACAGGAACGATGCACCATGAGAAACAGAGATGGAGAGACCCTAACCAGAGAGGCCAAGAGGCAGAGAGAGAAGAATGGAAGAGGAATTATCCCCTAGAGCCTCAGTTTGTGACCTTTGCAAGATCTGGCTGTTCAGTTCTCTCTGGATTTTCATGAGACTATTCTGAATGCTTGATACTCTTTCCCTATCTCTTGAAATACCTTAAATCAGTTCATTTTTCTTGCAGTGAAATGATCCCCACTGGGGCTTACCATACTGAATCAAAATAAACCAATAAAATCCTTTGCCACATTTCTAAGCCTTTCTCCAGTGGGTTGTGGAAGATACTGAATCTCACCAATATAATTGCTTTGGGGTAGGATTTTAAAGTGACATCAAAACTTCCTGGAGAAACATATGAAAGGTAACATTCAAAGTGTCTATGATTAATTTTATTAACCAGTCCATTTTTATATAAACATCTTGGCAATTCAGGCAGAATAATACTGATGCAAAACCTTCTATGGAAGATATCCTGGATATGTTTGACATGTCCGACAGCTTAAACTTTAAACCAGTTTTACTTCCACTTGGGTATATCTTCAAAAATAATATTAAATTTACACAGTTGCCTTTATCTATGATCCCTGGTAGTAGTAGTTGGACATATAAAGAGGATGGCTTCATGCCAGACTCCTGATATAGTCAGTAAAAAGTCTTGGTATGAGATGTAAAAGTTAAAGCTGTACTCTCTTCTAAGGTGGTGACATAAGTGACTGCTGAATTTCTCTCCTCCTGTGGGCTCACCAAACATCTTGCTACACTTGGCACAATTCCCTCTGAGAGAAATCTAGATGCTAGTTGAGTCACTTCTACACATTGGGTAATGAAATAGTATCCATACCAAAACATGTAAGAAAGGCTGAGGCACACTGTTACCATAAATTCCCTCTCTGCACAGTTCTATACAATCAGGAGGGAGCCCCCAACTTCTCATCGCTTCCTAAGGAGTGAAGTGCTACAACTTTTAAAGCTGTTGCTCAAAAGAAAGGCCCCCAAACCACTTAATTCTGAAAGCTAGTGGGGGCTTTTGTTTCTGAGTCCTGAGGACTACAGCAAATAAAGCAGCAGCTGCTAACAGGTGCATCAACTTACTGTACCAACCCCTCAGAAGGGTCATGCAAAAATGATGATCTCCTCAATCTAACCCTGGCAGTGGTTTGACAGCATATATTAAAGTTGATGCCTGAGGGCTTGGCTTCTAATTAATATACATCTAGGTGTTTACTGAGATCCTCCTCAGTGCCTTAAAATAGCTTCTGGGAACTTTACCCACATTCTCCCTCTAGTTCATTCCAGCAGACAAAACAAAACAAAACAAAACAAAAATTAAAAACAAACAAAAAACAAAACAAACAAATAAAAAACAAAACAAAATAAAACACAAAGTTAGAAGTATTTTTCTGGAAGAAGCTTGTCCACAAATCTAATGCCCCAACTTCTGTCATTCTTCCTATAGGGCAAGACTACAAATCACCCACTCTGATGGCCCATGGCACTTGCTTTCATAATCCCCCCAGGATTATAGACTATTCTCCAGTAAAGGAGAACTCCCTGCTACTGTATGGAGGACAGGCTCAGCACAGAGAGAGAAGGGGAAAATGCTCATATCCCACTTTCTTCCTGGAAGGGGTTTGAGTGCATACTGTACAGGCTGCTGCCTGATGATTTGGGTTCCATTCAGCCAGCATCTGGATGCTGACTCTGACCCTTGCCTTTAAGAGATGGATGCATTTTCAAGCTCAACTACTGGAACACACTAAGAATAAATACAGAGGCTTGGATAATCCCAAAGCTGGGATAGCTGATGAGTATTATCTCCTGTACAAGACCAGTCTGTCAAGACTGGGAAAAGCGGCCATTTTATTTAATGTACAGACATCAACCCAGAATGTCAAGACAAAGGAAGAAACAGAGTAGGTCCCAATGAAAATAGCAAAATAAACTTTCAGAAACCAACTTTAATAAAATGGAGATAAGTGATTCTATCCAATAGAGACTTAAAATTAATGGTCAGAAAGATGCCAAATGTGATCAGGAGAACAAAGAATAAGCAAAGTAAGAATTTCAAAAGAAATAGAAAGTGAGAACATATTTTGGTGAACAGTTAGAAGTTCCTAGTAAAACATCATAATGTGCAATCTAAATAAAAATATACAATTCTTATTTTTCAATCATACCCCAATAAAGTCAGAATATAAAACACACAAAAAGTAATAACTTTTTTTTAAATAAAAAGGGATTATTAGCTTTCCTACTGTGTCAGTTTAATTTATTGCCTTCAGCTGGAAATTCACCCTCTAGTACCTGCTTTGATGTAATGAGTTTCTACTTTATGATTAGGACAGTGTGAAGCTTTATCTGTAGTGTGATGGGCATTGTTGGGGAAGGGAGGTCCTCTTCTTGGTTCTGATACACTGAGATTTTACTCTCTCTTGTGTCTGCTGCTCTTCTGGTCATCACTGCAATGTCATACCCAGAACTGCAAGCCCATCCTACTAGACTCTGCCCCTAGTCCATACACACCAAGTGCATACACACCAAGTATGCAGTCTTTCAGTGACCATATGGCTCTGACCTGGCCTTGGTAGTTGCTTCCCTCAGTTCCCAGGTCATGGACACACCATGTCCTGTGTTTATTCCTGTGATAGTATCTCAAGTCCTCCTGCACACCTCCCACCTGCTTCACTTCACCTGTGTTTAAGAGGGTACTTACCATGGTCCTCCCAGGATGGACACCATGCACCACACATCACATGGCAAAGCTGCTGAAGACTGAGCAGGAATCCCTTTGTGTAGATGTCCATCACCTACACTCACCTGTGCCCCAGAAGGTAACTTCCTTCTGTCCTGTGACTATGCTCTGGCTCTGGCCTGAGCAACCTAGCAAATGCCTGCACTATTCAGTGGGTTTGTCAGATAAGGTCTGTACCCAACCCTTGAGGGAGGCATCCCTTCCAAGGTTTTCCTTTTTTAGACATTCCCTTCAGTTCTAACTTACTCTTTCACATTCTTTTATGTCTTTATCTTCCTATAATTACTTTATAATTCTTTATATTAAACTTCCTCTGTTCAAATTATTGTGTGGTTTCTGTCTGCTGATGTGACCCAAAGCAATATATTTACATTTTAATAATTCTGTGAGGATTTAATAAATTAACTCAACGTAAGCACCTGTTACAACTCTTGGCTTATAGTTAGTTTCTGATAAATATCAACACTATCATCACAATCCTTATCAGTATCATCAACATTATCTTCATCATCATTAAGAGTTGCAAAAGTGACATGGACTCCTTGATTCAAAGACTATTATTCATGGTTTCTTAAAAAACGTATTTGTTGAGAATTCCCTAAACTTGATTTTCCTAACTCAGCCCCTGTTCCAGCCCAACAGTCACTGCTGATATTGTGAAAATCTGCTTCAACCCCACTATATGAGGAATTCACCTTTCAGGGTGACCGAGGCAAATCTTATTGCTCTGGTTTTTGGTATCTTCATTAAAAAAAAAAAAAAAAGGGTGGGGCACCTGGGTGGCTCAGTAGGTTGACCATCCGACCTCAGCTCAGGTCATGATCTCACACAGTTCATGGGTTTGAGCCCCGAGTGGGGCTCTGTGCTGACAGCTCAGAGCCTGAAGCCTGCTTCGGATTCTGTGTCTCCCTCTTTCTCTGACCCTCCCCTGCTCATACTGTCTCTCTCTCTCTCTCAAAAAAAAATTTTTTTTTAATTTTTTAAAAAGTATTTAAAATAAAAATAAAAATAAAAAAGGTTTATAAAACCTGCCCTTCCTAGACAGTGAATAAAATTATTTAATGCTTTATGTAACAAAACATATACAATTCTTTATATAACAATACTCAGAGTCTGAAGTGCTGTCCCTACATGAGACCTATTACTATTGTAGGATAGTCCATTTAAAAAGAAATGTCCCCTGTAGCAAAAAGAGTTCGCATCCTATCTGCCTTTTGATTAAAAGTCAGTATAATAGATTTTGGATGGTTCACTTTTGAATGCAAATAAGCTGTACCGGGAAACTCTCTCTCTTTTTTTTTTCCTTCAAAGTTTCACCTTGTGTTTCTGTGTTTGAAAAACTCATCAAACCTGAATAAAAGGAAAGAAAATTCAGTCTGCATTGGCCTACCTTGCTGGAATTTCTGAATGTACTGTAGGGAGATTAACAACTAAAGAAAGGAAACACCCTCTTTGTCACCATATGAAAGGCAAGGTCATACCCAGCCCTTTCAGATAAATGAAGAGAGACCAAATATCTCAAAATAAGATATTTGCTTTTACAGTTTTCAGTAGAATAGAACCTAATGTTCAAGCTGAATAGGTCCTTAAGCATCCAGTCATTGGCTTACTTCCTTTATAAATACTGCTCATACTACAACAGAAGGCTTCCTGCACCATTCAGCTACACCAATAAATTATGGTATTTGCTTGTTGTGAACTAAACGTAATTTACATTACTATTCTTTAAAAATATTTATTCATCACCTACTATATACTGACTACATTTTACTTGCTTTAAACAAACTTATAATTTAGAATAACTCATAGAGAAACAACATAAGTGACCCTACCAAACAAGTCATACTCCATGATATAAAAACGTGCTATAGGAAATTGTATGTAAGGAAGAAGAACAATGGTGCCTCATGTACAGAAATGTGAATGCAACCATTTAACAGAAAAAGAAATAGTAAATTGATAATTGCTTCCAAAGGAGGTTAAATCTTATTATATACATTTATACTATATAGAAGTCATTTTTGTTTTTATAAACAGTTTGATGAACTTGGATATGTAACGGAGAGCCTAAAGGTGAATTAGAGGATAAGATCCAGAAAGAACTGAATATTTGATCATATTGTGAAAGGAGAACCAGAAGCCATTAGGGGAGATTCAGCATGGAAATTGTAGGAAGGAAATAGAAATAGGAGAAGAGAGAAGCCCCAGTCAGATTCTAATGGCAGGACACATTAGAATAAGAATTTGCCAGTAGGCAGTGAAAACCTCTGATGGCAATAAGCCAAAGAGTTTAGAATTCTATAGGGTTCAAGTTGCTTTGGGTGCACACTTTTGGTATGAATATGTGCAAACTGAAGAATTCTAAATTTTATATCAGGGTCTAGATTCATGTAATGAACATTAGAAATAATCCAGATTTAAAAAATAGAAGTGAAAGAAAAACAGTCAGAAAGTCCAAATGCCTTGGTTATGACAATATATCAGTAAAAAAGGCAGAAATCATAGAGGCCAGAAGGCAGTGGTTTACTTATTAAAAGTATGAAAGAAAAAATAAACCGTGTCAACCAAGAATTTTGTTTTCAACAAAGCTATTCTACAGAAAAATGAAAAAGAAATTAAGAAATCCCAGGTAAACAAAAGAGTTCATTGGTAACAGATTTGTCCTACAAGAAGCACTAAAGGTAGTTCTTGATTTTGAAAATAAAGAACACTCGACAGTAATTTGGATCCACTTGAAAAAATAAAGATCACCAGTAAAGATAAACATATAGGTAAATATAAAAGACAATATGAATATATATTTTTATTTAGAACTCTGTTTTCCTCTATTTCACTTAAAGCATGAATACATAATGTAATAACAGTAAGCCTAAGTAAATGGAAACAATGTATAAAGATATATCTTGTGATAATAAGTGGGGAAGGGAAACCACATCTACATTGAAATTAATCTGGCAGTAATCCAAACAAGAGTACAATAAATTAAGATGTTGACAACTATCCTCAAAAGAACCATTAAGATCTTAACTCAAAAATGTATAGTAAAATAAGTGACAAGAGAATTAAACTGCTTCCCTAGAAAAATATCTACTTAACACCAACAAAAAAGGCAATAATGGAAGAATTGGAAAGCAAAAAAGATATGATATATAAGAAACACATAACAAAATGGCATACACACATCTGACCTTATCAGTAATTACACAAAATATAATGTATTAAACTTGCCATTTAATGTGCAGATTAATAGAATGGATAAAAAGACAAAATTATATATTGTATAGAGAAAACACAGTTCAGATTCAAAGACACAAATTGGTGAAATGAAAGGATGTGGAGTGGTATACCATGCACATAGTAACCAGAAGAGAGAGAGCTGGAGGGGCCACGCTAACATGGCAAGATAGACTTTAACACAAAGATTATTACTAGAAACAAGGACCTATTGTTATATTTGTAATGTAATATAATGATAATTGTAAGAAAATGTAACAAGTACAAACATATTTGCACTAGACACCAGAGTCCCAAAATATTTGAAGCAAAGACAGAATTGTAGGGAGAAATAGACAACTCAACAATAATAATTGGAGGCTTTAATAAACCACTCTCAATAATAGATTGAATAACTAGACAGAGGATCAGTAAGGAAATACAAGACTCAAACAACTCTATAAACACAGACCTAACAAAGGTCCATAAAAACATCCAATAACAACAGATGCACATTTCTGTTAAGTGCACATGAAATGTCCTCCAGAATAGACCATATCTTATGCCATAAAACAAATCTTGATAAGTTTAAAAGGCTTGAAATAATAAAAAGTATGTTCTTTGACCACAATGGAAGGAAATTAGGAAACAACAACTGTAAGAAATTTGAAAGATGTAGAAATTTGTAGAAATGAAGCAGCATACTTCAAAATAACAATGAATTGAAGAAGAAATCACAAAAGAAATTAGAAGATATTTGAGATCATTCAAAACAAACACACAATGTACCGAAATGTACAGGACACAACAAGTGTTGCTAATGGAAATTTGTAGCCATAAATGCCTGAATGAAGCAAGAAAGATCTCAAGTGAGTAGCCTAGAGTTCCCTCTAGAGACATTAGAAACTAAATCCAAAGGAAAAAGAGGGAAAGAATGAAGACTAGAGTAGAAATAAATAAAATGGAGACTCAAAAAACAAAAGAGACAAATCTTTTCTTGATGAGCACTGAGTAATGTATGGAACTGTTGGATCACTATATTGTACACCTGAAACTAAAAAAGCACTGTAAGTAAACTACACTGAAATTAAAGAAAAAATAAAAGAATACCCTTCATTATATTATTCAATATCCCATCTAGACAGATACATTGAAGAATTTCCCTGGAGTCTAGCATATGGAACACATTAAAAAAATAGAGAAAAATCAATAAAACCAAAAGTTGGTTGTTTGAAATGATCAATGAAATTTACAAACTTTTAACTAGATTAACTAAGGAAAAAGGGGGGGAAAGACTTAAATTATTAAAACCACGAGTAAAAGAATAGACTTTACTACTAACTCTCCAAAAGTAATGAGGATTATATGGAAATACTCTCAGAACCACAATGAAGTGCCACTTCACACCCAACAGAGAACAATAAATAAAAAATTAGACAATAACATGTACTGGCAAGGATGTGGAGAAACTGAAACTCTCACATGTCTCTGGTGAGGATGTAAATGGTGCCGCTATTTTGGGAACACTTTGACAATTATGAAAAGAATGAGTTACCACATGTGTTAGCTTGTTAGGGCTACTGTAACCAAGCAGCATAAGCTAGGTGACTGAAACAACAGAATTCTAGTCTGTCACAGTGGAGACTAGAAGTCTAACATCAAGGTGTCCACAGAGTTGTTGGTTCCTTCTGAGGGCTGTGAGGCGAAATTGTTCTAGGCTTTTCTCCAGCCTTCTGGTGGCTTGTGGGCAATTTTTTATGTTCCATGGTTTGTAGACCCATCATCTCAGTTTGCCTTCTAGTTCACGTAGCATCCCCCCTGTATGCCTGTGTCCGATTGTCCCTCTTGGATCAGCACTCTTGGATCAGCAATCTATCTGATTGGAATATAAATTCAACTTCACCACATCTTAATTGTAACTGCAGTCATTCTATTTCCAGATTAGGTCACATTCTGAGATCTGGACACTAGGATCTCAACATATGAATTGAGGGGGTCTGGTGGGAGGAGCTATACAACTTAATCCCTAACACTGTAGGATCCAGCATCTTCATTGCTAAGCATATACCCACAGCAACATGTTTATATAAAAACCTAAACATGAATGTTTAGAGCAGCATTATTCATAATAGCCAAAAAGTAGACAAACAGGTGATGAATACATAATCAAAACATGATATAGACACACAATTGAATTATTATTCAGCCTTAAAAAGAAATGAAGTCTTAATTTTTTTAAATGTTTTATTTATTTCTGAGAGAGAGAGAGGCATCATGAGCAGGGGAGGGGCAGAGATAGAGGGAGACACAGAATCTGAAACAGGCTCCAGGCTCTGAGCTAGCTGTCAGCACAGAGCCTGACGCTGGGCTTGAACCCACAAACAGTGAAGATCATGACCTAAGCCGAAGTCAGACCCTTTAACTGACTGAGCCACCTAGGAGCCCCATGAAATGAAGTCTTGATACATACGACGACACAGATGTAGTAAACATTTTCTAACCATAAGAAGCCAGAAACAAAAGGCCTCCGGTTGTATTACTTTATTTTTATGAAATGTCCAGAATATGAAAATCTGTAGGATAGTAAATAAATTACTCTTTGCTACAGGATGGGGAAGGGGGAGTAGGGAATAACTATAGGAAGTAGTGTTCGTTTCAGGCGCTAAAAATCTTCTGGAATCAGACAATGGTACTGGTTGCATAA
Source organism: Crocuta crocuta (assembly GCF_008692635.1). Classification (NCBI taxonomy): domain Eukaryota; kingdom Metazoa; phylum Chordata; class Mammalia; order Carnivora; family Hyaenidae; genus Crocuta; species Crocuta crocuta. Next base: position 223,687 of record NW_027551558.1, read on the forward strand.
CCCTGTGAGCACACAAAAGACCACTGAGTTGTATACTTTAAAATGGTGAACTTTGAGATTTTTAGAAGTATATCTTGGGGCACCTGGGTGGTTCAGGTGGTTAAGACTCCACCCCCTGATCTCAGCTCAGGTCTTGATCTCGGGGTCACAAGTTCAAGCCCCACATTGAGCTCCATACTGGAGGTGAAGTCGACTTTAAAAAATATCTCAACATAGATAATAAAATACATTAAGTATTTTGATTCTTTATGATTCTCCTTCCTTAGTGCAGCCCTCATCAAGACAAGCTGTTCTTACTGCTCTATGTTTCAAGGGTATCATGTACCCTTTTAATATATTTTTCTTTTGCATAAAATAGCTTGTGAAAGTTGTCTAGTTCCAATATCAACATTGTATTAAGAAAGGAACCATGAAACATAAATGTATGGCAGTTTGACATGAATGACTGGATATTTCGATGATCAATGCAAGAGGAGTTGTGTACACAATGAGAAGCTATTATAGTGTTTGGAACAAGAGTTTAGTGTGTCCCAGTCTTATAGAACGATTAATCTGGACTAGTGTGTGGCATGAATTACAGGCATACCCTTCCTGCCCTGAAATTGCTGTAGGAGCTATTTGTCTTGTCAAGGACATTATTTTCCACAAATGCCACATAGAAGTTTTCATCTGGCATAATTTCTGAATTATGGATCTGAATATGGGTGACAGAAGATCTACTTGTTGTGATAAAACAACATTCCTGAATTTCCACAGATGTTATTTTTGTCTGATAGGAAGTGCTATCCTAGAATCAAAGCACCAAGTTTTAGAGCAGGATGAAAAGGTTTAATTCAATTTTCTCATTTTCAGATATTTAGTTTTTCAGGATCCTAAAATGAATTAATTTTGTAAGATTTGGCCTGGGGAAAAACTTGTTAGAAATTTGTGTATATTCAACCCACTCTTTTTTCCTCTTTATTTTCAACTTTCAATCATTCTGAACAATTTATTCTTAATTTTATTTAGTATGCTTAAATTTCAGTTTTGCTTCTTGAATATTTTTGTTTGTTTGTTTCAAGGTTTTATTTAAATTCTAGTTAGTTAACACACAGCATAATATCAGTTCTGGGAGTAGAATTTAGTGATTCAACACTTGCATACAACACCCAGTGTTCATCACAACACGAGCTGTTTTATTTTTCTTCATAAATTATAATCTTTGAAGTTAGACATCTTATATTGTACTCATTTATTATTTAATTCTTCACACTGTTGGAAAGATTATTATGTATGTAGTCCATTCTCTGTGAATGCTGAGATAATGAGTGAATAGATACAATTCAAGTAATTGGATACAATTCAAAAAGGTATAGTTTTGAATGTTCATATTCTTAGTATCTTAATTTTCTGAAAGATCTCAGGAGGGTCAGAGAGATTAGCAGAACACTGGAGAACAGGACATGTGTTCCTGTTTACAGTCATGATAAGGGGAGTTCTAAGGTTAAATATGGGTGCACAATATTTGTCTGAACAAAGTAAATTAGATTTCCTTGTGTGGCACAGCAGTTTCACAGAGTTTGATACTCACCATCCATTGTGATTTTCCAAAAGTCATGGATCTGAATCAGGTCATTTTACTCAACAATTTCTGAAAGTAGTGCTTTATGGAGCATTCTTTTGGAAATGTTTATCTACCTTTTAACTTTTTAAACCTTCATTTCCATATTTTTGTCTCCATTAATAATGGTGGCACCAATGTGTCTGCTTTTATTTTTTTCTAGTCCCCAGTGACCCTGTTCATTCATATGGAAGGAATAGAGCTTCTAATTAAGATGCTTTGTTGTTGTTGGTTTCATTATCTGAACTGTTTCCTTTAATGGTGCTGAGTGAAGTGCCAGCCCTTTAAATCAATGATTTCTACACAGTAATAAAATGACACAGGCTATTTTGTGATAAAGTTTTCATCTCTCAGGAAAGAACTCATAAAAGAAATCAGAAAAATACACTGCACTTCTCACAAAGCTAATATCATTAAAATAATTTTTTCTGAGACCATATACTTTCTTTTATAAATTTATAATAAGAGCTCATGGAAGGGCTTTTTGTTTGTTGGGTTGATTTTGCTTGTTTGCTTTTCCTGAGTTGGTAAAATAAAAAAGCAGTCATTTGGTTCAATTCCCTTGAAAGATCTGTTAGGGTGTTTGATCAGTGACTCCTCCAAGCTGGAGACCACTGCAGTATCTCATGACTGGTCATACATTTTTCTACTTTTCCTATTTTTGTCTTCGTAAAAATTTTCATATTTTTAAAATAAAAGTCTTGGTATTAAAACCTCCAGAAAAAATTCAGTGGGATCTATTTACCTTTTTAAAAAAATTTTAAATGTTTTTCTAATGTTTATTTATTATTTTTGAGACAGAGAGTGTATGGATGTGCACTAGTCATGGAGGGGCAGAGAGAGTGGGAGAGAGAGAGAGAATCTCAAGCACACTCCATACTCAGTGCTCAGTGCCCAGCACAGAGCCCAACACAGGGCTCAATCTCACAAACCATATCTCATGAATTGTAAAATCATGAACTGAGCCAAAATCAAGAGTCGGATGCTCAACCGACTGAGCTGAACAGGCACATATTCAATTGACATATTCATAGCATATTCAGTTGACATAATTAAAGAATAAATTTCTTAAGACATGTTCAATTGACATATTAAAAAATACAGGTCCCAGACTTACTTCCAAGTGTAGAAGGAATTTCTTCTTTTTTTAATCTTTTCTTCCTTAACCCCTCCCCTGCCATTTATTGGCATTTCTTAAATGGCTTGAGTTAGTAGAGTTAGACCAAAGGGAAAAAAAAAAAAGAATTCTTTATTTCTAAAAAAAAGAAAAAAAAAACACAAAAAACCCCCCAAAAAACCTCACCTAAGTAATTAAGTAAATTTGGTCTTTATTTAATAAAAACATATCAGTTGTACTTCAAAGCCATTTGGAATCTCTAATACTGAAGTTCACTTACTCCTTGTGGTGAAGAAGGCAAGAGAATGTCAACTTACAAGAAACTAAAGTTTTTTTATTATTTAAATTTTTAATGTTTTTATTTATTTCTAGGAGAGAGAGAGAGAGAGACAGTGTGAGCAGGGGAGGGTCAGAGAGAGAGGGAGTCACAGACTGAAACAGGCTCCAGGCTCTGAGCTGGCAGTCAGCACAGAGCCCGACGCGGGGCTCGAACCCACGAACCGCGAGATCATGACCTAAGCGAAAGTCGGACGCCCAACCGACTAAGCCACCCAGGCGCCCCAAGAAACTAAAGTTTTAAGGCTCAACCATGTTTCCCTAATGTATTACTAGTAAAAAATTATAAATGTCATTTCCCCTAACACACACCCACCCCCAGGTAATGAGAAGAAAGCACAGTAACCTTAGGCAGTAGGTAAGAGGACACTTTGAAGCAGAGTTAGGAGCCTGGTCTCCCTAGTGGTAAACAGCAGCAGTGGCCATAGCCCATGCTGTGTGACCATGCCTCAGGTGATGAAAATCCTTGGTATAGTCAAACAGATGCTGATTCCAAAGCTCCAGTAAACAATATCTCATCCTTAACAAAAAGTAGATAAATACAATGGAACTGAATTGATTCACAAGTTATCAAGGAAATTTTACTTAATGGTCACTCAACAAGATTTGGAAAAAACATGAACAGGACAAGATGATATAATAGAAATAGATGTCATGACTTTCACTATACATGTAATAATGTCCCTGATAACAGTCTTACGGAGAAAATTGAGAATACTTAAGTTGTCTTTACAAAATTTACTGACAAATTTTTTGGATGGCAGCTATTAGTATTTGTTTCCATGTTCACATAATCCCTGTTCCTCATATTCCTCTTTCTGTGTTCCACAACTTGTCATCTAGGACATATCCACTCCTTTTCTCCTGGGCTCAGATGACTGCTTTTCTGTTGTTTCCATATCATGGACTCTGTCATATTTATTGTATGCATTACATTTTAAGAATGAGTTGGGGCTATTTAATAACTCAATTTCCTTTGCTAAAAGAGAATCACACCTTAATGTACTTTAATCTTCACCCAACTTTACCACATTGTTGTAGATTCTCAGTCTCAGTAAGTTTCTGTCAGAAAGAAGGATATTGTCACTGATGTTTATCATGATTTTTGTCATCCTACAGCATTCTATCTTTGTAAGTCTTCAGCTATGTGTTCACCAGTGGCAGTGAGTGATGATTCCCCATGAAGAGAAATGTTTTGACACGGACAGAGTATACTGAGAAAAAAATGAACAATGAGGAGAGGTTCAAAATATCATTATAATATGAGACAAAATGTGGGATAGTATGCTAAAGAATGAATTCAGTTTCTCTCACTGCACTGTCTAGATCAAATCTGTGTACCAAGATTTAACTATGTTAGGATATTTTAACTACTGGGATAGGAGTATAAAAATTAAACTTACAGGTTTTTGACTAATTCAGTAGTTGAGATTAATGTCTCACATCTTTAAACTCTACCCACCGCCCCCCCAGCCCCCCCAAACACACACACACACACACACACACACACACACACACAGGTACCAGCTAAGTTTCTGAGATTTCTAGTGGTGGCTTGCTCCTCCTTTAATTCACATATCTAGCAGTTACCTCCACCAACAGTACCTAACATGACAAAATTAACATATGCTACTATTTGACAATTAAGTGCAATTGCGTGAATGAACAAAGGAATAGAAACTTAAATATATAAATGGAGGCAGAGATATTTAGCAGAGCAAATGATCTTGCCCGCACCCTCCTGTAATTCAGACTGCAAATGTTTGATTGGGATTCTCTCTGTCCCATTTCCATAACAACTTTTCAATTCTATTCTATCACTTTTTTCTACTAATAATTGTGCTTATTGTACTCTAAAATGGAATGGAAAACACCCTAGTATGGCAAGACACAATCTGAAGGCAGAGGAGAATCAGCCTCTGGGCATTACGGTGGCCTTCTGGAGTATCTTGTTACTGTCACCACACTCATCTAGGAGTCAACTCCATATGGAAAGGGTCATGTGAAAAAATTTATTTGGGGACATAATTTTGCCATTTGTTACTTTCATTTTCTTTATTTTTAGTTTTAAAATCTTTTGTAAAGTAATACAAACATGGAGTTAAAAGATTAAACAGTACAAAAATGTATAGTAAAAAATGAGGAGTGTTTTCTCTATCTCTCCTTCCTAAACTCACTTTTCAAATCACCACTTTAAGTTTTGTTTTATTTTGTTTTTCATTTGTTTCTTCTGGTATTGAATTTCATGTTTCCAAATAATGTGCTTCTCTGTTATCTCCTGATTTATGTTTTAGATTTTATCAGGTTCTGGAGAAAGACTACATGGGTGACTCTAGGCTAGTGATTTAACCTTTCAATACATCCATTCATCATCTATAAAAGGAATCACACCAACACCATATATTTGGTGAGATTTTATTAAATGAAAAAACACATAAATAGTGTTTGGAATATGTCTGGCATGTAGTAAGCACTGGAAACATGTTTTTGTTAATACTGTCATTAATCACAAATTCATTATATTTTCCAGTCAATTCACTTGATAAGAGCCGAGGACGTATTGTTCTAACACCACTCCAAGGACGTGTTATCTGTTCAGCAATACAGGCAACTGCTTAGGGCCTATGGGATTTTCAAGTGCCTACATTTGAAACCTGAAAAAAAAATGTGTTTCAAAATATGAAAAGAAAAATGCAAAAATAAAATTAATAACTGCTCAGTTGACTGGAAAATATAACACGTATTAATTCATCAACTGTAAATTCTTTCATACTTATCTACAAGTATGATGCAGATTAGGCCTTCCAAAAGCCACATCACATTCTTCCAATAGAGTCGTGCATCTTTTTATGATTGAAGGGTAAGAGGTGTTCAAATCATTATCACTGATAGTAATTGCACATGGTAAAAATTTTAAAGTATTCTCTTCTTTTCTATAGTGAATACTCCAATTTTTTCACTTGCTTAATTTCCTCTGTATCTTTTCTTTCCAAATCTGCCCCTTCATATCTTTTCTCACAAGCAACCACTCTTGCAGAGATGTTCTTCCCCAAGATCTCCCCTGCCTAGCTCGTGACCCCTAGAGCCACTGCCCAGCTGCTGTCCCTGGATGTCCATTCTTCAAGAACTTGGTTGATGGATGCAGCCTGCACCATGTCTTTGTCTCCCTTGTTGAAATCCACATTTCTTTAAAAGCACAACTTTAACTTCCTAAGAAATATCTTAGGAATGTATGGCATGTGGGAGGTGAATTTAACAAAAATGTAAACCTGAAGATGTCATAACCTCACATTAAAAAAAAGATTAGCTATATAGATTTCTAAGATTAAAATAATTTCCCTTCAAATTTGGGGACTTCGTTGTGTTCAACATATAGAAATTTTAAGGAAAAGTTGACTACAAGTCTATCATTTCCTTGTAGATGACCTATTTAAGTTTTTCTTGAAAGAAATTTTTAGAATTATAACTTCATCTTTGGTGGAGGGTGAAGAAATTCTGAAATTTCTTGATAAGCTTCGTTTTTGTGTGATTCAATTATAAATACTTTCTTTCACAGAAAAAGAAACCCAAGCCCAGAAGAGCTTGAACCATGAAGGAATTCATGTGCTCTAATGTCAGAGATGTGGATTCCTTCCTGTATCTCCACTCAGTCTTCCAGTGTCCATCCTGGTACCAAGTTAGCCAATAGCAGTTCCCTGCTTCCTTGCTTGAACCTAGCATTCCTCATTAAAACTTGTTTGTCTCAGTATTATCAGAAAAACTACTCAAAGTCAGTAACTGTGTTTGCATGAGTAGCCTACCCACTTTAGAACAAATCTTTGTAACCAGGGGGTGAAATATGCTATGTGGTCTATCTCTAGGGCTTGGGGTGGAGTCAGTCTGCTTTCCCAAAGTCACAGGGCCTCCAGTCAGATATAAGGGGCTATCTGGAAGAAGAGAGGGAAACCTGGAGCTAGGGAGGCAATTAGCTAATATCCATGATAGGGCGGCCTGCCTGCCTGCCTGCCTCTGTCCCTCCCTCCGTCCCTCCCTCCGTCCCTCTCTCCTTTCCTTCCTTCCTTCCTTCCTTCCTTCCTTCCTTCCTTCCTTCTATTCTATTCCTTTTTTCCTTCCTTCTTTCTCTCTCTTTTTTTCATGCAGGAATACTCAAAAGGCCCTTAATTGTAGAAACTAATATTTTTTTAAAATTTCTTTAAAAATTATTCTGCTCCTTTTATTTATTTTGTTTCCACTTACAACTCTTAGCAACTATTTCTCATTGATCTTTCCTCCTCACTTCTAATAATGTATCTTTTAATCCTTTAATGGTGAAAACAAAAGTATGTCAAGAGTGCTTTGGCTTCCTTACTTCTTCATTCTTTATATCCATCTCTAAAACCTAGCCAGGTAAGATCAATCAATGGATAGGAACTAAAATTTCTTTTAGACACAGGGAAGGCAGTGGAGGTGTTTCATGCAAATAAGTACAAATTAATTTGTCCCAAGCACACAAACTGCCCCATCTTAGTAAAGATGTTAGCTGTTGTGATTCCAGGGAACATAAGCACTCAGGGTCTTAGATTAGATTTTGCTGGCTCCTGAGTAATTGGTTCATATCTAGCTGTTGTTAATTAGTAGCTCGGAGAGTTCATGGTGGGGTTATGTTCCCATTTTAGCTTTTCCATATACTAGAACTATTTTCTCTTTCTGTAATCATGTCTAAATTAAGTTTGCAGAGGTGGAAATTCTGATACTATTCGTTTTGTCCATAGTGTTATCTGGATGGCAATCAATAAAACTATTGGTTCCCACCAAGTTAATACACACTCGCTTTCCAAGAGGTAGAGAGGAAAGGTGATCAGAACTGCAGATTGGAGGGTTTATGAGAGTGAATGGTTGCAATTCCCTCTTTAAGAGTTTGAATCTAAACTTCATAAACTGATGCTTTGTATTTTTAGACATGTCCCAAAATATAAACTTGCTGAAGGGAGTCTATTCTTAACTTTTACATAGGATATACAGGTGTCAAAGTAACATGATAAAATTATTTTCTATGAAGAGATTGCTAGACCTTTTTCTTCCTTTCCAGTACTCTTCTTTAACTTATTCAAGCATGAACCCTGTAAAAATACTTAGTCTTTGGACAAAAAATTAATTTAAAAAATGGACAACCATGGATCTAGCTAAAATCTAAACCTGATGGATGATTTGTGCCCTGAAAACTGTAAAAGAAACTTAAGTATTTTGCATGTCAGAATGACTCTTTATGTTCTCAGAGAGCTAGTTAATTTAATTTATGGTATATAGCAGAAGTCTCTAAAATTCCATAAAATTGTATTTACAAAGACTACTGATTTCAGGCACTTCTGATAAATGTGTCAGTCCATGCTCCAATGTTATCCAGCTTACCAGTTCATCCAGAGGCATTGGTGTGGTAGCAGGGACTGCACAATCCAGTGGGGAGCCTAGCAGACTCCGGCAAAAGACACATTTCCCAGGCTACATAATGAGAAGGCTCCAGGCTTGGCATCACGAAGATGGCATTCATGTCTCAGCCAGTGGGAAATTGAGCAGGCCAATTAGCTTTCCTCATGAGGTGATGTAAATTTTTTGGTCATAAACTAGATGCTATCTGTATTAGAAATTATATGCATATGAAATGCAAACCCCTCAAGATGAGCAGAGAAGGCATTAACAACAAATATTACACAATCAAAGTATCATTTGGGGCTGAATAAGTTCACGGAGGAAGATGATCTATGTTACTAAAACAGAGTCCACCGTGAAGACAGGGACACATGAAGTTATGGGAATTGCAACAGGTTGCCCCTTAGGGCTCACCAGAAATCCTTGATCCTGATGCTGGTAGGATAGCAGCTGGGGCTGATGGTCCCAATGTCTGACTGTAATGCCTCATATCATGGGTATATGTGACTCAATGGACAAAAGCCTCAAGGCCTCCAGTCTGATCTTTTTTAAGGTTGACTACCAAGTCTGTGTTCTTCAGGAGTTTTGCTGTCTCACAGACTGCTCACAGACCATCGTTATTTGCACTGAGCAGCACGTCTGATGTATTCTGCAGCCCCTGGAAACCTTTCTCTCCCACACAAAGTCTTCCATATTATTCCCACTCTTGGTGTCTCCCATCTTTAACTATTTGAGTAAGGCAAGAGATAAAGGCCAACAAAATTGCATAGAGAATAGCTCTTTTTACTTCTAATTCTGCTTCCTAACTGGGCTTTGAGTAAAACAATCTCTTTTGGAGGTGAGTTAGGGCTATAATTAGTGTTTTGAAATCCTATTCAAAACTGGAATAATAAGGTTCTAAATTTCCAGCTCTGCCTCTGAACTAAATCCTTGAAATGTTTTTGAGTGGTTTCTTAATTTCTTTGTTCACCACTCATTAGCATTAATTCATTCTTTTTGTCTAAATTACTCTTATTACTCCAACATGCTTTTAGAATTAGGAGTGTCTCAGAAGATGTGACTGTGCAGTTTCCAAGCAGGGAGAAGTTCAACTGACCTCACCTTTTATTTAGCTCAGAGCATCCTCCAATGAAAAAATAAATCTGCTATTCAGTAATGTTAAAGAAGAAAACAGGCAATGGCTTCATGTAATGAGTCATAATTCTGTGTTCTGGTTTTCTCTGGCCCTCAGAGGAAAAGATGTCATTAGTGTATTGCCACCTGCGGGTCTCCTAGAGGTAGATGGAAGAATGATTTGCCAGTGCATCCTGTTGTTAAGCACACAAGTGTCCTTGATATGCAAAGTGTTATTTCTAAGCTTCTTTTCAAAAGTGCAGTCCATTCAGATATGTTCTTCTTGGGTCAGAAGCAATAATGTATCTAGGTCTGAGAGAATGTAACATTTTCCATGGGCATTTTCATATCATCCAGTTCCTCTCCTCTGGGAAATCCTACAGAAGCAGGTGCTACTAAATCTATTTTAAGTAGAAACAGTATGTGCATAGGGAGTTCGTATTTTTCCTTTATGAAGCCCTGTTGAGTCTTCAGATTTCCACATGACTTATTGCACTACTGATACGGATCAGGAAATACTCCCTAACTTAAGGTCTTGCTGTGGTGACACAATTAGCTGGAGAACTAAAAATTGCCCAGACTTTTCCTACTGGGCAGTGCAGGGTAGGCACAGCCAACAATGGTCACTGGAAATCAGAAATATTCTCCATAAATTCTTAACACTGAAAGAGAAACAAAACACCTTAAATGTATTGCTTTTTAAAGATGTCAATATCTGCTCCATTATTTGGGGGGAACAGAATAATTCACTTTTATTACCTATTCATTGCAAAGATTGTTAATTGATTACAAAGAAAAATGGGACCACTATAATGGAGAGCTCTGATAGATACCACCTTATACAAGTTATTCTACTGAATTTCACTAAGAAGGAGACAGCTAATATCATGTTTCCAGATATGGTACATTAGCACTAATGTGATATTCTTGTCCAAGGTGTTTAACATGAATCTAAACAACAATAACAGTGACAACAACAATAACAGTGACGACAACAACAAAATAACAACAACAAACAATCAGAGGACATTTTAAAAATAATTGGCATTGTCTCCTTAAAAATGTCAATGACATTAGGTTTTCGGGTGGCTCAGTTGGTTAAGTGGCCTGATTCTAGATACTGGTTTTGGACATGATCTTGCAGTTGGTGGATTTGAGCCCCACCTCGGACTCTGCACTGATAATCTCTGTCCCTTCCCCACTCATGCTGTCACTCTCAAAATAAATAAATAAACAAAAATGTCAAAATGTCAATGACATGGAAAATAAAAGGAGCAGGGAAACTGCCTTTGATTAAAAGATATTAGATACAATGAAGTGATTATATCCTGGATCTAAAAACAAAGAGCTGAAAAGTTTATCATTGGGAAAATCAAGAAAACAATTCTAAAAGCTGAATATGTATATCATTGTGCTATGGTTACTCACTGGGATCTCTAACCTGATGATGGCTCTGTGCTGATGTATGAAAATGTCCTTGTTCTTCAGAGACATTCTGGGTCTGGAGTATTTGATGAGAAAGTATCAATATCTGCAACTTACAATCAAATGACTCAGAACACAGACACACACACACACACACACACACACACAGATGTGATAATATGTTAATAATTATTGAACGTGGACAAAGTGTCTCTGGAGTTTTGGGGACTATTCTTTCAATTTTTATGCAGGTTTGAAATTATTGTTATTATTAATTATTATTATTATTTAGAGAGATATCATGCAAGAAAGGGAGTGGGGGAAAAGGAGAGAGAGAAAGGGAATCCCAAGCAGGCTCCACACTTAGTGCAGAGCCCGTGGTGGGGCTCAGTCCCATGACCCTGGGATCATGACCTGAGCCAAAATCAAGAGTTGTACCCTCAACTGACTGAGGTACCCAAGTTCCTCTGTAGGTTTGAAACTTTTAAAAATATAAAGTTGGTTGGAAATCTGTGACTTCCAATGCTAATTTAATTGAGGAAATAAATGGCTATATTTATTCAACTTTCCAAACTTTAATCTTGTTCAGGCCTTGTAGTAGACTATAACACTCCTGAAACTTAGGACAAAAATAACATTTGCTTAATTAAAAAGAAAGTTAACAGTTTTATTAAGATATAACTTATGTATCATAACATTTATCCATCTAAAATGTATGATTCACTGTTTTGTTATTAATTTTTAGTATATTTACAGAATTATACAACTTTCACTATTATCTCTTTTTAGAAAGATCTCTTCATTTGAGAAAGAGATCTCATCAGTAATCATTAGGAAATATACTTAATATTTCCAGCAACCAGTAATCTACTTTCTGTCCCTACGAATTTGCTTATTTTGGAACCATAATTGGAGACATACAATGTGGACTTTGGTGATTGTCTTCTTTCACTTAGCATGATGTTTTCAAGGTTCATCCATGTAATAGTATATATCTTCTCTTTATCTTTTTAAATTGCCAGTTATATTCCACTATATAGATATACCATATTTTGTTTATATACCCATCAGTTGATAGATATTTGGAAATTTTCAATTTTTATCATTATTAATAATGATGCCATAAATATTTGTGTTCACGTGTTTTAAGTGGAAAATTATCCATAATATCATATGAAAAGAAGCAAATCCTACCATTTATGACAATATGGGTGAAATTTACAGGCACTATGCAAAGTGAAATGAGTCAAACAGAAAAAGACAAATACTGTATGATCTTACTTACAAGCATAATTTAAAGAAACTAAACTCATAGAAATTCTGTTTGTCAAGGACAGGTGGGGAGGGAAATGAAAGATACTGGTCAAGGGCTACAAACTTACAGTTACAAGATGAATAAGTTCTGAGGATCTAATACACAGCATGGTGACTATAGTTAACAATACTATATTGTATACTTGAAAGTTGCTAAGAGAATAGATCTTAAATGTTCTCAATACACACACACACAGACACACACACACACACACACACACACGGTAACTGTGTGAGGTGATGGATGTGCTAACTAATGTTACAGTGGTAATTATTTCACAATATAAATATATATCAAATCATCACATTGTATACCTCGAACTTATCCAATGTTATCCATCAAATATATCTCAATAAAGGTGGAAAAAATTAGCAAAGGAGTTGAATAGACACTTATCCAAAGAATATATACAAATGGCCAATAAGCACATGACCTGATGCTCAAAATCATTATTCAGTAGGGAAATGCAAATCAAAACTGTGATGAGATAGCACTTCACATCCATTTAGGATGAATAAAAAAGACAAACAATAACAAATGTTAGCAAGGACGTAAAGGAAATGGAACCCTCATACATTGCTGATGGGATTGTAAAATGGTACAGCTGCTTTGTAAAGCATTCTGGCTCTCCTTCAAGATGTTAAACACCAAGTTACTATATGACCAAGGAATTCCATTCCTAACTTATACCTCAAATTGATGAACGCAGACTTCTAATTAAAGTATACTTAATTTTGTACATATATATGTTTCCAAAAGTTTGTTAAATAAATCATACAATTTATTGTCAACCTTTTTAAGAGAAAAACATTTTATCTGGGAACTTTTTTTGTCTTCAGAATATGTTTAACTAGATATTAATATATACTTCAAACAAAGAAGACGATCATGTGTTATGCAAGATAAAACACAGATGGCAGTAGTTCACAGCAAAGACATGTATTACAACCTGTGACTTTGTGAATGTGCATCAGGGATAGACACTGGGACTGATCTAATTGCAGGTGGTTTCAAATAGTTCGCAATTCTCTGCTCACATACTTACTATTCCTAGGGTGACTTGTTTATACCAGTAATCACAACTTGGAAATTTAACAATAGGAGTCATTAATGAGTCATTTTAAGAAATAGAAATCAATAGAAAAATTAATTGCCCCCATAGTAACTAAAGATAAATAAGTATACTATTACCAAAACTCCATGTAGGAGAAGGAAGAATAAAATGAAATTATGAAATTATGAAATATACTATATAACAGGATCCAACAATTGCCCTTGAAAGATTGAGTTGTGGGCTACACTGGTCAAAGACAGCCTGTGCACAACATGTGACCCCCCTCACCCTCTCCTGCCCTAACCCAGAGTGCCTTGACAAGAAGCGAGAACACAGCAAAATGGCCATCTGCGAACCAGGAAAAAAGTTCTCACCAAACAAAATCAGCCGACACCTAGATCTTAGACTTTCCAGCCTCCAGAACTCTGAGAAATGAATGCCTATTTGTTTAAACTTCCCAGTCTATGGTATTTTGTTATGTCAGTATAAACTAACTAAGACACCAGATGAGGAAATACTGGTAATATTTTCTGACAAATGCAAATATCAGCATCTGAAAAAATTGAACCAAGTATAATGTCCTCTTTATCAAAGCTCATTTGAATGTGTGTGTGTGTGTTTGTGTGTGTGTGTGTGTGTGTGTGTGTATGGACTAGGCTTTCAAAGTTGGGCCTTCCATTTAAAAAAGAACCTCAGGGAACTTATCTAATAAAAGCTCATTAAATATAACAACAGTACCAGCAGCCATGGTAACACAAATACAAAAGAAAGCATCATAAAACAGTGCACTGCACATGGGCTTGCAATCTGAAGGCCAACTGAGAAATGAAGGGCTTTTCTTGCTCAAAACAAAACAATTGCTGGACTGTGTCAGCCCAAAGCATGCAGGGGATTTTCTAGTCATAGGACACTGCGTATCATAATGTACTTGTAATTGCTTATTGGCCCAGCAAATTTAATGGAGAACAGTTGTTCTGGAAGCCCAGGCATTCACTGATAAGAGGCTCCATTAGTTCTCCATCCTTGTGAATGTGCATCTGCTATGATAGCATCTATATCAACCTCCACTGATATTCCTAACATGAAAGCAGATGCCAAAACATCAGCATCTGACATGGCCCCTCCCCTCATACATTTCACACAGCAGAACATTTATATCTTCAGTGGAAAATCTGTGTACTTGAATTGAGAACATGGAATTTTGTAAACTAAAAAAACCTATTTTTAAATGATAAAAATTATATATGCTGACTTTTAAAAATTTGGAACTTATAAAAAATTCACATAAAAGTCTCTTGTAATCTCATTAAATGTAGAAAGCATTATTAAGATTTGGACTTAAAAACTTATACTCTTCTACCATTGATTACTTCATAACATTCAAATTTCACTGAACTTGGAAATAAATCTGCTTGCATCAAAGTCAAATCATTCAGAATGATTATATTACACTAAGTCATTTTCCTAAGCTCTCAAATGCCACTTTCACAATGAAGGATCCAGGGGTATTTTTTTTTCCTCTAACTACAGAATTAAGCTTCTAAGCTCCCTCATATGATCTTCCTGGTTAAGGTTATGAGCCCTCTTGAAAATACCTAAAGTGTATAAGCACTTGAGGTATAAGCATCAGCTCTGACTGAAATGCTAAATTCCAGTGGGACAGACACTACAATAATTCATTCTAGTTAGATTTTCTAAGACTGTTTCAGTTCTGGAGCCAGAGCCTAGTAAACATATAAGGTGAATTGAATAAATGCAGCAAGGACAAGCAATATTTTAAACATAATATTCAGTATGTCTAAAACTGGATTCTTGATACTTCACATGCTCCTTACCCCCTCACCCATCCAGTTTCTAGTCCAGTGTTTCCTGTCTCAGTGAATGTTGACACCGTCAGACAGGTGGGCAGGATGAAAACCTGAGAACCCTCTGAAACAGCTCCCTACCTTGCTACACATCCTCTCTTGTTCAAAGGCTCGCCACCTCATGTCATGTGTGTCTCCTGACATCATCATTATAACCACTTCTCCATCATCACCACCTTGGTCCAAACCTATCATGTCTCTCCTATACTGCTCTCCTGTCTGGGCCTTTTACAGCTGGCATGCTCTGCCTTCCCATCTAATGTTAACACCATGGCCTGAGTGCTCTCTGCAAAATGCCCACGTGATCATGTCACATCCCCACCTACTTCCTCTGTCCACACCTTCCATGCACAACCACCCCCAGCCACATTGCACCTCTTCATTTTCTTTTCCTCCACATCCTCTCCTCCTGCAGACACTTTACACATGCCATTCCATCTGTAATGCCCTCCCCTCTCTTTCTGATCACAATTCAAGGTATACACCTTCTGGGAAACTTGTCCTGACTTCCCAGGCTGGGCCAATTCTTGCCGGTTATTAGGCTTTCAAAAAGGAAGGAAGTTTCCTTCCAGATTGTTTATATAGTTGTCATTACTAACTCCTTTCTGTGATAAACTGAGTAATGTCTATGTCCCCCAACAGTCTATATGTTTCTTGAGAGCGTGGATAACTCTTGCTGCTTTCTTTTCACTTACCATGAAGTTCTATATTCTGAGCACAGGGACTAGAATATAGTAAATGCTTAATAATATTTTCTGATATAGTGATCATATGAAAAGTTTGGTAGAAAGTCCACAAGGAATTATGCTGACACTTTTGTTCATTGCTGAAATGTGTGACTGACTTGAGCTAAATGATCAATCCTAGGTAATGTAATATTTCAGATTAACATTTTCATTCCTTGGTTTATCCATCATTCCACTTATTTCAAAAAACACTTATTTACGAAAGACAGTGAAAAAAACTGGCAAAGGGTAAAAATAAAGCCTTCAATGAACATACAACTGAGTAGGGAAAAGAAAGTGTGTCCCATACCTATAAAAATATCTATAACAGAGGTAATTTGTAATGAGTTCCTAAAGATATACAGAGAGTATGCCTCAGGAAATCAAAAGAGAAAAACAGCTTCATTCTCTCTTGTTGGATCTAATAAGTCCTCATAAATAAAGTTGCCTCTGAAGTGGACCATGGAAAATGAGTGGATTTCAACAGGAAACCATGGAAGAGTAATAGTGGCATCTTGCTTTCTCAGAAGGTAAGGGGATTTCACGTGTGTGTGTATAACATACACATACATACATACATATATACACATACATATAATATATGGTACAAGGAGTAATTTTTGAATATGGTTTTGTATTATATTAATATATATAATTTTGGTGCAAGGAGTAAATTTTGAATATGATTTTAATGCTCAAACACTGGAACTCTAAGACATTTGTTTAATTTTATGTGAGAAAGGAAACAGAATAAAACCATTTGTTCAAAAAACATTTGAAATGGTAATGAACCATTTCAGAAAATCTATAAATTATGGTCAGTGGGAGGGCAGAGCATACCAGGGTAAGGCGATGATATACAGGAATAAAAAATGAAACTTAACAATGGTAAATCTTTGAAGACACTTTAGAAGATGTCTTATCAGAAAAAAAAAAAAGTATATATATATCATTAGGGAGGCTGTTGATGTCCAAAAAAGATCTCCAAGGATTATGCCTGAGATGGGAACAATAAGAGTGAAGAGAAAGGAAAATATCAAGGGGGAAAAGTACAGGAACTCAAAGTCGGTTACATCTGAAAGATGAGAGGATCCAATCTCCTTGTTCAACTACCAAGAGAAAAGGTGGTAATATGAAAAACAAAAGACCTAAGGTATATTCTTTTGGGGGAAGTGAAGCAGTTTTCAGTTGTAGATATTTTTCTTATCTTGTCAAGTCACAGCTCACCTGCTTTTTTCTGTAGCAGGTTGATGGACAGAAATAGAGTGGGAAGTATGTGGACTCCTGCTCTGGAAGAACCTGGTCATAACCAGGTGGAAGTCGCAGCCTAGCTGTAAGATTCAGTCTGACTGGGTCAATACTGCTGGTTGTGACCAATGTTATAAAAGTCTCTTGTGAGTTGAGGAATGGGACCCAGTAGAGGGTTCATGCCATGACAATTCTTTGAGAATTCCTCAACCTTCATTGCATATTAGAATCACCTGAGGATCTTCTAAAAATATGCATGAGATACAGGCCTGGAGATTTGGATTTGGTTGGTCAAGGGATAGGGACCTACGAGGAGGTTTTATATTGGGTGTCCTAAGAGACGTGGTCGGTTAACCAATGACAGTATTTGCACTGAACTATCGAGCCATGAGCTGTAAGTAAATAAACCACACACCGTCTCCAGGGAAGAACTGAGCAGGCAGATAAGGGCTGAATGAAGCAGCAGCTAGAAAGCTGCCCCACATCTTCTCTGTCACTGCCCTGTTCATGTTTTCCTGCATAAAATTTTGCATAGTTTTTAATGAAATATTTATCTTTTTGCTCATTTTCTGCCTCTCCCACTGGAGTGTAATCTACATGAAAATGGGAATCGTGGTGATTTATTAATCATTAGGTACCTAGTAACAAGCCCAGCACCAAGCATATAGATGATACACAATAAATATTTATTGATGAATGAATACACAAAGACAATTTCCTGAGAACAGAGTAATGAGAGAGCTCTGCACAATACCTTCAAAAAGAACCCTACATAGGGAGGGTTAAAAAAAAAAGTCCCTTAAAATAGGGAAGAGCTGCAGAATTCATTAATTTCATTTATATAAGTTTTAAGTTTATTTTTTATTTATTTCGAGAGAAAGATAGAGAGCAACAGGGGAGGGCTTTTAGAGAGAAGGAAAACAGAATTCCAAGCAGGCTCCATGCTGTCAGCACAGAGCCCAAGGTGGGACTTAAACTCATGAATCATGAGATCACGGTCTGAGCCAAAATCAAGAGTCCAATTCTTAACTGACTGAGCCACCTAGGTTCCCCTCATTGATTTCATTTATAAATCAATGGTCCATCTGCCTAGAATAGGAAAAATTGGTCAGACATTGATCAAAACACATCAGTCTTAAAATTTATGCAGGTGCAAAATACCTAACTCATGTTGCCTTTGAGCATAAAGCACCATATTCCTCTTTATGTTCTAGGAAGTTAACTTTTTAGAAAAAAATATATAGCTCCATGTAATACACAACTCTTCATTAAAAATTTTAGTATAGGAAATATTTTTTTAAAAATCACATTAAAATTGTCCTTCAAGTTTGTTTTGTGTGTGTGTGTTTGTTTTTGTTTTATAGCTACTGCTGGAGAGCTGGTCCAGAGAGGCAGACCCTGAGAGGTTTAAAAGTATGGTAAATAGAAAGCTGAAAAATGTTTATTTAAGTTTTCATTTCCTTGCAAATTTCAAAAAAGAAAATCAGTCTTGGATTTGACAGTTTAACTCCTTGGCACAGCATGCTGAACACAGCTGTTCCTCAGGACCCTGGAGGGAGAGCTGCTGATTGCCTCTGTGGGCATTGCTGATATTGGCACTGGCCTCATCCCACAGAACTTCGAAATGCACTCTATGGGAGAATGAACCAGAGACAAGTTCATTCTGGCCTTCTTGTTTTAGCTGATGCCAGTTAACAGGCTTACCTAGATCACAAGGCAAAAAAACTTAAGACTGAGCCAGATACACATTGAAAGAGCATCATCTAGGTGAAGCTGTAGATTTAGGATTTTAATTGGGAACTCTTCATTCTTTCCACTCTTTAAATTTCATGACCTTAAATTTTTAACTAGTTTCATATAAATGACATAAATTATAGATGCTTCTAAAATACATTCTCAATAAATTTTGCTTCAGTTGTCTCCATCAGAAAAATAATCTGGGGATAAGTTATAAATACTACTACAATTACTAAATTTGATGCTTATTTGGATCTCATTGCTTTATGATTTTCAAAGACATTTGGAAGTCACTGGATATCTTTATGTTCCAAAAACCATTAGAAGTGTTTGTGTATGTTATAAAGATGCTTCCCAAACTATGTGTTTTGAAATAACAATTTTTAGAAAATATATAAAAATCAAGTTACTGTAGAAAAATATAATAAAATCCCAATTTTTAAAATTAGATTCAACAGATATCAAATTACTCTCAAAAATTACTCTCCCTTCTCAAATGACTGTAAAAATTTCTAAGACTCTTTTTTTTTTTTTTGCTTATAAGCCATACTATAAGTAACACGATGCTGAAACACTTTCTAGAATCAAATGAAAACACTTTTATGGAAAAATGCCTGATTCCTTTTAAGAAAAATGCATTTAATTCATAAGATTGTTTAGCTGTCACAAAGAAACCTGTTTCCATACTTAACCCCCTATCTGATTACTTTTACATGTTACATCCAGATTCAGCTCTACAAAATGCTTAGTGACTCATCAGGAACAAAGATTTGGAGTTTAATGTGAGCCAACAGAAGATGTAACACTCATGGCAGAAAATGTTCTAAAATTTCTAATAGCTTTGTAGAAATCCCTTATTCATTTTTTCCCTGTGATTTGACAGTTGAGCAGAATATCAAATATTCTTAAAGGAAATAAAGGGTAAGAACATTTTGATACAGATTTATTTTACCATACTTGCAAAGAATGATCCCAATCATCTTTTATCAAGTTTGTTGGCTCTGGCAGAGATATTTCCTGCTCAATTAAGATTGATTAAGCTTTTATAACTTTATGGAACTATGTAGCCAATGGCAAGAGGAAGATTTTGAAATAGGATGCTAAATTTTGAACAGTCTGAAATATCAAGCCAAATAGTTTAAACACATTCCTTTTTAGACTGAATAATATTTAATAACTCTTGGGATTGAAGAATTGCTCCAGCTTTAAATTCCTTTTTTTTTTTCTTTTAAGCTGTATAGACCTGTCCCAAACAAATACAAGTTATAGGCCACACCTGTACTGTTACAAAAGATTCCTGGTGAATATATCCAAGTAGGCTATAATGAACACTACTACATCAGATGATAAAGTGACAGTGAACTTGTCTCTTTCTCTTGGTATTTCTACCAAGTCCATATGCGTGACAGATGCTGTTCTATCTGATACCCTTTATGGTGGTTACTAAATTTTCAGAGTCAGCACATATCTCTATGGCAGCACATAAAATTTGTTATTGCTACTCATGACTGAGTATAGAGTTCAGCAAAGAAAACACACACACACACACACACACACACACACACACACATTCTTGAAAGCACACCAAATAATACCTGTCTCACATTAAGATCCCCCAAAGCTTTTTCTTCCTTTTGCTCTCAGCACCTCATTGTTAGGTGAGGGTTTAAAACATAACATCTTTCTGTAATGCACAAGACAATGTTCCTGGCCTTATCTTGCTACTTTCTTCTGTCTGATGATAAAGATTGAAAGTTATTTTGACCTTTAAGAATTTTCTAAATGTAGCTTATAACAATTAGGTGGATCATAACCCTAGAATCCCACTTTTCTTAATTCCCTGAAGACTGAAGTTCTGAAAATTACTTTTCTTAGAATTCTTCCTTCTGAAGCTCATAAAATGTTTCTTTAAAGTAAACATTACATACATTTCTTTTATAGTGACAACACCACTATGTGAACCCAAACTCTGGAGACATGAACCATTCCTACTAACATCATTCTAGATTTTCTATTTCTCCATCTTCTATGATTCATAGACCTTAGCACTCTTTTTTAATTTTTTTAATGTTTTCTTTATTTCTGAGAGAGAGAGAGAGAGAGAAACGTGAGCAGGGGAGGGTCAGAGAGAGAGGGAGATACAGAATCTGAAACAGGCTTCAGGCTCTGAGCTCTCAGTACAGAGCCCGACGCAGGGCTCAAACCCACAAACCGTGAGATCGTGACCTGAGCCAAAGTCGGGCGCTTAACCGACTGAGCCACCCAGGCGTCCCCCCCCCCACTTTTTAAATAATTTATTGTCAAATTGGTTTCCATATAACACCCAGTGCTCATCCCTACAAGTGCCTTCCTCCATGCCCATCCCGCCCTTTCCCCTCTCCCCCACCCCCATCAGCCCTCAGTTTGTTCTCAGTATTCAAGGGTCTCTCATGGTTTGCCTCCCTCTCTCTCCCCAATTATTCTTTCCTCTTCTCCTTCCCCATGGTCCTCTGTCAAGTTTCTCCTGATCCACTTATAAGTGAAAACATATGATATCTGTCCTTCTCTGTCTGACTTATTTCACTCAGTATAACACCTTCAAGTTCCATCCATGTTGCTACAAATGGCCAGATTTCATACTTTCTCATTGCCATGTAGTATTCCATTGTATAGATAAACCACATCTTCTTGGTTCATTCGTCAGTTGATGGACATGTAGGCTGTTTACAAGTTTTGGCTATTGTTGAGAGTGTTGCTATGAACATTGGGGTACATGTGCCCCTATGCATCAGTACTCCTGTATCCCTTGGGTAAATTGCTAGCAGTGCTATTGCTGGGTCATAGGGGAGTTCTATTGTTAATTTTTTAAAAAAATTTTTAATGTTTTTAATTTATTTCTGAGAGAGAGAGACAGCATGAGCAGGGGAGGGTCAGAGAGAGGGAGACACAGAATCTGAAGCAGGCTCCAGGCTCTGAGCTGTCAGCACAGAGCCCGATATGGGGCTCGAACCCATGAACCATGAGATCATGACCTGAGCCGAAGTCAGACACTTAGCCGACTGAGCCACCCACGCACCCCTATTGTTAATTTTTTGAGGAGCCTCCACACTGTTTTCTAGAGGGGCTGCACCAGTTTACATTCTCACCAACAGTATTGGATGGTTCCCATTTCTCCACATCCTCGGCAGCATCTATAGTCTCCTGATTTGTTCATTTTAGCCACTCTGACAGGCATGAGGTGGTTTCTCAGTGTGCTCTTGAATTTTTCAGATTTCTCTGTTCCCTGCTCCTTTTCACATTTTGGATTAGTTTGGTTAACTAATAGGCTAGTTGGAGGCTGTGAGGAGCACCTGGGTGGCCCAGTCGGTTGAGCAACAGACTTTGACTCAGGTCATGATCTCGTGGTTCGTGGGTTTGAGCCCCGAGTTGGGCTCTGTGCTGACAGCTAGCTCAGGGCCTGGAGCCTGCTTCTGATTCCATGTCTCCCTCTCTCTCTGTCCCTCCCCAGCTCATGCTGTCTGTCTCTCTCAATAAAATAAAACATTAAAAAAATACAATGAAGACTGTGAAAAAAATTTAATAAAGAGGGGTGCCACTTCGGTGGCTCAGTTGGTTGAATGGCTGACTCTTGATTTTTGGCTTAGGTCATGATCCCAGGGATAGTGGGATCCAGCTCCACATCAGGCTCCAAGCTGAGCATGGAGACTGCTTGAGATTTTCTCTCTCCTTCTGTTCTTCTCCCCTACTCGTGCTTGCTTCCTCTCTCTAAAATTAAAAAAACAAATGGAGACTGATTTTCTACTTTTATATATTTTAAAGGTCAACTGCAGTGCCAAGGTGAGAGATCATTTTTCTCCCTATTTATCAGGCTAATGATTCAGATCTGCACAATCATCACTCATTACTTTATTTTGTTCATAACCTCATCTAGGCTCTCCTCACAGAACACTCTAGTTTTCTTTATCCAAACTCTACCCCTCCCCCAACCAGGAGGTTGTCTGACAGTTATTCTGGTCTGTCAGCCCAAGATGTGTAGGCTATTACTTCATAATGTTTCAACAGAAATAATTTCAGCTGTGTTTGCTGTTAAACCGAACCTCCAACATAATTTGTTCCCTGGATCTCTTTGACCCTAAAAGATCCGCAGGTGAAACATGAGCCTAAGACTATCAAATGTCTAAAATCACTCAGGTATGCCTCTGTGTAAACATTTTTCTGATATATTGCATGAACATATAATTCATAATTCAAACCAGGAAACCTCTGTGAGTCAACTACTAATAATTACACTGGGTCAACAGGCATAATCCAGATTGTCCTGTTTGAAGTAGGACATATGGTTAGTCTGTGAATCTACAGCTTGAAAGAAGAAAACCCACATTGTTCCCATAAAATTTATTATCTGCATTATTTCCCCCATAGGGACTTGTTATAGCTTGCAAAATCTTATTTCTTATAGAATTTCGGTAACCGATTTATTTCAGCTCCTTTGAAGTGAAGAGATAAAGACTTTATGGTGTACATTAACAACTCTGGAAGATTTGCCTGGACTAGCTGCAGTTAGATTTACCCAATACAGCTTTCAGTGTGCACACATGTCATCCACACTTTTATTCTAAATTTGGCATTTTGTCATTTCCCTTAGATACTGTGGACACTTGCCCCTTATAATGGCCAGCTTAGTTTCCCAAACATTTTGAATTCCATTTCAGCTGAGTTGGCCCTTTGCAGAAAGTGCTCAAAAATAAGAAAAGAAAGAAAGGGAGAGACCAAGGGAGGAAGGAAGGGGAAAGGTGTCATGTTTTGCACAAACATCTGCTGTGAAGAGCTCTCAGGGGAGTGTCAGCCATCAGCAGGGAAACATAATGAAGTAAAAATAAATCCTAAATATAATTTCCAATTTTCATGAGCAAAGTACCTCTTAGAAGGTATTTAAGAAGTTCCATTTCTTTCTTTACTTATTTAATTACAAAGTACCGTTAATCAAGGTGTGACCATAGAAAAAAAGAGAGGACACTAGGAAAAATTATAAGGTGCCTGTTTTAATGAAAAGTATTCCAAAATGTTTAGAGTCTGAATTTTTCCACAGAGTCGAATAAGGAATCACTTGTGTTGGATTCTGGACCTGAGGGAGATATGGCTTCTCTTCTTTTCTCCTCCTTCTCCAATTTCATCCCTGTAGAGTTTGACAACACTCTGAATCCAAAAATGAGAGAATGACTTCCCCAGTACTAGACAGTGGAGGTTGCTGCTGGTAAGTCTACTTTTAAATGGATTTGCCAGCTACCTTTTGCAGCATGCTGACAAGTGGCATACCTTTCAGCTACCATCCTTGTGCTGTCACTGAGATACCTCCACTGTATCTTCTTTCAGAAGCAAGTCACCTAGGGCATGCCCACCTTCTACAGAGAAGTAGCAGAGCACATAGGACACTTCATCGCAGCACAGAGGGGCACTTCTGTTGTGCCCATGGAAACCTTCAGATGCTGCCTCTCCTGCTATCTGATGGACTCCCACTCCTCTACACACAGACAAACATACACAGAGTAATTAATATGTTCTATGAAGCATTCAGAAATACTAAAAAAAAGCAGTGAACTAGAAAGAATGAAGCTTGAATGGAAGTCTTAGTAACTTATGTGCCATGTGATTTGGAGACACTGCTCTGAATTTTAGTTTTCTGGTCTGTGAAATAAAGACAATTGTCTCCTGCTGCCTTACTAATGTGTTTTAAATAGCACATCAGGTAAAATGCAGTAACTATAAAATGCAGTACAAAGAGGTTTTAGTACTTGTCCTATGGAAAAAAAAAATACAATACCTGAAATATAATGTACATAGGATAGAATTACATTATTCAGTCATGCAAAGCTAGCACAATGGGTTCAGGTCTCAAATGATAATCTGAAAGCAAGTCCACACTGAAAACTCAGCTGAATTGTACAAGTTACACTCTTCTTAACTTTTTTAAAGAAAGAGAAAATAGGGGAACCTGGGTGGTTCAGTTGTTTAAGCGTCCAACTTTGGCCCAGGTCATGATCTCACAGTTGGTGGATTCGAGCTCCACATCAGGCTCTGCACTGGCAGCGTGAAGACTGCTTGGGATTCTCACTGCCGTCCCCTTCCCCGCCCCTCCCCCACTCACACTTTCTCTCTCTCTCTCTCTCTCAAAATAAATAAATAAACTTAAAAATTATTTTTTAAAAAAATTATTTTTTAAAAAAAGAGAAAATAGTGTAAGACTGAAGAATCTTCTAGTCAGGCCCTGTGAGTTAGAAGGAGTTAGAAATTATCATAAAAGCATGAAACTAGGGGCACCTGGGTGGCTCAGTGGATTAAGAGTCCAACTTCGGCTTTGGTCATGATCTCATGGTTTGTGAGTTCAAGCCCTGCATCAGGCTCTGTGCTGAGAGCTCAGAGCCTGGAACCTGCTTTGGATTCTGTGTCTCCCTCTCTCTCTCTCTCTGCTCCTTGCTCTCTCTCTCTCTCTCTGTCTCAAAAATTAATCAACATTAAAAATTTTAAAGTGTAAAACTATAGTTTATTTAAAGATAGGTATAATTGATACATGACAGTCTCCCCCAACCACATCATACCACAGGTGGCAAAGTCTTATCAGAACTATAGATAAAAACAGTATATAAACCAAAGTTAAACCTTTATTTCAACCTTTAGACTTCAAATACAAGTATATGAGTTAATCTGATGCTCTAAATAGGAATCCAAGACAACAAACAGTTCTATAAGATGTACTAGTACATAGAGATAATAGCCAATCAACACATTCTGGCCAGTATGCCAGATATGTTGCTAATTTTGTTTGTTAGCTCCAGTGAAGAAAGGAGCATATGTTATCTATGTGTCATGAGCACAGATATCCCAAGAACATAGAAGTGAGATTGGAGTAGGAGTGCCTAGGTGGTTCACTTGGTTGAGTATTGGACTCTTGATTTCAGCTTAGGTCATATCAGGGTTGTTAGATTGAGACCCCCACCTCCACCCTGTTGGGTTCTGTGTTGGTGTGGAGCCTGCTTGGAATTCTCTCTATCTCCCTCTAACCCCCGCTTGCACTCTCATTTTCTCTTGTCTAAAAAAAACCCAATGAGTATAGAGTGATTGTGAAAAGAAAAGGATGTCTGAAATAGCCTTTCAGCAAGGGTGTATAGTTCTTAAATAACTTGAGGGGTGCCTGGGTGGCTCAGTTGGTTAAGCAACTGACTTTTGATCTCAGTTCAGGTCTTGATCTCAAGGTTGTGAGTTCAAATCTCACACTCAGCATGAAACCTACTTTAAAAATAAAAATTAAATAAATAAATAATAAATAAATGAATGAATAACGTGAATAACTGTGAGTTTACAATATGCACTAGGTGAAATTCAGATATCAGGGTTTCTGCAGCTATTAAGGGAAGGAATCATGCTAACAAGAAACATGCAATTTGAAGTGACTCAGTCATCCTTATTAATCAAGTAATTATGAGAACTACAAAATGGCAAGATGTTGATAATATTCTTATATTGGCTCTGGTCAGTTATAGAAAACCTATATATTAGTTTCATCAGTCATTCTGGGATTAAGAACTCAATAGGACAAAGCAGTATCTCAATTGACTACCTTTCTTTAGTGTGGTACCTGAAGAGAGTCTTACCTCCATTTCAGGCACATTCATCCACTGATTTGTTCCCAATTATTCTCCTCCCATGTCAAAGCGCCTTGTAAAACCTTGATAATTCACATAGAAAGAATGCTACTATCCCTATGATGCATATTTCCAGTCATTTGTTTATTTTTATGTCAATCAGACAGATGGTCTTCAGATGGTGTTTCCCACACTAACCCCACTTCACCCTGCACACCCCTCACCACCTTCCTGAGCCTCTCTATATACTTACGCACTGACCCCATACTGACTAGCCACCTCCATTTCTATAAACATTCATTTAAATGACAGAAACAAATCTCGAGGTGATTGAAGCTGGTTATTCCTTAGAGGTCCTAGAGAGTGAAGAATATGGCATCATCTCATAATACAAACTCTTTCTATATCACACCATTAAACATTTCAACACAGTGTTTAGCAAAGATCACAAATTGTTAAATTTTTGGATGAAACCCTATAAGTAGTGTATTATTAAAATAGACCTGGCTCCTGTGAGAGAGAAAGAGAATCCCAAGTAGGCTTCACATTCAGCATGTTTTCATGTAAAGTTTGACCCAGGGTTTGACGGGAGGCTCGATCTCATGACTGTGAGATCATGACCTGAGCTTATATATCAAGAGTCAGATGCTCCCAACTGACTAAGCCACCCAAGAGCCCCTTTACCTTTCACTTTTAAATTTAGTTATACCAAGCTGCCTGTTTATCAGGTTTGCTAGCTCTTTTTCCCAGCCTCCCTCTTCCTGGATTGCTTTCCTCAGCTTATCCATCTGGTTAACTCAATTGTATCAACTTCCCTGCAAAGGCTATCCTGAACACTTTCACCTCCAATTTTCCCTAAGCCCCAGAAGTAACCTCTTTACCCTTGCCACATGGGACAGAAGCCACCTGGGTGATGGGCTCACCATCAAAACGTGAGCTCCTTCAGGAGAAGGACTTTGAGTTCTTCACTTGTCTTTGTCCAAACACCCCTCACACAGTGCATACTGCATAGATGGTGCTCAGTGAAAACTTGTTGACCTTAACTAAAATTAAAGTCAAGGGCAAGGTAGCTGATCCATCACCAATAACATTTAACCGACCTCTGTCTGTATAACACCATCAGTCAGCACAGTGCCATCACTGTTGGAGGTGCCATCTTTGTGGGTTCTGGACTTACAGTGGCCACTCCAGGTCACGCAGATATGCTCCTTTCCCCTCTAAGAAAGACAGTTTAAACATAATGCGAGGAGAAAGTGGATCTTATAAAACTCTATCCTGCCATGCCCAAGGATTATGTTTGCTTCAGGAAAAGGAGTTCTTAGATTAGATGGCATTGACCATCATAAACCATCTCTGAGAAAAAGCTAATGTTTTACTAGAATGTAATTCTCCCGATTCATACTTCTTTTTCCTCATCCCAACACTTAATCTATCTTTCAACACAAATTTTTTCAATCCCTTCTTGTGTCCTAAAATATTCTCCAAGTTTCTTTGAGTCTCAATCCAGTTAATTAAAAAGAACAACAACAACAACAACCTATGTCCAACAACTTCATGAATAAAGGATAGGATGGCTGATATAGAAAGTTCTCTTGTAATTCAAAATGTGTGATAAGAGGTCTTGATCATTCTACCAGGAGAATAACCGGGTATCTAGCGATCTGGAGTCTGTGACCACTTTTCATGTTCAACTCTGTTCTTACTGGCTCAATCGCTCTATTGTAGAATGGAAACAATGGTGTTGCCTTTCTACACATGTCTATGGGGAATGTGATCATTTTAGACCCTGACTGGCAATAGCTGTTCTAGTGACAGCCTCAGTCACATGGTATTGGCATTGCTCCCAAAGGAGGGAGAAAGATTGACTGCTGTTCATAATTTAAGATCATTTCACACATAAGGGCATAGTCAATATCTGTTGAGATTCAAGCACTATATGATTCACAAAGGTGAGATTTTCAATAGTTCTACTATTTTAGCTTAATTTTTGCAAGATAAAACCCATGTTGTTCTAAGGCTTTTACAGAGGAAAACTAATGAATGCTAACTAAGCATTGAATAATTCACAGAATACTCCAGAGAAGGGTCAAAATCAAGAGTGTTCTATCAACTAAAAGTAGAAATATTGATTCCATGGAAAATGCAAAAAGAAATGATAGACTTTCGACTTCTCAACCTTTCTACCTATTTTCCCTGGAATTCCTAGATTTGAGACAACCATTAGGGTAACACAAAATGCCAGCTTTTTCTTCAGCTCGACAGGATCTTTTCTTGCCTGCACAAACCTTCCCTGATTCCTTTTGAGGAATTTTTATAGCATTTATGCTTCATAGAGTAGTTAAACAAAATTGCACAAAGGTATGAGAAAGCCATGTAATTCTTTTTTGTGTCAATCTGCTATTTCCTCAGAAGTACTACAGACCTTCTCTACCACATTTTAGGATCACCTGAAGCAAAACCTTCTCACCTTTTATTTCTTTTTAAGAACTTGGACTCAGAATGTGCTTGGCCTCATTATGCTAATGAACTGGCAGGCAGAGTCCACTGTTCTTACCCAGGCACCAAACCAAGGGCTTTAAGAACACTTTTTTTCAAATGGTACATGACAATTTCACACTCCCCTTCCTATTTGTACATATGCATATATATCCTGTATTATATGATGGTTATTCTGTTTCTTCCAATTAAGCTATACTGTTTTCTTAAGGAAATGATTCCAACTCCAGAGATTAAAGACTTCTTGAATAAAACCAGGGTGATAATGAAGAATGAAGGCTAACTGGATGTGTAACTATCTGTGAAATGATAAGAAGAATAAGGTAATATCTGATAATAACTTTTAAATAGATTAGCAGAATACCCACAAAGTACATTGTTTGAAATATGGCTAGTTCTTTTTTAAAATGTTTATTTATTTCTGAAAGAGAAATAGAGCATGAAGAGGAGAGGGCAGAGAGAGAGAGGGAGACACAGAATCCCAAGCAGGCTCTAAGATCTGAGCTGTCAGCACAGGGCCTAAGGCAGGGCATGAACACATGAACCTTGAGATCATGACCTGAGCCAAAGTTGGACGCTTAATCCAATGAGCCACCCAGGCATCCCAAAATGAGGCCAGTTCTAAAGTTTCCAGCCAGAATCCTTATATGGAATTGTCCAATTGTGAAATCTCTAGGTAATTGACTCAGATAAATAATTCTAGCTAATTGTATAGCTCTAGAGAATTTGTATCAATTAATTAGGGGATTCCCTAGAAAATGTCACCTATAAAGATTATTTAATTGTCAGTTAAAAACCAATCCATGAGCTGGCTCTATGACCACCATTTATTCCAAATTTTCTTAGTGTTCTCTATATGGAGGAAAGCTGCAAACCACATTCCCTTGAATTGCACAAAGCTTGGTCAGCTAATTAGATACACTCCCTCAAGCTTTGGAAGATGGAAGCCGGGTACAAAGAAACTTGTTTTCTTTGTGGTAGTTGTTGCTGGCAAAGGTAGTTTTGGAGATGCTGGGGTCTTCTCTCAGCACTGCCCCAGTGCCCCTTACTCCTTCCTTTATGTGTCAGTGAGCAATGGTGGCAAGAAAGCTTCCTGGTCCTGGTTTCCCAGTTATGACAGGGTGCTATCTTCATCAGTCGTGGATCCTCACTGCTCTCCTCCCTGTCATGTGGGCAGTTTGCCCTCAGTCAGCCAGTGTTAGGGTATAGTCTGGAACTCGTCCTGGAAGCCAGCTGAGAGTACACCCCTCTTGCCCACTTGTCAGCTCTCAATTCTTTGTCTTAGAACTACAACTCTCACCCAGACAGATTATATTCCCCATACTGTACCTTTCATCCCAATGAGTTATTCATTACATAACTGGAAGACTGTATCTCTCAGTTCCCTTTACCCATAAAACTTACCAGTTTTTAAAGTAAACATACAAAAATATTCTGCACCAAGATGCCCAATGGAACAAATGATAGAATTCAAGGAAGAATTAACATAGAAAATATAAAATAAAATTTTAGAAATAAACACTTATTCCATTAATAAAGGTAAAAGAGATAACATCTCCTTAAGAAAGAAAACACATATTGAGTCCAAACACTTGTATATACGAACTATCAATAGACACGTTGACTCAAGGTTACAAGAAAGAAAAAGGTATACAGACATAATTTCAAGAAGGAAACAAAGTGAGGTTCTATCAAACAAGGCTGATTTTAAGAAATGATTCCCAAGGACAAAAAGAGCAGTTACAACTGATGATGAAGGGTAGACACTGGGTAAAAGAGATATAAATCTTTATGAATCAAAAAATAGGTTGTAAATTTCTGGTAGATGTTATTCATGCAACTAAGTTTCATTCAGCTTCCAGTTTGCTGGAGTTTTATTTTATTTTTTATTTTTATTTTTCAAGTTTTTATTTGTCTATTTATTTTGAGAGAGACAGCAGCACAAGTGATGGAGGGGCAGAGAAAGATGGAGACAGAGAATCTCAAGCAGGTTCTACAATGTGAGTGCAGAGCACAATGTAGGGCTCCAAATCATAAACTATGAGATCATCACGTGAGCTGAATCAAGAGTCAGATGCTTAACTGACAGAGCCACCCAGGCGCCAGTGAAGAGTTTTATTTTTAAGTAATCTCTAAACCCAACATGGTGATTGAACTTACAACCCTGAGATCAAGAGTCACATGCTCTATTAGCTGAGTCAGCCAGGCACCCACCCACTCCTGAAGAGTTTTATGATAATTTGGGGTTGAATTTAATCAAATGCTCTTTCTGCACCTATTGAGGTAATTGTATAGTTTTTCCTTAAAATATACACTTTTAAGAGATCAATTATACTGATTGATTTTTTTAATGTTCACCCAACTTTGCATTCTTGATGTAAACCACATTTGGTTGTGATTATCTGTAGAAAACAGATGTATCCTTGAATTTACCATGCAACATTTTATGGAGATATTTATATTAAAAAAGACGTCCTTCATAAAGTAACTGGGTAGACATTCTTCCCTTCCCAAATTTCTGTAAGAGTTTATATAACACTGGTATAATTTTCCCTTAAATATTAGGCACAATTCAACATTTAAAAGATCTACTTCTGGACTTTGGGGGAGAGAAAGTTATTTATTAAAAATCCAGTTTCTCTTAGAGATAAAGAAACATATTTTCCTATGTTGGTTTTATAAAATTGCTTGTCAAGTACTTTGTGCATTTTTTTCTGTATTTTCCCATTTATTGATATGAAGCTGATTACAATATCCCCTTCTTGTCCTTTTCATAACTATAATGACATGCCCTTTTAATTCTTGGCATTTGTAATTTGTATTTTATTTCTTTTTCTTTTTTAAATGTTTTTTTATTTATTTTTGAGAGAGAGAGAGAGACAGCATGAGCAGGGGAGGGGCAGAGAGAGAGGGAGACACAGAATCCGAAGACAGGCTCCAGGCTCTGAGCTGTCAGCACAGAGACTGATGCAGGGCCTGAACCCACGAACCGTGAGGTCATGACCTGAGCCAAAGTCGGACGCTTAACCGACTGAGCCACCCAGGTGCCCCTTCTTTTTCTTAATCAGAGTTGCTGAAGATTATTATAATTAATTCTTTCAAAGAACAGCCTTATTTAATTTTCTTTGCTATTGTATTAGTTTCAGTTTTCATCTCTAATGTAGCCTTTCTTCTACTTATTTTGCATTTAATTTGTTTTTTTTATAGTTTTTTATAGCTGTTTTTTATAGAAACATAGAATCATTGACTTGAAGCTTATTTTTCATTACTAACATTGGTTTCTAAATGATATTTTTCTTACTACACAAAGCTTTGCTAACATCTCACAAATTTGATAAGTTACATTTTTTATGATCATTTTTGGGTGATTTTTTTTATTGGATCCATATGTTAGCTAGAAATGCTTGGTTTAATTTCCAAGTATTTGGATGTCTGTTATATATGTTATTGCTTTCCTTTTTTAAAAAAAATTAACTCTCATGCAATCAAAGACTATATTCTGTAAATTTCAGTAACTCAAATACTTAATATTTATTTTATGTCCAATATATTTTCTATCATGATGCATCTTCCATATATACTTGAAAGGAATGCACATTATGCTATGGTTGATTGCAGTTTCCTGCAGAGATTGATTAGACCATCATTTGTTGCCAATGTTTAGATCTTCTATTTCCTTACAGATTTTTTTTTGTCTAGTTCTACATGTTATAAAAAGATATCCAACTTTTATGATGAATTCCTCAATTTTCCCCTTTAAATGATTAGTTTTTGCTTTGTATGTACTATGAAACTGTTATTAGGTGCCTACAAAGTTAGTACTGCTATGTCTTCCTATTGAATTGGTCCTTTAGTCATTATTAAATGACACTATCTTTAGTAAGACTTCTTGTCTGATTGATATTATTGGTAGTATCAATACTGACATTAATATCAATATTGTCTGATACTAATATAACCATACTAGGTTCCTATCATTTACCATATGAATGATTTGTTGTTTTCTCATCCTTTAATTTCAACCTATCTGTGCCTTCATATTTATTGTACATTTCTTATAGATAGCCCAATTAAGTAATCTCATTCTGATTCAGTCAGATAGCATGTACCTTTTAAAGGAATGCCTAACCCATTTATATTTCATGTAATAATTGATTTAACTCTACCATCTTGCTATCTGTTTTCTATTTGTCCCATCTGTTGTTGTTGCTGTTGTTTTTATTTGGTCTCTGTTATTGTTTCTAGACTCCTTTGCAGTTCATCAAATGGCTTTTCCCTTCCACTTTATATTATTTCTTGGGTTATTAACTATACTCCCTTTTATTAATATTTTTAGATGAATGGGTGCAAATAAACATTTTTAAACTAAAACTATTTAAAATTAATATACACATCAAACTTTACAAGGTATAATTACATGTGCCTATCTTTTATGATAATGTATATTGTACTTCTGATTAATTATAAATTTCCATCTTACTATAATAATATCTCTGTTTTATTTTTCATTTGTCTTCTTATTTTTTTAAGTCTATTTATTTATTTTGAGAGAGAGAGAGAGACAGAGAGGGAGAGAGCAAAGCAGGCTCAGCACTGTCAGTGAGGAGCCCAATGCAGGGCTCAAACTCATGAATGTGAGATCATGACATTAGCCAGTCTGACATTCAACTGACTGAGCCACTCAGGATCCCCTCATTTTTCTTTTTGAAGAAATTTGTTATTTACACCCTAAGATTGATGATACCTAAGGAAATATGGTTTACATTTTAATATTATTGAGAAAAGTGGCACATGGAATTATATTCGGTGAGCCACAGAAAGAGCCAGATCATGCACTAAAAGTAATCTTTATAAAAAAGGTCCTAGAGGAATGCACATTCATGGAGGGCAACAGAATGAAGGATTTTTGTTTTGTTTTGTTTTGTTTGCAACTATTGCTTCTTTCAAAATTTACCAGGATAGAATATACATTTACATTTGCTTCCATTGTCTCATGTGTACATCTTTCATTTTTAATACAAGATTTTGAGAACTACATAAGCAATAGAATCACTTTTTGTGAGATTATGTATATTATAAGAAAGTTATTTGCTTTATAAATGGAGTTAATGCTGATGAAAATATTTTTCATTTTCTGAAATGGAAATAAACATCTTAAAGAGCAAACACTTCATTGTGCTACTCTGAGCACAGTGAACACCCTGGTTCACTCAACAATCGTGCAACCCATCTTCATTTCTTGAGAAACCTACAGGAAAAGAAGCTTTAAAACTTAGCAGTAACTATTACATATTGTTGCTATATACAAACCCAGGTCATAAATTGTGATTATTTAGCATTAAAAGGACCTCTGGGTGTGCAGACATCAGCACTTTGTACATATTTCCCTTTTATCTAAAAGTCTGTCTGTAATAAGAATATCAGGTCATTTTCCTACTAAACTAGGTCGATCAGATATGTATGGAATTGTGGGCATCCCTGAATACTAAGAGAGAATCTCTTTATTCCTTGCTACAAATACCTTATTTAGATAATGTTTTGATACTTTTAAAAATTAATATAAAGGATATATTGGCTTGAGAAACTTTAGTGGGCTAGAAACAGAAAAAGTGGAAGCTTTCATAGTCAGGGATTTTCAAATTATAGCATGATCCCAGGGATTTTGTTTTCGTCTATCTGTCTCAGCTGAGAGCTAGGAACTAATGTGTTTACGAAGCAGCTAAGGAGTATCTGGGTGGCTCAGTTGATTAAATGTCTAACTCTTGATTTCAGCTCAGGTCATGATCCTGGGATCATGAGATTGAGCCCTGTGTCAGATTCTGCAATGGGTGTGGACCCTGCTTGAGATTCTTGCTCTCTTGCCCTCTGCCACTTTCCCCCATTTGCTTTTTTCTCATATAAAAATTATAATTATATAAATAAATAAAATAAAACATGTACCAGCAGCACACAAACCAGGAGCATAAGCTCATGTTGCAAACTTCTAAAAGTGGCAGCCAGAGACATAAACATAATCTGAGAATGATAACTAATGTCTCAGTCTAGTACAATGATCTAACGTACACTTAAGGAACATAGAAAATATTATTTTCCTCATAATTTTCTTAATATGAGTCATGAAAAAACTGCCTAGAAATAGATTAAACAAGCAAGCAACCAACAGGCTGTCTCAGTCACAGAAGCAAACCTTTAGAGCTTACTTGATTTGGAGGATGATTCAAAGCCAATAGACATTTTTGTTTGAAAACAAAATATACATCTCACTTGATAAGGAGAAACCTGATGTCCTTAATACTATATCAGAAGGGAGCTATAGGGCCCGCCTCCTAACCATGTCTACACATAGTCTGATCTGGGCTCTCCACCCTCCTACTTCCCAGCCTCCAATCTTAGGCTTCAAAAAAATAGATGAAATAGAATATAGCCAGCCAGCAATCAGTTCTGAGGAGAATGATAAATGAACATGCATTAAGTTAGAGAAAATAGAAACTCCTGACTGGACAGCCTGCTTTAGAGCTTGATTACTTGATCAAGAGGACACAAAATGTTTTGGCAAATGTTTCACATTCTACAAAAGGAAGGGAAGAGAAGAGAAAAGAAGGGAAAGGTGGGGAAGGGAAGGGAAAGGAGGGGAAGATAAAGAATTTACCTGGAAAAAATATGAGAGGGAAAAAGGAAGTATTTTGTAAGTTTTTCATGTTTATTAGAACCTAATAAGATCATAACATCACGAAAATTGGAACTCAAAGGAGTTGTAGTTAAACCATGGGATGATATTGAAGTGTCACAGAGTTTTGAGGACTTACATCAATACTTTAATACCACCAGTTCCATAACTTAGAAGCAGCTGGACAGAGTAAAGATATTAATATTCTAACTTGTTAATACAGAAGAAAAATACAATAATTATTGTGATTTCAAAAGGAAAAAAAGAGCAAATCAAAGGAAATGAGAAATGTACAAGAAAACATAATATTATGTACAAAGGTGATTTGTGTTGAAAAAACTTGATATATGAGATGGAGAAATTGTTCAAATGTATAATTGAATATAAATTTCATTAAAAATCAAAATAAGGAATAAAATCTGAGTTTATTTATTTTATTTTATTTTTTAAATGTTTTATTTATTTTTGAGAGAGACAACATGAACAGGGGAGGGTCAGAGAGAGAGGGAGACACAGAATCAGAAGCAGGCTCCATGCTCTGAGCTGTCAGCAGGGAGCCTGACGCGGGGCTGCAACCCACAAACCATGAGATCATGACCTGAGCTGAAGTCGGACACTTAACCAACTGAGCCACCCAGGCGCCCCAATCTGAGTTTATATTTAAAACCCTATTCTGGAGGGGTGGGGATGGAAAAAACTACTTACCATAATATTTATGCTAGTTAAGATCTGAATTTCAAAAATAGAGTCAAACTTTTTGGGCATTCAGGAAATACATAAGCCAACTACATGGGCGGAACAAACTTGTCAGATTTATTTATATCAGATGAGTAAAGAGCAACATTTAAGGTTGCCTAGGTGGCTCAGTTGGTTAAGCATCAGACTTTGGCTCAGGTCATGATCTTGCAATTCCTGAGTTCAAGCTCCACGTTGGTCTCTGTGCTGACAACTCAGAGCCTGGAGCCTGCTTCACATTCTGTGTCTCCCTCTCTTTCTGCCCTTCCTCCACTCCTGCTCTGTCTCTGTCTCTCAAAAATGAATAAACTTAGAAAAATAGAGCAATGTTACATTTACCCACAGGGATAGGTAGTTATGATACCCAAACATGCTGTATGTTTCTTAGCCTCCTTTCAGTTAGGTTGACGCCCAGTGACAAGTACTGACTGAATAAGAGACAAATTAACATGTGTCACTTGAGAACTCTAAGGCAGCTAAATTCACCTTCTCTATTACTCTGCTCTGGGGAACATGATGGCCATGTATTATAGAAGAAACAAGGACAACACAGGTGGTCCTGGGCATCTGAGCAGAGAGAAACTTTTGCTGTGTGAAGTCATTAAGACTTTGAGTTAGCTTGTTCCTGCAATATATTCTCCTATCCATGAACATGACCCAGTGTCATCAGTAATCTAGGTGTCTGAGAACAAAGGCAACCACCACATAGTCTCTACTATGAGAAACTTCAGTCAAAACAGTTCCAATGATGCCTTTTCAGCAAAACTGCTACATGATGAGACCCATTTAAGGCATGCATATAAAGATTCCATTTTAATACAATTATTTTTTCTGGGATGTGAGTGATTCTTTTTCTCTTTTACATTTTCCTGCATTGAGTGAATTATTATATTGAGTGTGGGCTAACTTTATGGCAAATATTATAAAGTCATTGATGAAGGAGAGGGAGGAGATGAAGATAGAAGAAAAGGCAGTAAATTAAATCATTATATACAAGGCGGGAAAAATACCACCAGACTTTTTTCTTATGCTGAATTAAGATTTGATCACAAAGCTCATTTGGATGAATAAGCAAGCCAGAGTATACAGAAAAGATTTGAATGAGAAGGCTAATACCACCAGGCATAAAATAATATAAAAACGCTGACATTAAAATGTTAGTGTCACATGAAAAAACTGAAACCTCAATGGAACAAAATCCAAAATTCAAGAAAAGACCCTATTTCTCATGGAAATTTCTCCAATATGATGATACAAAAAGGCTGCATCTCAAATTAGTGAAGGAAAGAAGGACTTCTGAACAAGAAATGTTTGGATAACTGTAAGACTGATGTGGAAAAATAAAATTGGATCAATTTCCCACATGCAAACAATCTGTGGTAAACCAAATGGCTCAAAAAATTAATGCAAAGAAAGAACTAGTAAACAAATAAATAACCTCATAAAAGTGTTGGAAGACATGGGTAATTCTCTTAAAAACCTGGAAATAAGAAATATTTTCTGTATATAACTCACAAATCAGAAGTAAGAAGAGGGTAAAGAATAACTTTCACTACTCAAAACCCCTAAACATATCAACCTGGAAAAAAGAGCAAAACAAACAATGGATAAAATGAGATATGGAAAAACCCATTTGTAATCCATTTCACAAAGTATTGCTGGTCCTAAAATATTTTCCAAAAGTATATCAGAAAACTATAAAAGTAGAAGAAAAAAGAGCATAGAAATATGGAAAAGAGGTAAGGACAGACAACTCACAAAAAAGGAAATGTAAATGACCTTTAAAAATTAAAATATATCTAATCTATCTCCTTAGAAGAGAAAGTAAATGAAGGTACTAAGAGAAATTTAAGAAGTACCTCAGTGGCTCACTTGGTTAAGTGACTCTTGATTTCAATTCAGATCATGATCTCACAGTTGCAGGATGGAGCTCCAGGTCAGACTCTGTGCTGACAGCGTAGAACCAGCTTGGGATTTTTCTTTCTTTTTCTATCTCAAAATAAACAAATAAACTTTTTTTAAAATAAAATAAATTTAAAACACCATGGAGGAGCCTTGCTCATAATCATTTTCATGCAGAATCCTGCTGTTAAAAAAGTCCAGAGTGTTAACAAGTCAGGACTTAAACCATGGATTCCTTTTTGGAATAATGTTTCAAATGGATAAAATAAAATACATAGATTTACATAGGAAAACATTTAAAAAAAAACACTGATTTTTTTTTCAGCACTCAGACTGAAAAAATTCTACAAGTGTGTCGTACTTTCAGGCAACACCTTGGGACATGGCACTCTGGTATTCGAGGATGGGGTTGTAAACTGATTCAACTACTGTGGACAGAATAACAACGTCAAGTAAAATTGCCCAGAGATAATGGAAGACAGAAGGAAGTAACAATGGGATCTTAAACTGCCAGTAATGAAATATTCATAATAAAATTATACTGATGTTTTGAAAATATTATATATGTAATAGGATAAAGTAGATAAATAATTATGTAAATGATGCTAAGAACCAATGTTCTCAGCATACAAAGAAAATATGAAAAAATACTGATATCTTAAATTTGAATTGGAAATATCAAAACGAACTCATAAGATAATTTTCTTTTAGAAATATGCATCTTCTACCTCTCTCTTCTGGAAAGCCCCAAAAGCGATGATTAATTCACTTCCAGTGAGCCCCAGAAGTGATGATTAATTCACTTCCAGTGAACCTAACTAGTTTTCAAACTATGGTCTCTTAGTAGTTCCGACCTAAAAGAACCTAGGCTCCTAGACAAATGACTGACATCAAGTCTGGGGTAGAAAATGTACAAGATGAGTCTGGAATATCTTGTAACTGAAAGCAAAGACTCTAACAAAGAAATCTGGGGTCACAGATACATGCAAGTCAACTTGAAAGAACTCCAGCAGGCCACTCTGGACAATTGCAGCATGAATCAATACTCATCAAGTATGTTAAAATCCATGAAATCCTAATGAACATAAATAAGACCAAACTAGTTAACTCAGGGTTGTTAGACCACCATTGTATTCTGAAAATTTGTAAATAAAGGGAAAAACTCAAGGATTTTTTCTGCTCCTCCTATAAAAATGTGCAGCAGAGTAGCAAAATAGATGGTAAGGAAAGCTCTTTATAGAAGAACTGCAACTGATAAAAACAGGAGGAAGGGCAAAACATCATCATTTTACAAACCCAGGTAAAAACAGTTGACCCATACCACAGAGTCATCAACAGTTGAAAATACGCTTAATGAAAAGTTGAGGGAAAGTCTATAAGAGCTGGAACGGGCATTGAAAAGGCAAAAGAAGAAACAACAGGACAGTGGGTTCACAACACCACCAATGATGTCTTCTTGCCAAGAAAAAAATTGAACCTGAATCTGATAAAACCTCTAAATCCTAACTAACAGTTTAAAGGAAGTGTAAGAGCTTACACACATACACACACATACACACACACACACACGATTACTGTGATAGCACTACTGATCACCCTCAAAATATTTGTATGACAGTAATATGGTCATCCTGCTCAACACCTGTATTAATTAACAAGTACAAGTACATAGTCAAACTATTCCACACCCAACTGTATTTGCTTTTTATGAAGATCATGTCAGAATAAGAATTATCCTCGTTGACTACTGTGTTAGTCAGTGTGGGCCGCCAGAACAAATATCACAGCCTGGGTGGCTCAAACGAGAGTCATCTATTGTCTCACAGCTCTAGAGTTTGGAAGTCTGGGATCAAGGTGTCAGCAGGTTTCATTCCTTCTGAAGGGTGAGAGAAAATGTGCTCTAGGTATCTCTCTGGATAGCTTTATCCCCATGTCTTCACATGGTCTTCTGTGTGTAGGAGTCTATCTCTAAATATTCTCTTCTTGCAAGGACATGTTATGTTGGATTAGTGTATACTATAATGACCTAATTGTAACTTGATTATCTCTGTAAAAACCCTTTCCTCAAATAAAAATCACATTCTGGGGGACTAGGGGTTAGTCCTTCAACATGAAAAAATTTTGGTAGGAGCACAATTCCATCCACAATAATCATCAGGACTCTAAGTGCACCAATTAAGTTTTTTGGTCAAATAATGGAGATTTGAGGGGCGCTTGGGCTCTCAGTCAGTTGAGCTTCTGACTTTTGATTTCACCTCAGGTCACAATATCAAGGTTCATGGGTATGAGCCCTGGGTAGGCCTCCTTGGGATTTTCTCTGACCCTCCCCCACTCACGTGATCTATCTCTGTCTGTCTCAAAAATAAATAAATAAACTTAAAAATAGTGGAGATTTGAAATCTACACTGGAACTTTCCAATATTCAGATGAAAATCCTCAAACCTCACAGCCTCTGAGCAAAGGATCCAACGGTGTCCAGGTCCCTACCTCAACTTGATGGAGGTTGAAACTCCAGTTTGAGACATTGATTGGTCACTGTAAAGGGAACTCCAAGATTCAAATCCTGTGGTTCGCCTCTATATTCTCCTTAGTCTCAGAGCAGTTTTGCTCTCAATTCCTTGCAAGTTAGTCCAAGAAAATGCCAAGACCAAGATTTCCATTTGGAAAGAAGTCTCTAGTGGAAAGAAAACTCTCTCTCTCTATGTTCCACTCTATCCTGTTCCACTGAGGATAGCCTCAGCAGCTCTAGAGTGAGACACCCACAGATATAGGAGGCCATGGGCAATCCCAGTGGACTAACAGAACACAAAGGCACCAGCTATGACTGAACACCAAATGGTCAAGCAAGGAAGAGATGAAGCCAGAAATCAGAGTGTAGCAGCTCCAACAAACAGCTCAGGGAAGAGGGAGAGCTTGGAACATCCCAAGTCCCAGTAACTAACTCTGTTAGGTGTGGATTTGGCATTCAATATTTTTATTGTTTTTTAAAATCGTTTTTATTTTAATTACTACTTATGTTTGCTTGCTTAAAACAGTGTGATTTGACTGAGAGAGTCAGGATTTTACAAAGAAACATAAAAACAATAATACAGAGGGAAATTAATCTTTTCCTTCTCTCAGTGCTAACCATTTTTACATCTGGTACCTTTATGGACACTTCTTTTTTAATCACTGGAAGGTATGATCATAATCTTCTAATGTGATTGAAGTTATTTCTATAGCTATGAATTAAGGGCATATTTCAACTCACTGGCAGGCAATTTAATTGCTTATGTTAGTCTATTATTATTTCTACTGTGTATTAATGATGACAGCATAGAACAGTGAACTTGACGAGAAAGATGAAATGCAATGTTCCCATAATATTTTCATATATTGTAGGAAAACCTCAAACATCCAAAAAAGATACTGTTTGCTTAAAGTAAATGGATGAGCTTCTGGAGTATTGGTTTTTAAAATGTATCCCCCTCTTCATGAACAGATATTATTTGGCTGACTTAAAGCTTCCTATATCTGAAATAATATTGACATTACCTCAATATTCCAATAGACAAATAACAGGAGTGGGAGTCAGAACAAATGTATGTATCTAGCAAGTTGGTCATTGACTCCAGAATCACTAATTCTTTCAAAGTTACCTCTTTATGTAACATTATTTTTGTACTCTTGGGCAGCCCTCAATGTTTTGTGCATGTCGAAGGGGGTCTTGTCCCTTGCCCTCAGGGAAGGCAACTCAGCCCCCTGTCTTTCTCACTTGACAGGCTGCACACTTCCAGATAGGGTGCCATTGAAGCCCTTCCAGTGACATCAGTGTCCACTGACCGATCACTAAGCCTTGGAACAGGTGGCATTATGAAAAAAATACATATAATGTTATAAAGTTACTGAAGGGAAAGGTGAATTCTGGCAGACAGATTGCCTCTGTGAAGAGCTTAGTCTGGACCAGAAAGTGATCCCAAACTCAGAAGTCTAGAGGCAGAGGAGTGTTAGGAGACACTTCCATTATTTATTTCCAAACATGGGAAGTTGGGAGCAATGCTGCTCTATTTTTCTGTGTAAATGGAAGAAGAGACTATTCAGAAAGGGGGATTGAGATGAGAAGGAAGCCCCCAAAAAGATGGAGAGAAATACATAAAAGTGAAAGCAAAATAGTCTTTCCCAAAACTTTTAATGCAGTGCTATGTCTGCTTATAGATCTTTTACACATTTCTTCTTTCCCAGCAATATTGACAAATGATGAGGTGAAGTTTCCCTCACCTACACAATGAAGATTATATTAGCTGTCAGCTGCCTACCAAATAGGGACATTGAGAGGATTAATGAGGATCCGGGTGCTATACTGATCGTTGC
Source organism: Crocuta crocuta (assembly GCF_008692635.1). NCBI lineage: Eukaryota > Metazoa > Chordata > Mammalia > Carnivora > Hyaenidae > Crocuta > Crocuta crocuta. The sequence goes on from NW_027551558.1 coordinate 266,397, forward strand.
CATAGAAATGCATAGTTAAGTAAGGTAGTATAAAAGATGTGTCAAATACAATACTCTTCAGCCCATGGCACACAATAAAGACAGAATGCCTCTTTGCATTGAGGAACCCAATGGATTGGCATGTCCACAGTCTCGACTTTGTTCTCCCACCCTCTTATGTATGTATGCACACACACACACACACACACACACGTATGTATGTGTGTGTGTGTGTGTATGTGTGTGTGTGTGTAAAACTTTTAGCAAAACCACTAGTCTAAATCTAAAAGGGAAAGACCCCAGTAGAAATCACATAGCCCAACAATTCAGTGGACTTTAGTGACCTCAGGCAAACTCATGACTCAGCAAATGACTGGGGCATAAAACCTTTGTCTCTGTTAACACAGTGTCTTCATAAGCAATATGCGATTTATTCTTCTTCTGTCCTTCTGAATTTATAGGACTGTATGGGGCATTTTCTTGCCTTTTCTGCTCTTTTCTTTTCTGGAAAATAAACCTAAACATCTTGCTTTTTCATCCAGGTAAGCCCATTGTACATGCCTACCCCAAATTTTACACCTACACCTACTGGTTTTAAAAGAATGAGAGTCAAGCCAGCCCAGGAAGAGATAATAATGTGCGAGCATGGAGAAATGTCCCTACTCTATATTGGGAATCTGTGGCTTGGACTGTTTTCCATAATCCAGGCTGCCCTGTATTTTGAGAGTAGATATGCTTGCAGTGGTGAGGAAATGCCCAGAAGAAAGAAGAGAGAACCTGGCAGCAAGGACAATGTGCACTGAGTGCTTATAAAAGAAGAGGTAAGGCAAGGGTGACTCTGTCAGAGCCTCATGCTAGAACCACAGAGCATGTGGTTGTCCCCTTAGACATCTCACTCCCTATCAGCTGAAAAATTTTTGGAGTATATATATGAATCTATCAAAGCTATGAGCTTCCTGTTACTCCCCAGAATTGTGCAATACACAACCTCCAAGATCCTACTTGGCAACCTGGAATCATAGTTGCTGCTGTTTCTGCTCAGAGATCTGGTCTCCATGGTGGGAACCTACGGAACGGAACCAATGTAACAGGAAGAATTGGACACTGGCCCCATTGTTCCAGGAAAACTTAGGCCAGAGACAGGATTACCAAAGTGACACTGAGCAAGTCTGGCTGGCCAGGATCATTGCTGGCCTAAATCAGCCCTGAATAAGACTTACTGGGTCCTAGAAGGATCCAGGCTCACCTGTGTGAATGTTTGGAGGTGACTGGTTATCCTCAAGAATTAGAATCGTGGCTGTAGAGAATACATGGATGCTTTCGAAGGCCTATCTTGGAAAAAAAGGGAAAGCAGTAAGCTAAGCAATTTTTTCAAAGATTTAGTAAAAACATGGCTAAAAAAAACCTCAAGGTGAGATGAGAGGAATTAATAAAGAAGAAAGTGAGTCAGTCAGGAAAAGTGAGTTTGTTGGGCCAACCAAGGGTCTGACACATAAAGGTTTGCATTTCTTTCTTTGTCTCTCTTTCACCATCTCTCTCTCTCTCTCTCTTTCTCATTCACCATCTCTCTCTCTCTTTCCCTCCCTCACTCTCTCTCTCTCTCTCAAGCACACATTCTCTATCTCAGAAACACACCCACATCCATACCCCACACTCACATTCTCAAAATCTCCTATCCATTGCTTATGAGAAGAAATTTGCTATCTCAGATCTACTTCCCAACATTGAAACTGTATAAAAATAGAAACACCCATCCATACTCTATCAAGGAGATTTGGGAGATTATCTGTTTAAATCCATATTTGCTTGTTCTAGCAGACTAAGCCCCACTGTGGCTTTGGAGCCTCTGCACACAGCAAGAACATGGTGCATGCCAAGCAGTCAGACAGCACAGGCACATGCCTCTGCACACTTTATACCCCAAGTGATGCCTGCGGCTTTTGCCATCTGGGCAGCGTGGGTGATAATCTTTAAGTTTCGTACTTATGTCTCAGGAAACAAAAATATAGCCATTTGGGTGGTTGAGATTTCCTCATGTTTTGTATAAGAAAGGGAGAGAATAGATTATAGGAGACAGCAACAATTTTAAGACAATTTCTCTGGGTTACTGTAATCCAACACCCCATAATAACACATTGATTTTAAAATGTCCCCTCCAAAAATAACTTCTCCTATGTTGCTGAGGTAAATGCAAAATACCCAGTCAATCTAAGCAAAAATAAAGTCCAGTAAGTGCAAGCAAATCGCTTATGCTGAATGGACCTCATGTAGTAATGGCTCGAGTCAAGAGAGGAAGTACATATTAAAACAAGGATTATAAGGAAATTGCTTCCATGTAATCAGGGTCCAGATGGGCTGAAGCCAGAGCACAGCTCCCTGATTTGCATAACTTTTTGTTCTCTAAGCCACAAGAAAGGGCTGTTCCAACATCCAAGGATGGCCTCTGAATTCAAACAAACCATTCTTGTGACCTATCGCCAAACATTCAGCCTCGTACAGATGTCTCCTTTCATGTACATGGTAGGAATAATCATATCACTCAAGCTCAGATGTTCACTTGGGGAATTAACTAACATTTAAAGAGCTCATCTTATAAGAGCATGCCATACAAAAAGAACATAGCTTAGACATACAATACAGCAGTTCATGAAAAGAGGCTGTGCTGTATAGTGGAAAGAATGTCCCTCTAGAAGGCAGGCAATCTGGATTCCAGACCTGCTTTGCCACTGTTTCCCAATATAACCTTGAATGCATCACAAACACACTCGAGATTCAATTTGCTTCTCTATAACCCAAAACATCTGTATCTAAGGAGCTTGTCTTTACTAGTATCTAACACTGCCATGACCACTGTATACATATATGTGATACATGGTGAGAGAGACAGGGAGAGGGAGAGAGAATGGAGTTGGTGGTTTCCCCAAATTTGGTGAAATAAAGAAATCTTTGACATACAGATCCTCTGTGTTACTGAAAAATAGTAAATATAATGAGAAACATAATAAAAACTATACTGAGCAAAAATTGTTGCTGGTAAGGGATAGTTGCATAAGTTGAGGTCATTTGCAAATACAATCAGGTAATGAGGCCCTACCACACAATGAAAAATAGAATCTTCGAAACATGGTATTGAATAAATAATGCACTAAAGGGCATCCCAGAACCATACCTTATTCTTAAACAAAAATTAAATAAAACAAGGCTGACAGTTAATCCCTAACACTTAGTTATTCACTGATTCATCTAGCAAGTATCTACACCTACTATGTGCCAGATGCTGTGCTGAGGGAATGAAACAAAGTAAGTCCACTCACTTACTCTGTTCAACAGAGAATGAAATCTAGGTGGGAGAATGACAACAAATAATAAACCTATAAACATATCCCTGTCCTTTGAATGTGGGTTCTGCCTTTTTTCCCCACTCTCAGAGACTGCTCCAAGGACACAGCCTTGAGACAGTGATGTGGTGTTGAGAACACCTGAGCAGCATATGTGACTGAACCCAATTAAGGCTTCTTTATAAAACTTTACAATTTGGTGGGCAAGTGCAGAAATCTACTCATCTTGCTTGCAGCCCCCAAGGCAAGACTCTTATGTGTTTTCTTGCTTAATATACCTGTCATCCTGTAGTGTCTGCCTTTTTCCCATCTCTCTCTGCCCTTTGCACATGGTGACTGGTTTCAGATTATACTGGGAAATCTCAGGAAGAGATTGCAAAACAACACCAGTGCAAACACCTACTCCAAAGCTAAAGCTAGTGAGTTAGGGACATAAAAGGAGGGAGCTGGGAGACTGCCATAGGTAGCATCTTGGCATCGATGTGGTCGCTGCCCATCCTGTGCCCCTTGCATGTTATTCTATGTTCCCAGCACTGGAACTGAGACAGGTATGCAAGGCAGGATACCAGGAGTATTACAGACACGGGGGGGTGGGGTGGGCGGGGAGGCATAATAAATTGACACTGTCTTTAACGAGGAGGAGGCAAAAACAAAAGGAAGCCTGAAAAAACGTTACTTATAAATTGGAAGGACAACAGAAGGAGAGATCAATTCACCTGCCTGGCCAATGCAACATTCAGGGTGGATGTTGAAGAACATTGGCAGGATGGACAGATGGTTCATGTCAGGGGAGCACCATAAGCAAAGGCACAGACACAGGAGTCGGCAGAGCTCGTCCCAATAATCATAAAGTAGAACAGAGACATGATGTCTCACTTCACCTGCCCCAACCTGCATATAAGTACTGTGACTTCACTATGTCTTCTTAAAGAGTTAATGAGGACTGCACCAAGCACAGCTGTGCGTCACAGGATGTAAATGAAAGAAAACAGAACACGTGTTCCTACAGAAGCACTTGCTGTAGCTACAAAGATGAGCTATGCATGCATGCAAAGGACCAAAGGAGATGCAGTATCAGATCAAACAATGACCTACGTACATGGCACAGTCCCACTGGTGTCCACAGGAAGGGAAGCATCGTGGTGCATGAATACGAAGGAAGACTTTGTGGAGAGTCAAGTGTAGAGCTGGTCCTTGCTTATTCACATGCACCTGTTCACTAATACCTCCATGTGTTCAGAAGTGTTCTATCCAAGGGTCAGGATGCCTGGGCAGGAATCCCTGCATGGCCACTTCCTGGCCATAGCCTCACCAGTGTGTGTGTGTGTGTGTGTGTGTGTGTGTGTGTGTGTGTGATTTTCCTAATCTGTAAATGGAGAGAATGCAATAGAAGCCTGACATCTGCCCCCAGTAGGCCCTCAATGAATGTTATAGATTATTTACCCTGACTCTTCTTCCTTTTCTCTTGTTCTTTCTCCTTTATCACTATTATCAGAATGCCTTTCCTTTCCAGAAGAGACCATTTTTAATTTTTGAACAAAGCCCAGATCCCATTCCTGGCCTACTGTTCATAGTAACTCATCTACCTCTTCTACCTCTGGGTGTATAGTTGACTTCCTGGGGACATTTCTGCAACCTTTAAACAACATGGGTTTGATTTGTGTGGATCTACCTATGAGAAATTTTTTTCAATAAATACATTGGAAAAATTTTTGGAGATTTGTGGCAGTTTGAAAAAGCTTGCAGATAAGCCATATAGCTTACAAATGTTGAAAAAAGAAAAAGTTAGGTATGTCAGGAGTGCATAAAATATACGCAGATGCAAGTCTATTTTATCATTGAATACCATAAAATACCTACAATCTATCATAAAAAGTTAATTTTTATCAAAATATATGCACACAAACACTTCACTTCATCTTTCATTTTTAATAGCTATTGTTATTAATACATATACCATCTACAGTGTTTTCTATCATGTACCACAATCCTGATATAGGAACTGACAGAAGGAAAATTGATCTTACAAACAGCTGATGTAAACTTGTGGTGTCAGTAAAGATAATGTGGTACTATAAATGTATTTTCTCTCCCTTATGATTTTCTTAAGAATATTCTCCTTTCTGGGCCACCTGGGTGGCTCAGTTGGTTAAGCGACCGACTTCATCTCAGGCTATGATCTCGCGGTTTCTGGGTTCAAGCCCCGCATCAGGCTCTGTGCTGACAGCTCAGAAGCTGGAGCCTGCTTCAGATTCTGTGTCTCCCTGTCTTTCTACCCCTCCCCCACTCACACACTGTCTCTCTCTCTCTTGCAAAAATAAATAAATGCTGAAAAAATTAAAAAACAATATTTTCTTTTCTGTAGCGTATCTTATTACAGTATTATATATGAGACATATGAATTAATCTGTTTATTTTATTGGTAAGACTTCTTGTCAACAGTAATCTATTAACAGTTAAGTTTTTGGAGAGTCAAAAGTTATATTTGATGTACAGGGCACTCCTAATCTGCTGTTCTTCAAGGGTGAGTTGTATTTGCTTCTTTCTACAATCTACTTTCTGCTAATCTTCTGTAGCATGCACACACACATGCACACACACACACACACACACAATCTAGAAAAATTATTAAAGGAACTTAGCAGTGATTTTTTTTCATCTTTAAGATGTGGATAATAATAGTACCTGTCTCATAGAACTGTTGTGAGGATTGAGCTAATTTGAAATAATGCATTTCAAATATCTCTTGCCCATAGATTTAGCCATTATTATTAGCATTATTACTCACTTATTTTAAACTTGAGGCAATATAATAAATGGCTGCTATTACTGACCTCTAATATCAACTTATTAAGTAGTTCTATTTACTTAAAAGTCGTTGCCATAATCAGAGAGGGGAATATTATAGCAACAAAAATACCCCAGTAGACTATTAAATCCACAGGATCTAGATTGACAAAGCAATTATACTGTCCCTAAATGAACATTTTCTACCAGTAATAAAACCATCCCATCCATGACCAATGCTTTGCATTCAATAGCTTTCATATTTCATTAGTCTTCTTGTGTTTCATATGCCACTGCATCATATGTCTTTGTCAGTTAAAATTGTCAACTAAATAACACCCACATTGTCATTGTCATTAGTTGAGAATTCTGTTGAAGAAATTTTTTTGCATGAAAATTGTTCACTTTTAATATTTTCAACACTTTGATATTTTCTGTCTTTGGTAATTAGCAATGTTTTAAAACCCCCCAATGATTTAAAATTTTAGAAATTAACATAAGGTTTGATCTGAAAGCCAAAGCCTATAATTGGAAAAATAAATAGGTCTGAAATTTTTATATTCTTTGGAGAAGATCTTGATATTTCTTTCTAATCTGCAGAGAGAGTAGTGTTGTAATTGATCCAACTAGAAAGCGTATGATCAAGAACCAAAGATAAAATAATGATATGGAGCAAATTCTGGGTTTTCTGTGGGAATTCCTAATCCAGGACAAGTTCTTAGAGCCATCTATGGAATTCCAACTATTTCTCCTGGAAATAAGCTGGGTTTACCTGAGTGAATATCCTCACTTAGTACTCAGACTAAAAACGGCATTCAGTAAGGCTGATCTGCTATGAAAACATAATACATAAAATCAAGACAACAATCTGCTCTATTAGAAAGCTCCAGAGAGGGGCGCCTGGGTGGCTTAGTCGGTTAAGCGTCCGACTTTCGCTTAGGTCATGATCTCACGGTTCGTGGGTTCGAGCCCCGCGTCGGGCTCTGTGCTGACTGCCAGCTCAGAGCCTGGAGCCTGTTTCAGAGTCTGTATCTCCCTCTCTCTCTGACCCTCCTCTGCTCACGCTGTCTCTCTCTCTCTCTCTCTCTCCTAGAAATAAATAAATAAATAAAAATTAAAAAAAAAAAAAAGAAAGCTCCAGAGAAACTATTTTAACATTTTGTGTTCTGGTAGGTCGTTTATTTCATCATTCTCTCCTTGGTGTTCAAATCAGAAATCTGGAAAAAAAAAAGGTGAAGCATCTGTAGAGTACACAGGTACCTATGATAGTTACGTTTATTTTAAGAGGTATTATGAAACAAAGTCATTGAGAGTTTCTTTTCTTCCTGGTTTATGTGTGTGTGCTTGTAAAAATCATAATTGGAATACAATGCTTATTTTTTTTAATTAAAAATGATACATGGGGCACCTAGGTGGCTTAGTCGGTTGAGCATCCTGCTCTTGATTTTGGTTCAGGTCATGGTTCCAGGGTTGTGGGATCAAGATCTGCATCGGGCTCCACACTGAGCATGGAGACTGCTTGGGATTCTCTCTCCCTTTCTTAGTCTAACACATTCTCTCTCTCTCTCTCTCTCTCTCTCTCTCTGTCCCACTCTCTCTCTCTCTCTCAAATAAAACAAAACATGAGAGACACCTGGATGGCTCAGTTGGTTAAGTGACTGACTTCAGCTCAGGTCATGATCTTGCAGTTGGTGAGTTTGGGCTGCATTGGGCTCTGTGCTGACAGCTTGGAACCTAAAGTCTGCTTCAGATTCTGTGTCTCCCTCTCTTTCTGCCCTTCCCTTGCTCGTGCTCTGTCAGTCTCTATCTCACAAAAATAAACAAAATGTTAAAAAAATTATTAAAAATATTTTAAATGAGAGACAATATTAAGAACAGAAATCTCTGGTTAATGGCTAAATGACTTTGGCTGTATCCTTTCCTTTGCTACTTTGAGCTGTACAACTCTGCCAAATTTGAGGAGAATACAGTCAAGCCCAGCTGCTATTTCTCTAAGATCTCTTTCTCTATGCCAACCCCAGATCACATTTTTATAAGCCCATCCTCATAGGCTAGAACACAGAATGGTGCTAGCAGACTAGCTTGGAGCCAGTAGGCAAAGACCACCAAGAGTTCCTAAAGAGCACTAATTGTACAGCCTCCTATCAGCTCTGAACCACCAGCTCATCTCCAAATTGTTATTTGAGTACTAAATTCTCTTCCATTTTGTTGAACACTTGTATTTTTGACTTCTTTTGTTAAAGCCAATTTAGCCTATACTTATACAATGCCTTACATCCCACTTCCCTAAAATGATCACTCCCCTATAATTCTGACATTACTATCTGGTTGATTTTTAAAGCACTTAAAAAATACATATAGCTGAGATCTGACTCTTTCTACATAATTTTGCATTCTTCTAATTAATTTTACATTTTACTCAATCTGCTTTCCATTTCATTAACAAGCCATCCTCTTCATCAATCTTAGAGCTCATCATTATGATGGTATTATTCACTGTCATTCAGGGCATTATTAATTATAATTTTAAGGATATTCCCTAATATTGTACCATAATACCAATAAAATATAAATTTGAGATTATTTTCTAAAAAATATATTCCAAGGAGCAGAGAAGAAAGAATCTATAGACCCACAGCCAAACTGGGCTGTGGTAATGTTCCCAGAGGTGTGGAGTTCCCTTTTCTGTAACCAGACTGCATGCAGTCGGTGAGTCAGTGGTATGGCTGCAAGCCTGCCTTCTCAAAATGACCCTCTTTAGTTTTGGACTGCACCAGGGTTTCCAAGTCCCCAAGTGGTCTCCCAGATCCCAGGGAGGCACCTTTGTCTGAGCAAATTCTTGCTCAGGAAAAGATATTTGGCTATTTTGCTGGCATCACCCCTCCTACTATTTTCTTCCTTTCCTTCTGTAATTTAGTGTAACAGATCAAATCCCTGAGGTCATGCAGACTTCTTAGAAAAAAATTGTTTATTTTTCTTGTTGTTTTATTGTGTTTTCTGTCTCCCAGGACACCTGCATGACTTTCTCTTTTGTGGGTTTTTTTCTTGACTTTCTCTTCTGGATTAAACATGGAATGTCCTCTTTTTTTAAATTCACAGTATAGCCAACTCTTTGAATCAATATATTTGAATACTTTTAATGTTTATTTATTTTTGAGAGAGAGAGACAGACAGAGTATGAATGAGGGAGAGGGAGACACAGAACCTAAAGCAGGTTCCAGGCTCTGACATGGGGCTTGAATCCACAAACTGTGAGCTCATAACCTGATCCAAAGTCAGATGCTTAACCAATTGAGCTACCCAGGTGCCCCTGTATTTGGATACTTTTAAAGCTCAAGAAAGTTTCTAATTTAATATATTGACTATTCTCTTCATTTTAGATTGGAGTTCCACTGTCTTTATTCCATGTCTATAAACTTCTTCTCAATGTCTTCATATTTCTTTCTGTGTCCCCTCCCGTCCCCCTGTTTCTTCCCATTATCCCTTCTTCTCCCTTTCTTTTCTCTCTCCTTCCGTGTCCTTTTCAGCAGCTTAACACAACATTTATTATCTCACAGTATCTGTGAGTTGGGAATTTGACTGGTTGCTTCTGTCTCACCATGTTGGTCAAAGTTGCAATTATCTGAAGCTGAAGATCCACTTTCAAAATGACTGTTGTCAGGGGCGCCTGGGTGACTTAGTCGGTTAAGTTCTGACTTTCGCTTAGGTCATGATCTTGCGGTTCGTGGGTTCGGGCCCCGCGTCAGGCTCTGTGCTGACTGCCAGCTCAGAGCCTGGAGCCTGTTTCAGTCTGTGACTCCCTCTCTGACCCTCCCCTGCTTATGCTCTCTCTCTCTCTCTCTCCTAGAAAAAAAAAAATGACTCTTGTCAGAAGTCTCTGGTTCTTTACTTTGTAAACTTCTCCACAGGGCTGCTTGAGTGTCTTCATGATATAGCAACTGGCTTTTCCTAGAGCAAATGATCCAAGACAGACATCAAGTAGCAGTCTTCCTTCAATGACATTGTTTCATGCATTTTTAAATGCAGTTAATTTTTTTCTACAGTCTGCATTCCTTCCTGGGGATTTTTTTTTACTGTACCTGCATTAAAGTTTACTCTTTCTTCTGTAAAGTTTGACAGGTATTGAAAAAAATGTGTAATGTCATGTATCCACAATTACAATATCACAAAGACTAGTTTGCTGCCCTAAAAATGCTCTGTGCTTCATCTGTTCAACTCTTACTTCTTCCTCTCAAACCCCTGGCAGCCATTAATCTTCTCACTGCTACTATATTTTTGCTTTTTCCAGAATGTTGTGCAGTTGGAACTACACAATATGAAGTAGTTTCAGACCAGCTTCTCTTACTGAACATGTAATGAGGTTCATATCTTTTTGTGGCTTGATAGCTCATTTCTTTTTATAATTGAATAATGATTCATATGTGGAAGTACCACAGTGTGTTTATCCATTTGTCTCTCCAAGGGCATCATGGTTGTACTAATTTTAGGTTATTTTCAATCACACTTCTATAAACACTTACATGCCATTTTTTATGTGGACATAAAATTTCAACTCATTTGGTAGATATCTAGGAGTGCAAATGCTGGATTCTATGACAAGACGATGTTTAATTTAATAAGAAACTGCCAATCTATCAAGGTGGATGAAAGCAAAGGTACAAGGCAGAGGAAAAGGTACTTAATTCTGCCTGAGCGGTTCAGAAATCTCCACAGATAAGGTGAATGTTGTTGTTAAAGACTGAAGAATTCTTTTCCCCCTGGAAAAAAGGTGGATTGCTGGTGTGGCATTCTGGGTGGCTGAGTGACAATCACAGCAAAGGCTCAGAGCTGGGAACATCTATGAAGCAGTGAGGGTCAGAATGCGGAAGCCAGAACGTGGAATTGGGGAGAGATACCATGGAGAGGGGTAGGGATGGAAGCTGAGCACCAGATCTTGCTTAGGAATGGAGATTTGTTTTGGAAATAGGCAATGGAGAGAGTGCGCTGAAGGTCGTGACACTCTCTGAACTGCTTGGGGAAAACAGCCACCCAGTCTCAGCAAAATAGTTCTCTGGGTTGAGCTGTAGCTGATTCAAGTAAGAATAGTCTTTGCAGCATACTGTGAACCATCAAAGATTTTAAACAAAACAAACATTCCTCAAAAGAAGAATAGTTAAATATATTTTGGATTTTGGTTATCCATGCTATGAAATACTGTGCAAACACCTCCTCCCCTGACAAAAAAAAAAAAAAAAAAAAAAAAAANGATTGAGGAAGTTATTTAAACTAATATTGAAATTGTCTTCAAGATATATAAATTAAAAATATTTTAAAGGCAAATGCAAAGCAATGTGTAGAGCATTCAATATTCATATTGGAAGAAAAGAGGGGAGAATGCGAGCACACACACGTGTGTATCCTCTGGAAGAAAAGAAAGCATTTGTGACATTAAGATCTCCAGGAGTGGTTGAGAAGCGTGAGAACTTTTTGTGAAATTCTTTTTACTAAGGACATTTTTTTAGAGTACGTTAGGATTCACAGGAAAATCAAGAGGAAGGTTCGAGGATTTCCCATTGTCCTGCGCAACACATGCAATACCCCCACCAGACAGGTGGTCGACTCACCTTCTCACCTCCTCCATGCTGTCTTGTCACTCACATCATATGAAGATGACCAAATGGAGGATAACATCCTTAAGGGCAGGGACAGGGGCATACATATATATATATTCCATCTCTAAAAATACTTTCTGGTGATAATGAAGCTTTCGTGATTTAAGGCTAAATAATGGCCATATATATTTTAAATTTATTTATTTATTTTGAGAGAGAGAGACAAAGAGCAAAGGGAGGGAGGGGCAGAGAAAGAGGGAGAGAGAGAATCCCAAGCATGAACCATGAGATATCATGAACCATGAGATCATGAACTGAGCCAAAACTAAGAATCCTATGCTTAACTGACTGAGCCTCCAGGTGCCTAAACAATGGCCATAATTTTTATAAACTGCCGCCAAAACTTGTCTTTGTATTTTATAGTCATCCTGTATCTGGATAAGCTTCTTTTTTTAATGTTTATTTATTTATTTTAAGAGAGAGAGAGATAGAGTGAGCAGAGGAAGGAGAGAGAGAGGGAGACAGAATCCCAAGCAAGCTCTGCACTACTATCATGGAGCTCAATGCGGAGCTCGAACCCACAAACCATAAGATCATGACCATAGCTGAAATCAAGAGGTGGGCAGTTAAGGACTGAGTCACCCAGGGGTCCCTTATCTACATAAGCTCCTAAAGCCCCATAAAATCAAAACATACCTTATAATTTATAAGGATATAAAAAGAATGAAAATGTAAGTAGATATGATTTTAAAAATAGCAAACATTGCAGCAGAGCACAGATCTGAATAAACAGTGTGTTCCAGCTATAAAAAGTTATTGTAGAGAGAAGATAAAAATCTGACCCCTATAATTTAGTTTTTCACCTGGAGTATAAACTTTAAATGTTAACCAAAACTTGATCTGAAAGCTTACTACTGATGCTTCAAGCCACTTTCAGAAATGGGTCTCCATTAAAATATGTGCCGCATTCCCCATTTTCCTCCCTCTGTCAGGAAAACAAAGTCTCAGCTGAAATGTAATTTCATTTTTTTCCAGCCACTTGAAATAAAAGATTAAGAGCCATCTGTATAGTTTGCAGGAAAAAGGAAAGAAGAATATGCAGAAGCAAAGGGAAGTTAATTAATTTTATATGCAAACATTAGTAAATTATATCTTTCAAACTTTCCAAATGACTTTGAAACCCAGGGATCACCCACATTGAGACAGAAGGCTTTTTCCCATTTTCTATAACAGTATAGGTCGTTGTGCAGTGTGGTTATAAGTTACCGTGCACTGTGGTGTGTAGAACACTGTACACTGTGGTGTGTAGATCACTGTGCAGTGTGGTGAGTATTTCACCATGCAGTGTTGTGTGTAAAGCATCATTCAGTATGATATGTAAGTCACTGTGCAGTATGGTGTGTAGGTCACTGTGTACTATGGTGTGTACATCGCCATGCAGTGTGGCGTGTAGGTCACTGTCCAATGTGATGTATGGATCATCCTGTAGTGTGGTATGTAGATCTCTGTATTTGAAATTCCAAATCCTTCATAGAATCTTTCTGGTCCTGCCTGAGTTTTTTTCTCTCCAACTTCTCAAACCCTGTTATGAGGATTTACCAACTCTTATCCTACTTTGGGTGCTGGTTAATCTATCCCACTACTTGCACTGGGGTGACCTGAGAATGAGTTCTTCTTTCTCATAATCACTGAATTCCTGTCAGAAAGCCTAAAGGGCACTTTGCATATAGTAGATACTCAATAAATATTCATTGAACTAAAATGGACTTGATAAACCTTTGCAGGTTCAATATGTTATGCATGATGAACAATAGTGTATTAAGATCAGAACTACTCAGCTTAGTGAAGGTGTGGGTGAGGCTTCAAAAACCTCACTGAAATATGAAGAACTCACACCACTCACTCATCTTCACTACCAGGGAGGCATTTCCTTTCTTTGGGATCTCCCTGACTTGCAAAGTGGACTCAGTCCTTCCCATTCTCTCCACACTGTATCCTTCACCCATGAGGCACTGACAGCACCAATCTGTGGACACTCAGAGAGGAAGAAACCCCACTAATCTCTGTGTTTGGACACGGGGATATTCATGGGAGCTCCATATTCAAGATACCAATAAGTGTCAGAGGAAAAAGGGAACAAGATGATTGATTGCCCATTTCTCCACGAGAGCAGCGTTTGGAACAAAAAAGCCTGATTATCAAACCACTGACACAAAAACAAAATGAGCCGATGGCATCTTGTGATTATGGACTAAAGACTTTCTGAAAACTTCATCCTGAATGCTTCCTTCCTGGGTCTCCAGGGCATCACACAATTACACCTGACTGACAGGTCTTAGAAGCAGGGATTGTTAATTTATAAGTTAGCCACATAGTGCATTATGAATGGGTTGTTGAGCTCCCCAGGGCATAAGCCTTCAGGAGCTTGAGAACTCTGGCCTACTGGGTTTGAGACAAATTATTCTACCAGTTCAGCACAGATTAGGGAAGCTTGTACAGGCTTTGGAAAACTCCAAACACCTCTGACTGGCTCATCTTTTGATTGAATTCAGAAATCATCTGTTGCCTCCAGCTGAACATTTCTAAACCTTCTAACTGTTGTAGCTTATTGAAGCCATGAGCTAGGATTGGTGTGCACAGGACAAAGAAAAGACATATAAATCTTCATTCCCCTCATGAAGAACTGTAATGTATTTTCTCGGCAGGCAAATATATGAAGTATTACAATGGGGATATGCAGGTGAGATCAAAAATATAGTTCTTGCCTTTTTTTCTTTTTATAAACACCCCTATAACTGCAAACATACAGAAAGATGAAAATAATTTGTGCAAACAACAAAGAAGGTCAATAGTTCTTTAAATTATTTTTGCCCTTTTTATTGATCTAAACACAAGAAACAAGGAGTTTCATGTGACTCTGGGGCAGAAGCACTCAGCTCTCTTTGAAGGAATTATTCCAAGGATGAAGTTAGGACATAAGGAAAAGAAAATAAGTAAAGTCAGAAAGTGCTATGGATCAAAGGATATTCTTGCTCTGTTGGGTCCTCCCGCTATGGGGTCTGCAAGGGCGGGCAGTGGCTATGTTCAGACCCCACTCTCACCTTGCTATAGGTCCACTGCTCAGGCTGATGTGTGCCACTAGTCACCCCTGCCCAGTCTCTGTGAGTTTGTAATAGACTTGTGCCTACATTTTACATTATTTTTTATGTTTCCATGTAGAATACTCTCAACTTCAGAGAATGGGAAAACACAGGGTATTGTAAGGGTACACAAATCCAAGGGTATCTGGTGAGAGGATGAATCAGACAAACTTTTTGGAAAGCAGCTTTTTGGGATAGTGCTGACTTCCAGCTTGTAACTCTGCTTCTGAGAATTCAGCAGAAATACAAACCCAGAATGTGGGCAGATGTTCAGTAACAATATGCTCACAGAGGCATATGAGACACTCCTGCACCCTTACAAACTGAGAACCTCTCAAGGGGGGCCATCCAGTCACCAAGGATTAGATGGGGGAAAATCCAGGATCATTATGCTGATAGGGCAGTGTGTAGAAATGATTCTTCAAGTAGACCTGGAAGTCAACACATATGTATGTGTCAGGCACATTGCAATGTATTGTCTCTTTTAATCTCTATACCGACCCTGTGGAGTACAAGTGACCCTTGAGAAACTCAGGGACTAGAGGTGCCAAGTCTTGCATAGTCAAAAATGTATGTATAAAGCTTAATTACTAATATCCTACTGTTGACTAGAAGCCTTATCAACAACATAAACAGTTGATTAACAAATATTTTATACTTTACATGTATGATATACTATATTTGTAAGCCGGAGAAAAGAAACTGTTATTAAGAAATTTATAAGGAAATGGGGTGCTGAGTGTTTCAGTCACTTGAGCCTCCAACTCTTGATATTAGCTCAGGTTGTGATCTTGCTGTCCTAGGATCTGGCCCCACCTCGGGCGCCACTGAGTGGAGTCTCCTTGAGATTTTCTTTTCTTGTCTCTAGGCCCCTCCCCTGTTCATGCTCTCTCTCAAAATAAATAAATAACTTTTAAAAAAGAAATAAAGAAATTTATAAGGATAATATGCACTTACTCTACTGTACTGTATTTTTGGGGAAAAAAATCTGCATATAAGTGGACCCAGGAAGTTAGGCCCATGTTGTTCAAAGATCAATGGTATTCAGTTATTACTGCCATTTCCCAGTTGACAAACAGAAACAGAAAGGTTAATTGAAACCTATTTAACAGGCTGGTAGTTAGCAGAGGTTTGCACTTCAAGTCCAGAGTTTGAGTATTTTGTTAATGTTTACTTACTTATTTTGAGGAAGAGAGAGAATGAGTGGAGGAGGGAGAGAGAGAAAGAGAGAGAAAGAGAGAGAGAATCCGAAGCAGCGTCTGCACTATCAGGGGCTCAATCCATGACCATGAGATCATGACCTGAGCTGAAATCAAAAGTCAGATGTTTAACTGATTGAGCCACCCAGGTGCCCCCAGAGCTTGAGTATTTAACCACTTACTTTACTGCAAGAGAATTCCCCCAAAGGGCATCCATAAATGTACCCCATTTCTCATTGAGACCCATTGCCAGATGAGCTATGAACTCTCTCCCCAGAGGGAGGTGGAACCCCTGGTGATAAAGGTAGAAAGTGGCTATGAGCTGCTGGTCTGTCTATTGAGAGAAGATCGCAGAGAACATCAGGCCTTCACCATCCCTGGAACTACCACCCCAATATAGTGACGCTTGCTGATGGTTTTCCTTATAGTGATGTTTCTACCTACTGTACTAACATGGTACTTACTAGAACTGCCTTAGTTTTTTTAGGAGAATGGGAATCAGGATCTCTGGGTCATCATTTTGGCCATGAATTCATTCCTAAAACCTACTATGAACCAGGCACCGTGCTGTGGCCCCAGGACTGTAGGGACCTAACATATCTCAGGCCTAAGTAGCTAAGAGTCCATTGTAGGAAAAAGACATGGTGATTCTGGTCATTTGGAAAAAAATAGGATACAAATACTCATCAGCTGCAGTGGTCATTAGTCCATATCATATCCTGAATCTTTTTTTCTTAAACTTTCTCTTGATATTTTTTTTTGGAAAGATAACATTTCCTCATAAAAGTAGAGTATATTTTAATGTTTCATTAACGAAGAATTCTGGTTAGTTCATCTTGACATAATTGACTCTTTTAGTACATATTCATTGTATGTTAATATTTAAATCAATTGCTTCTCCGCAAAGCATTTATAAATTAAGCCTCAGAGAAAGGAAAGGAGTAAGGAAAACCCAAGCTGAACTTTTCTTTCTTTGTCTTTCTGAGAGGTCATAGATAATATATATAATGAATACAGGGTTGAAAATATTTTAAAAGTACATTAAATAGACCAAAACATTTGAAAACATTTATATCACATATATGGGAACATACAAAGTGAAAATATTTACTTTGATCAGGAAAACCCATGTGTTTCCATCTGAACACATAATTAACAAAGCATTACTTTGGTCAACTTCCAAGTAATAGTCTTATAATCACAATTTTATTTTTTTTAATTTTTAAATGTTTATTTTTGAGAGAGAGAGAGAGAGAGAGAGAGAGAGAGAATGAGTGGTGGAGGGGCAGAGAGAGAGGGAGACACAGAATCTGAAACAAGACAGCGTGAGCGAGCAGTCAGCAGAGATGCCCCTCATAACGGCAATTTTTTTTTTAATATTTTTATTTATTTCTAGGAGAGATAGAGAGAGACAGCGTGAGCAGGGGAGGGTCAGAGAGAGAGGGAGACACAGACTCTGAAATAGGCTCCAGGCTCTGAGCTGGCAGTCAGCACAGAGCCCGACACGGGGCTTGAACCCACGAACCGCGAGATCATGACCTAGGCGAAAGTCCGACGCTTAGCCGACTAAGCCACCCAGGCGCCCCATGGCAATTTTAAGATGAAACCCCATTAAAATAGAGGTTGTCAGCCTATGTCCTCTTAATGTTCACTAGTATCTCAAAGATGGAAGTGGCTTGCAAAATATTCTGTGACTTAAGGGCCCTCATCACCTACAGTACTACCCAGGTTCATCCTTCCCTTACAGAATTTAAGAAGCAGCGTGGGGGGGGGGCGGGGGGGCGCGGTGCCTGGGTGGCTCAGGTCATATGATCTCATGGGTTCCTGAGTTTGAGCCTGGCGTGGAGCTCTATGCAGACAGCTCAGAGCCTGGAGCCTGCTTCAGATTCTGTGTTTCCCTCCCTCTCTGCCACTTCCCCACTGATGCTCTCTCAGTCTCTTTCTCAAAAATAAACATAAAAAAATATTTTATTTCGCTCAGCAGGCAGAGAAGGACAAATATCATATGTTTGCACGTATAGGAGGATTAGGAGGAACTTGACGGAGGAACAAGGGGGAGAAGAANGAGAAACAACAGACACAAGGAAAATTCTCTACCTTCCCTCTTTCTGCCTAAAAGCAGGGCATAGATTTCCCTTTGTGAAGGTGTTCCCCTCTCCTTTCCCATACCAGGAGAATAGTCATTGATACTAGAGACAGAAAGTTGGCACTGAGTTGGATTTCTAAGGAAGGAAGGAAGGAAGGAAGGAAGGAAGGAAGGAAGGAAGGAAGGAAGGAAGAACCTTACTAAGGGGCACTTGGATGACTCAGTCGGTTGAGTGTCGGACTTCGGTTCAGATCATATTTTGCGGTTCCTGAGTTTGAGCCCCGCTTCGAGCTCTGTGCGGACAGCTTGGAGCCTTGAGTCTGCTTTGGATTCTGTGTCTCCTTCTCTCTCTCTGTCCCTCCCCTGCTCATGCTCTGTCTCTGTATCTCTATCTCAAAAATAAATAAACATTAAAAAAAATTTTTTTTAAACCTTACTTAAAAAAATCACTTGTCGGGGCGCCTGGGTGGCTTAGTTGGTTGAGCGTCCGACTTTCGCTTAGGTCATGATCTCGCGGTTCGTGGGTTCGAGCCCCGCGTCGGGCTCTGTGCTGACTGCCAGCTCAGAGCCTGGAGCCTGTTTCAGAGTCTGTGTCTCCCTCTCTCTCTGACCCTCCCCTGCTCACGCTGTCTCTCTCTCTCTCTCTCTCCTAGAAATAAATGAAAAAAAAAATCCCTTGTCTTCCATTGCTTTCTTCATATATTTACCCTCCTTTGACTAAACACTCCAAGAAGCCCAAATCCCCTTTCTTTTGTCTTGTCACCCCTCCACAAATTTATTGCCCTTTGCTAAGATATATTTAAGTTCCAACCACCCTTTGAGTTATTCACCACTGAATTCTCTCACATATATGTATATTTCATACATAAATAAACAAATTTTTCCTCCTATTATTTTGTCTTTTATCAATTTGATTCACTGACCCCAGCCACTGAACATAAGAGGGTAGAGGAAGAATCTTTTTCATCCCCTACATTGGCAATAAATTTCTCCAGCCAGCCCAGGAATAAAACTTAGGATAAGGTCATTGTTAAGAAAAAGGGCAATGAGAAGCTGTCAAGTTGCCTCCTCTAGAGAAACCCCTTGATCTCTATAAGGTAGGATCACAGCAGTAACACTGTGGGGCTATTAGAGAAGCATTGTTCAGAAGAAGTAATGAAAATTGCAGATGAATCATCATACTCTTTTATACCCTGCCATTTTCTGACTCTGACACATTGGCGTTCCTATCCTAAGCCTTAGTGTCTTCATCAGTAGAAAAGGTAATCATGTTTACATCATAAGATTCAAGGAGGATGGAATGTAATATACCATGCTTAATATGAGTTAGACTGCTCCCCATCTTCTCCCTGTCTTCCCAGATTTTCTGATTCCCTTTTTTCCCAAGCCCTGAGATAAAGGAGAGTGAAATGACAATCCCTCACTGTGTTCTAACACCAGGCAAGATGCACCAACTATGGAAATTATCAGATAACAGTACAAACTCTCTGCTCCCCCATAGACTGTTTGTCACTGTTCAGAGAAAAGCCATGTATACTATATATGCCATCTGATCCTTGAAGCAATCCTGATCCCAATAGATGAATGATCCATAGATGAAGGGGTGGATTTATAGATAAAATGTGAAAAGATGTGGGCATAACTAAGCAGGAAGGTGATACAGGATTTAAACTGCAGAAAGAGAAGGAAAATCCTTTTAAATATTTTATTTCCAGGGAGGTGATCACGTTCATACTGCCTGCATGTGTCTGTGTACATTTCTGAGATGCACAGAGAATGAATGAGCATATGGAAGGCCAGGGCAAGAGCTCACAGAGGTGGAGGCCCAAGATAGCAACTGAAGGAAAAAATGATTATACAGCCTCTCTACCACCTCAATATGTATTACCTCTGGTAAGAAACCCATGATAGATCCCACCCATTCCCTGCCCTGACCGCTGCAGGGAAAGGCACTTTTGAGGACAAGACAGGCAAACACAGGCAAGTCTGATGGTGGGAAATCGAATGTAAGGGGGAATGAGGTGACCAACGACATCCCAAGGCTGCTGTGTCTCACAGAAAATTACAGACAAACTTCAATTTGTCCATACCAGAGAGCTGCAGAAATGTGAGACCCTGAGTACACTGTCAGCAAGGAAAATTATTTTGTCTTATTTCTAGAGCATACGAGACCCTGTAGTGGGGTGGAGGACAATAGAGCCAGGCTCCCCACCCATGTTGTCCAGTCACAGTGGAATTTAATGTGTCAGCTGTACTGCACCCAGTGTTAAGATCCTTCTAGAAACCTACTTAAGAAAACATTTAATTTGCATAGCGGCCTGGAAGAATATGACAAAATAGAAGATATTTTTAATATCCAAAATGGAAAACAGAAAGAGTACAAAAGGTGTAAACTTCCAGTTATAAAATAAATATGTCATGTGGATGAAAAGTACAGCATAGGGAATACAGTCAGTTATACCATTAACTGTGTTGGATGGTGACAGACAGTGACCATACTTACTGTGGGGAGCCCTGAATACTGTACACCACTGTCTAATCACTATGTTGTTAACCTGAAACTAACACATCGCATGTTAACTAACCATAGTTTAATAAAAAAATTAAAAATAAAGCAGAAAATATCCAAAGTCTGAGAAAAGATGGCTTTCACTGCTTCATCAAAGTAGATTATTTATGAATGTGCAGATTTTTAAGCAGAAGAAAACCCGGGCAATAATAGCAACTGGACTGACACGCATAGTGACTTCCCCTATGGAAGGGGACTGCATTGCACAGCTCTGTGGGCTACAGGTGCTGGTCACTTGCTTGCAGAAAGATTGCGTTTACATGTTCTTAACTGGGTCCCCTAAGTGCAGCACCTCGTCAGGCATTCGTGGAATTACAGATCCAGATGCTTCATCTTGGTTGGAGGTTATTTCTGCTGTTTTGAGACAGTTTCCAGAAAAGTTGTAAAAGGCAGATATGCATCTGGAAAAGGCCACACTTCCCCACCAGGTTCTGGCTATCTTTTCTTTCTTTTTTTTTTTTTTATTAAAAAAATTTCTTTTTATTTCCAGGAGAGAGAGAGAGAGAGACAGCGTGAGCAGGGGAGGGTCAGAGAGAGAGAGGGAGTCACAGACTGAAACAGGCTCCAGGCTCTGAGCTGGCAGTCAGCACAGAGCCCGACGCGGGGCTCGAACCCACGAACCGCGAGATCATGACCCAAGCGAAAGTCGGACACTTAACCGACTAAGCCACCCAGGCGCCCCTCTGGCTATCTTTTCTAAAAGGAGTAAGTAATGACTGTATGGCTAGGGAGGGTAGCTAAGAAGACAAGGATAGCACACCACTTCTCAGCACAGAAGGTAAAAATGAAAAGTAACAACAGTTAACAATCACTCACCAGAGGAAGTGCCAGTGCTGGGGTTTACTGCTAGGTTGACTCATCATACTGTCTCTTTTTAAAAAATATTTTTAATTTCTCTTACTGACTGTGAGTGCAATGCATGCTCATAAACACTAAAATCTTAAAGTATACAATAGAAAAATTGAGTATAAAGTTAACCTCTAGCTATGCTACCCAAAAATTATGACAGCTAATGATTTGGTGGATTTTCTTCTAATTCTTTGTTGTTTCTTTTTCAATATCAGTGTCAGGATAAAGTATTTGATCATTCTTTCTTAACTGAGTCCAAATCAAGAGTCATTTTCTACACTTTCGTATTTTTTTTCACACAGCCTCAGTGTTAAAAGCTACACCATATTCCGTGTATGCACAGAATGGTTATATAAGCATGTATACCCTATTTTGGGATATTTAAAGTGTTTCTCTTTTTTTGTTTTTTAATATAAAATACTTTTCAATAAACCTTTATATATGAATAGTTGGCTCATTTTTCAATTATTTCCTTAGAGTAGATTTTAGAATTGAGACTGCAGGATGAAACACATGAGAACTTTCTACTTTATGGTTCAGATGGTTCCTCACAAACACAGCTTAATTTCCCTACTCTCAAGCAGGAAGAGAAGGAAAAGTAGGTATTCAGGCCAATTCAGGCCTAAATAACTATCTTTCAATGACTGCTTGAGAATTTTCAAGATCTGACCCAAATTCTCTCCTGCACTCTTCTGTCATCTATTTCTTCATGCCAGGAATTCTTTTAACAACCCTTTCATTACAAAACAGACATCGTGTTACATATGAAACAGCTATGCAGGAGAAACATTTTAATGCAAATTTCTTGAGGTACATGTGATTAAACTATATGTCTCATTCCAATCCATACATACCAGCAAAATTTTATACATACAGAGACAAAACATTCCATTCTTAAAAAGAAAGGAGTATGAAGTTTAATAAAATTGGGCACCTAGGAGATAAAAGTCATGTCTGTAGCAGTGTTGCCATAGCAATGTTTGTAGGTAGAGAAGAGACATTCAGCCTTGCCCTCGCAAGGGAGCGCCTTGTGCCTTCCCCACTTTGGACATCATGCGCCCCACTTGGGAGATCACTGGAGACAAAAGAATAGTCAGAGAAAAAGGGAATGAGATTCAGTTGTCACCTGACTATGATACCTGCCTCCAAATTATGGGAAAATTGATATATCAGAAAAATCATATTCAGTATGAAAAATCATATTCAGTATGAAAAATCATACTGAGGATGTGTTGCATGAAAAAAAAAGGGGTGATTGGTTTCCCCTTCATGTTCTCAATATGATCTATTTTGTCTTTGTTGAATTTCACTTAAGTAGCTATGCACAAGCTAACTTCTTATAAACTTTAAAAGTAGTAACAGAATTTTATTAACATATTTACTTATAAGCATAAAAGATGGAATTCAATGTTAAATAAAGAACTCTACATCTGAGGAAATTAAGTCTTTAAACTCTGCTAAAGCTTCTAACTTGAAGGCAAGCATATAAAGTATGGAATGGGAACTGAAATCTTTCGGAGAGTTATTTACACTTCAGGACTCTATTCTTCATCAAGGTTGGCTTTGTAGTTATACAAAATCTTCAGAATAGAATGTTACATTTTGCCAGTGACTTTAAGGTCATTAGGCCCAGAATCTCACAGACCTCTTTGAAACTTATTATAAACCTTGTTGAAGTCAAATCAGCATGTCTGCATTAGTTCAGCAACCCACCAACACCAGAAGTCAACTAAACATGACAGGTCAGTTGAATTAGAGGTCATAAACATAATCAGGGAGATTAGAGATTATTGTTAGCCTTGGGAATTTGGGATATTTAAAAGATCAAATATTATATTTTATTAATTAATGTGTTGCAATTTACATAGATTGATAAATTGACATAGTACCTAAGACACAATTTACTTTTATAGACTTACTTGTTTCTATGTTCAGCCTGTAGTTCTCAAGTCATCTGAGGTACAAAGGACCAAGGTAAAATAAGTAGAGGGTACTTGTCCCTACATTATATTTACAAAAATATGCCTTATCCCTCTCTCTCTCAGTGACCAAAGGCTAATCTAGGCAGTGCAGCCAGAGCTCTGTGGTCCTCAAGGTCACCTTGCCTCCAGCTCACCTCACTCTTCTTCCTCTCTAGCCACACACACTCTTCTCCTCATTAATTTACTCATGATTCCAGGCTCCACACTCACTTACCAACCCCCCAAGGGTCAGTACCAAGCTCCCTCCTCTCTGCTTTCTTGCTCTGTTCTCCTTCTATTTCCTCTTTACTCACTTCATAGCTTGCTCTGGAATGAATTCTTGGGACTCCATCAAATTTCATGTTGAAACTTAACTTCCAATATGATGGAGGAATTAGGATGGAAGCTTCTGGGAAGTGTTTAGGTCCTGAGGGTGGATCCCATGTGTGGGATTAGTGCCCTTATTTAAAAAAAAACAAAAAACAAAAAAGGCCCCAGGATGCTCCCTCCCCCTCCTGCCACATGAGGACATGGTGAAAAGTCTGGCAACTATGAACCCAGTAACAGACCCACTAGATGCTGAGTCTATTAGTCCCTCCCTTTATCTTTGACTTCTTGGACTCCAGCATTGTGAGAAATAAATTTCTGTTGTTTGTAAGCCACGTAGTGTATCACATTCTGTTACAGCAGCCCCAAGACAGAAGTATAACCCCATGGCACAGAGTAATCCCGAAGGGATCCCAGCTATTTTCACTGCTCATGTGATGACATGCTACTGTTGCCCTCTGAGAAGTCAAAAAGAAGAAAAAGAATTTGTTTTCCCCAAGCCATGTCCTAGGATTCATGGATGCTCTCTTTTCTTCTGCTATAGCACTGGCACCACACAACCTACATGGGTTCTTTACTTTCATGTGCTATGTAGGGGCTGCATCTAAGCTTTCTGTTTTCCTTGTTCCTTTCTTTGTTTACATATGTATATATATACATATATATTATGTGTATATATGTATATATATATTTGTGTGTATATATATGTGTATATATTTGTGTGTGTACATATATACACATATATATATATTTATACATTTATATATATATTTATATATATATTTGAGAGACAGAAAGAGACAGAGTGTGAGAAGGGGAGGGGCAGAGAAAGAGGGAGACACAGAATCTGAAGCAGGTTCCAGGCTTAGAGCTGTCAGCACAAAGCCTGACACGGGGCTCAAACTCATGAACCACGAGATCATGACTTAAGCTGCAGTCGGATGCTTACCTGGCTGAGCTACTCAGGTGCCCCTCCTTTCTTTGTATCTAAGAGCTGTCCCCATCTTTAACATGGATTTCCAAGGTCTCACGATCAACCTTCCATCAAAGTTCCCACACAGTCCACTGTTGCAAGAACACTCGTCCGGACTTACAGAGCTTGCTCTTATTTCTGTCCTGCACAGTATTTTCACACCCAAAGTCATCTTCTCAACAAATGGCATTGATGCCATCAGAGAAGCTTTCCCCTCAATCCACAGGGCTCTGAATAGGAGGTTTATTTGCTATTTCTCCTCTTGACTGATGAGTCTACTCTTACTATCAAGGTTCTGTAGAATTGTTCCAGGCTTTGAACAGATTGTCTGTGACTCAACCTCATGAAATCATTTTTCCAGTTTTATTGATGTAATTGACATAGACCACCTTATATGTTTAAGGTGAATAGTATAACGGCTTGACTTACATGTATTGTCAAATGATTACCGCAATAAGCTTAGTTAGCATCTATCATTTCACACATGCACAAGAAAAAAATGCTTTTTTCTTTGTGATAAAAACTCTTAGATCTACTCTGTAACAACTGCCATTTAAATATGCCATACAGCATGTCCATGATACTCATCATGTTGTACATTACATTTCTGGTGCCTATTTATCTTATAATCAGAAGTGTGTACTTTTGGACAAATTTCATTTAGTGATATTTCAATTCATCCTTTTAAGTTTAAGCTGAAAAGGAAAAATCACATTACCCCTGTCAACAAAGCCAACTTATATATGGATTCCCTCATAACTCAACCTATAGAACTTGTCTCAATAACATTTTCTTTTTTTAAAGAATTTTAATGTTTATTTATTTTTGAGAGACAGAGACAGGGTATGAGAAGTGGAGGGGCAGAGAGAGAGGAGACACAGATTCTGAAACAGGCTCCAGGCTCTGAGCTGTCAGCACAGAGTCCAATACAGAATTCAAACTCACAGACCGTGAGATCATGAGCTGAGCATCAGTCAGATGCTTAACTAACTGAGCCACTCAGGTGTCCCTTAATAACATATTCATGGCTACAGATTTGCTCTTTGTTTTAAGGTTTTGTCTATTTCATTTAAACCTTTATTTATTGTTTACAAAGAGTTGTCTTTTGATTTGTCCACTGAGTATTATTACCCCTTAATCATGTATTTCTAGAGCAGGAGACTTCTCTGTTGGCCATATTGATGCATCTGGACCAAATGTAGCTTGGATTTTGTGGAATGGTTCTTATGCTACATAACTTTGTTCTGTTATATTAATAGAAGTTATTTCAGTTCGTACACTGAAAAAGTTTTGATATGAACAAATACAGTAGGAAAAAAACTCAGAAGTCATATATTATGTTTGGTTCTAGATAAAAATGGTTGCTAAAGAGAAGGAAGAAGGTCCAGGACCAAATATTTTAAGATGTTCTGGATCGGGACAGTGGCCTGATGAGGCATTAGATGTGTCCTCATACTTCTTTTTGAGGACTGATAAATTAAGTTTTGCATTTTTTTCCTCCAAAAACCTAAAACTAACTTAAATACAAGATGTGATTTTATTGGTAAAAGGAGGAAATGAAATTGGAAAAAAAAAAGCTCAGTGTTATTAGCAGAAGCTAAATAACTACTATGAAATACCAAAATCAAGGACAACTACAGGAAATTCTCAAATGCACACAATCAGTAGAGGGAAAGCAGATCAGAGTGAAAGAAAAGGACAGTGTGAAATAGATGAGAAAATCACTAAAAATGAGCCTTCGGGAACTGTGGAGTGGAAGACAATGTCTTTAAGTGAAGATTTAGCTTCCTTTTAGGAAGAGAAGTATTTTTCAATTTTAGTTTATTTTTATAAAACAGGTGTTATCCTATAGAGGAAAAAAATCTTCCTTCCGAGGAGCAATTCTGTATCATATACATATATGTTTACAAAATATGTAAATGTAAACAAAAAGATTAGTTCAGACTTTCTAAAGAGACTGGATATTTCTAATTTCTAAGAACGTTCAAGAATATGCTGATTTTTAAAAATAATTTATACAATCCAACTGATTTCCAAAAATACATAGTCTGCTTAAATGCTTCCAATCTTCTAGAATTGAAATAAAGTTTGCTGAAGTAAAACAGTGAATAGTCATTTTACTATACATATTCTGTGTTCTCTACATGCTGTGCGATAGCCTGTCGAGGGAAACAAAGAAATAGAACATATGATTACTGTAGTCAGAGTTCGTAGAATGTTAAAAAGTTAAATAACAATGCAAGGGATGTAATGAATGAAAATATGATTAAATGCCAACACAATAGTATAGTTTATAGATGATAAATCCTGCAAACTGAAAAAAGAACAGTATTTGCTGTAGGGTAGAACAGTTATGAGTCTAATTTGCATAAGCAGGAGAGAGAGTTTGTTAAGTGTTGGAAAAAGCATGAATATAGGTCTAGTAGTGTCAGTCTAAGGGAGGGCTGTTGGACAACTAAACTGTCCAATCCATTTGAAAGAAGAGACACAAAGCAAGTTGGATGGATAAGCTGGATTGTAGAGGCAAAGCTAGGAGTCTAAATTAACTCAGTCAATCACTGAATTTCTATAAGCTCCTTCTCTAACCACAAAACAAACAAACAAACAAAACCAACAAATATTCCCAGTGGAAATATATTTTATCCATTGGTCTCAGATTTAGGACATCACTGGAATACCAAAGAGAAGCCAATTACAATAGTCTAAATGGTGCTTTGTGGGATTTTTAGATCTTCTAATACTTTAGTCATCATATGTACAAACAAAGCCATAAAAATAAAGAGAAAGAATTGCTGGATTAAAATTGCTTTTATAAATATTCCACAGATAATCTCTAATTAGTTGATTTCTTACAAGGTATGGGTCCTGCTCTGCAAGCTATATCAGTAGGCTATGTTCACTTCATTTTCATGTTGAAATCACACAAAGACGTCCACATCTTAAGATGGTTGTTTCTAAAGACTGATATGGTTCAAGCTGTTCTTCCTCTGAGAAAAGACAGCATTGCAGGTGAGGGTAACAATGTGCATCAGAGCACCTGAAGCAGAGGTGGGATAAGAGATAAAAGTGGGCTCCAGGAATCTGCTTTTAATCTCAATAAACTTAGGGACCTCTCAGTAACTGCCACAGGTTCTCACCCTGTTGTTCAAATAAATCAACAGGTAAAGAACCAAAAACAATTCACGTTCATTGTGACTATAGCTGTAGATCATGGTTCAAATAGTCCAATTACTGGCTCTGTTTTCTGCTTTTCCACATTGTCACAACCAGCTATAAAAATTTAAGTGATAAATAGAAGTAAGCATTCCTAACCAAGCTTTTACAAAAAGAAGCCAAATATTATATTGATTCTTTAAATCACTTTTTGTTCTCCAGAATCCACCACAACTGCAGACTTAACCGTTTATTCCCAGCCCTATGTCCTTGAGTGTGCATTGTTCTCATCTAAACTCCTTTTCCTTCTCCGCTTGCCCTTCTTTCAACCTCCAGGTCCATGTGGTCTGTTTAAATAACTTGGATAAATCATCACTGGAAAGGTGAAGATGCCAACCCATAACATATTCAAATAGGACTAGGATTTGAAAAGATAAATGAGAGCCAAGGGTCATCCACCAAGGAACCAAAAAAAAAAAAAAAAGCAAAACATATGAAAAAGAAAACTAATGCCAAGGAAGGGAGACAATAGCTCATCAACAGTGCTACCACATTCTGGGTTTCCTGCACCTCTTTAGATTTCTGTAACCTGCCTCTTCAATCTGCTAGCATCTCTTTTCCTCACAATGGCCACCCTGGTCCCCAAGCACCTACAGTGGTCAGGTGGTTCACAGCTTTGGAGAAACAGTGTGGACTGGAGACCAAAGAGTACTTTGTAGAAGGTCACCCAGAAGCTGGGAACAGCAGGGGAGTTACAAATAAACTTAACCCCTTTTATTTCAGTAGAGCAGAGGTTGCAGCTGAGACTGGCTTTTGTGCTTGGATGATCCAACCAGCAGACATGGAGGTTTGTTTGGCCTTTCCATCTTGCTTTGTCTGCAAAGCTACCTAGTTAATAGCTTTTTCTATTTATAATTTTTCTCTCAGTATTTTATATTTAGGGGCTATGTTCCTAAGTATATTGCTTTAAATTAGCTATATCTTAAAAGCACTGTATAGGAGAATTCTTGCCTTTTCTACAAAGTGTAATGGTAAACCTTAGCAAGTCAAATTGGCATAAGGTGGTCAACACCTTATGCAGTGTTTTGGAGTAGAACACCTACTCCACCTACTCCATGCTGTCAGGAGCAGGACACCTGCGGGATTCCTTCAGCACCCAGCCACCCAGCTCGTGGCACTGTGCCAGCCTGGCCATGGACTCCTGTCTCTCCTGCACAGCTGCTGTCAAAGCCACTCTACAGACAATGATTTTGCTTGGCTGGGAAATGGGCTTCTGTCTGCCTCAGAGGCATTTTCTCCCAGCTCCAAGTAACACTGTCTGGAAAGCAGACACAGGCCCCAACAGTTGCTGCTGTGGGGGTTGCTGTTAATAGTCATGAACAGCTGACAAGGCAAGAACGTCTAGGATGTGGAATCTTTTTTGTTTCTTTCTGTTCCGCTGGGCTCAGTGAGCACACATTCAAATGTATATGTGTATATATTTCAAAAGCAGCTGTGTGCACATAGTGATTTCCCCAGAAGTCACTAAGTGGAACCTGTGCACTTAGAAAAAAATAGGCTTTCCTAGTTCAATAAAACTGCCTTCATGCTTTCCCGAAGATGAAATGAAATGCTCCTAATGTTGAGAGAAAAGTCCAAGAGAACACCTTATGCTGTAAAGGATTCTTTTCTACTCTTATTGCACATTGTGAAGAGGCTTGAACTCACAGATAAATTTGGAGAGGAATAAAAGAAAACACAAAAAAGGGATTTGTTTATGTGTGTTGCATTGGGCTGGAATTTAGCCATAATCCAATATTCATGAAACAAGAAATATTTACTGGGCACATAGTGGGTGTTCATTATGTGAAGGTTAAGCCATAGGCTCTGATTTCATATTATTCCCTAATCAAGGAAGCAAAAAATTAGAGAATAAGTAAATGCCCACCTTTCGGAAAATATACCTCAATAACTACAAGTCAATGGGGATCCAAGAAGGATGGGAACTAGAAGCCCTGACAAACTGATCACCTGATCAATCTGTTTTCCATCTCTAAGGAACATCTCTTGAGTGAACTTTGCCATACTTCCAAATCTGACTTTGTATTTAAGTTCCAGAACCTGGATGTCCTCCTGATTCTCAGAGACATGTCTCCCCTATTCTGGCCTCTGTACCTTGGTGGCCTCAATAATGGGCTTGGTAATTCCTTAGCAATCCTTTCTCTATGCCTATCTCCTGAACGTGAACTGAAACCCAGCACTATAAAGGAGACTGACATTTTTGGTTTGACTGCTAAATGCCGATGGTCTGCCTGGGCCTCATTCTATTTCATCATGATTTCCTGGCCTCTACTACTGGCCTCTTCCACCTCCGACCTGCCAGTGTTGTCCTGGTTATCTTCATCCACCTAAGGATTCTGGACCCTTCTGACTGATTGACCCTGCAGTTGAATGTGCAACTAACAATGCCATCCAGCACTTCCTCTGGCCTCCCAGGCAGGCTTGGCTGTCCAAGTGAAGTAGCTTGTCAGTGTCCAGCCATGATAGTCAAGGTCACAGGTAGAATAAGACAAGTGTAAGTTAAATTAGTCAGGAAAGACACCATGATCTGGGCCCTAAAAGATGGACAAGATATGGAGACATTCCTCAGGAACAAATACAAATCTGTCTACGTGTTTAGTAGACATTCATAGACATCATCAGTTAAAAAAATATGATGTTTAACTATAAAGCAATCTAGAGTCTAACAAAGCAAAATAGAAACGAAACAACAGCAATCACTACAAAATAAACAAACAAAAACCAAAAACAAACAAAAATCCCATCTTCTTTTGTGTGACAGTTTTAAAGATAGTATGGCTGTTAGTATCTCATTGAGGTAGCACAATACTGATGGTTCTAATCCTTCATATTTGTTAATAATATGCAGAAGGAAACAAAAAGTATCAGACACTGTGTGTCCAAATTTACTATTAAAATTATGCATGATAGGGGTGCCTGGGTGGCTCCATAAGTTAAGTATCAGACTCTTGGTTTGGGGATGGATTCTCAAGATTTTAGAAGCCTCAGTATTCCAACATCTGCAATGGTTAAGTCATCATATAATAATAACCTTGGTAAATAGTTCTTTCAAAGGGATCCAATAATCCAGCAGAATATGTAATGCAACAGGAGCCCCATAACAAGTGCTATTTTTGGTTGAAAATCCTTTTTTTCCCCAGTTTTGCTGTACCCCAAAATGTTTGATTGTCCAACTTTAAAATACTAACACTAAGTTGTTATGCAGATATTGTGTGAATTCCATCCAGATGCAGAGACAGAGCAGTTTGGGATTTAAAAACAGTCCTAGAGACCTCATTTTGAACCCAGGTTGGCCTGGAATTACAGAGGTCAGGCAGGGATCTCGGAGATCTTCTAACCAAGATTCATAGCCAGCATAGCCTCTTTGAGCCAAAAAGAAATGTGGGCAGATTCTAGGTCCAGCCTACTCCCTACGGGCTGTAATACTGTCAATGCACTCCACATCAAGCTTTATTATACTTTTCTTAGAGAAGACACATTTTTCACATTAATGCTATAATAGGCTGGTGAGGCGTTCTCAAACGCAAACACTCTTTTAAATGCAGTCCCTGGTTCCATACAAATTTTAGGATAGTTTGTTCTAGTTTTGAGAAGAATGTTGGTGCAATTTTGATTGGGATTGCACTGAATGTGTAGATTGCTTAAGGTAGTAATGACCTTTTAACAATATTTATTTTTCCAATCCATGAGCATGGAATGTTTTTCCATTTCCTTGTGTCTTCTTCAATTTCCTTCATAAGTTTTCTATAGTTTTCATCATGCAGATCTCCTATATCTTTGATTAGGTTTATTCCTAGGTAGTTTATGGTTTTTTGTGCAATTGTGAATGGGATCAGTTTCTCGATTTCTCTTTCCGTTGCTTCATTGTTGCTGTATAAAAGTGCAACCGATTTCTGTACGTTGATTTGGTACCCTGCAGCTTTGCTGAATTCATGGATCAGTTCTAGTAGGCTTCTGGTAGAGTCTGTTGGGTTTTCTATGTAGAGTACCATGTTGCCTGTGAAAAGTGAAAGTTTGACTTCTTCGCGAATTCTGATGCCTTTTATTTCCTTTTGTTGCCTGATGGCTGATGCTAGTACTTCCAGCACTATGTTAAACAACAGTGGTGAGAGTGGACATCCTTGTCGTGTTTCTGATTTCCGGGGGAAAGCTCTCACTTTTTGCTTGTTGAGGATGATGTTAGCTGAGGGCTTCTCATAGATGGCTTTTATGATGTTTAAATAACTTCCTTCTATCCCGACTTTCTCTAGGGTCTTTATTAAGAAGGGATGCCGTATTTTGTCAAATCCTTTTTCTGCATCTATTGACAGGATCATATGGTTTTTATCTTTTGTTAATGTGATGTATCACATTGATTGATTTGTGAATATTGAACCAGCCCTGTATCCCAGGAATGAATCTCACTTGATTATGGTGGATAATTCTTTTTATTGCTGTTGCATTCGATTTGCAAGTATCTTGTTGAGGGTTTTTGCATCTGTATTCATCAAGGATATTGGCCTGTAGGTCCCTTTTTTTTGCTGGATCTCTATCTGGCTTGGGAATCAAAGTGATGCTGGCTTTGTAAAATGAATCCGGAAGTTTTCCTTTGATTTCTATTTTTTAGAATAGCTTCAAAAGAATGGATATTAATTCTGTCTTAAATGTCTGGTAGAATTCCCCAGGGAAGCCATCTGGCCCAGGGCTCTTATTTGTTGGGACATTTTTGATAACTGATTAAAAAAAGCACTAGCTATGGGTCTGTTCAGATTTTCTACCTCTTCCCATGTGAATTTTGATAGTGAATGTGTGTTTAGGAATTTGTCCACTTCTTCTATGTTGTCCAATTTGTTGGCATATAATTATTCACAGTATTCACTGATAATTGCCAAAGTAATATTGAAGAAGAAAACCAAAATGGGAAGCATCAGAATCCCAAACTTTAGCCTCTACTACTGTAGTCATCAAGACAGTATGGTATTGACACAAAAACAGACACATAGACCAGTGGAATAGAATAGAGAACTCAGAACTGGACCCACAAATGTATGGCCAACTAACCTTTGACAAAGAAAGAAAGAGTATCCAATGAAAAAAGACAGCCTCTTTAACAAATGGTGCTGGGAGAACTGGACAGCAACATGCAGAAGAATAAAACTAGATCACTTTTCTCACATCATACACAAAAATAACTCAAAATGGATGAAGGACCTGAATGTGAGACAGGAAACTATCAAAACCCCAGAGAAGAAAGCAGGAAACAACCTCCTGACCTCAACTGCAGCAATTTCTTACTTGACACATCCCCAAAGGCAAGGGAATCAAGAGCAAAAATGAACTATTGGGACCCCATCAAGATAAAAAGCTCCTGCACAGCCAAAGAAACAATCTATAATACTAATAGGCAACTGATGGAATGGGAAAAGATAGTTGCAAATGACATATCAGATAAAGGGCTAATATCCAAAATCTGTAAGGAACTCACCAAGCTCCACACCCAAAAAACAAATAATTCAGTGAAGAAATGGGCAGAAGACATGAACAGACACTTCTCCAAAGAGGACATCCAGATGGCCAACAGACACATGAAACGATACTCAGCATCCCTCCTCATCAGGGAAATACAAATCAAAACCACACTCAGATGCCACCTCATGCCAGTCAGAGTGGCTAAAATGAACAAATCAGGAGACTCTAGATGCTGGCGAGGATGTGGAG
Source organism: Crocuta crocuta (assembly GCF_008692635.1). Classification (NCBI taxonomy): domain Eukaryota; kingdom Metazoa; phylum Chordata; class Mammalia; order Carnivora; family Hyaenidae; genus Crocuta; species Crocuta crocuta. The sequence continues at coordinate 300,106 of NW_027551558.1, forward strand.
AAACGGGCACCCTCCTACATGTTGGTGGGAATGTAAACTGGTGCAGCCCCTCTGGAAAACAGTGTGGAGGTTCCTCAAAAAGTTAACAATGGAACTCCCCTATGACCCAGCAGTAGCACTGCTAGGAATTTACTCAAGGGATATAAGAGTGCTGATGCATAGGGGCACATGTACCCCAATGTTCATAGCAGCACTCTCGACAATAGCCAAAACATGGAAGAGCCTACGTGTCTATCAATGGACGAATGGATCAAGAAGATGTGGTTTATCTATAGAATGGAATACTACATGGCAATGAGAGAATGAAATCTGGTCATGTGTAGCAACATGGATGGAAGCTGAGGATGTTATTTTCAGCGAAATAAGTCAGGCAGAGAAGGACAGATACCATATGTTTGCATGTATAGGTGGATTAGGAGGAACTTAATGGAGGACCATGGGGGAGAAGAAGAGGAAAAATAATTGGGTAGAGGGAGGGAGGCAAACCATGAGAGAGTCTTGAATGCTGAGAACAAACTGAGGGCTGATGGGGGTGGGGGAGAGGGGAAGGAGGGTGATGGGCATGAAGGAGGGCACTGGTGGGGATGAGCACTTGGTGTTATATGGAAACCAACTTGACAATAAAGTATTAAAATTAATTAATTAATTAATTAATATAAATGCAATCTCTGATCTTTCTCTTAATGTGGAAGGAAACAATAAAAGAATTAGTTTTTCCTGTGACCCTAGAAAGTTCCACTGGCANTGTTGTTTTTCCCAAATATTTAATCAAATGGCCATGAAGGAATTTCACTTCTAAAGCAAATTTTTAACCACCATATATGATTAGAAGTTGACTGGGTGCCTGGGTGGCTCAGTCGGTTAAGTGTCCGACTTCAGCTCAGGTCATGATCACAGGATTCGTGGGTTCAAACCCCGCATTGGTTTCTGTGTTGACAGCTCAGAGCCTGGAGCTTGCTTTGGATTCTGTGTCTCTCTCTCTCTCTCTTCCCTTCGCTTGGCTCATTCTCTGTCTCAAAAATAAATAAGCTATAAAAAAATTAAAAAAAAGAAGTTGCCTTCCTCTTGCAAAAGAGCTTATGAGAAAAGCAACTGGACTGTGGCCACCCTTAAGATACAAGGCTCTGTGTTAACCACCCAAGTCCTTGTAGGCTCTGGAATCTTCCTTACCTTGTACTGGGACTTCATGAGATAGGAAGTTCTGTCTGACTATTCATGGCCAGGCCAGGTCTAATAGGAACTTGCCAGAATGTTACATGGCTGAGTCTCCAAATAACAGCCACCTTCAGCCCACCTCATGTCCTAGAAGCTAAAATTTATCCTCAAAACAAGAGGAGAATTTTAAAGCTTCCCAGATACTAATTTGGGGGTTTCTAACAAAGAGATAAAGCCATGATTTGTATGCAGACCCCTGAATTTGTTTATCTCACTATTCTTGGTAATGCCATCGTACCATTTACTGACATGCCACACACTCAAAGCAATCACTCAGAATCTTGGATGGATGCTTGATATCTGCTAATGAGTTTAACACAATAATAGCTGGTCCAGTAGTTCTAAATAACAAGCAGGGGATACTCAAAAGGAAGCCATCTACTGTCACCAGGAACCTCTAGTTATCATTTTCAGAAGTTTATTTATTTGAAATAAGCTTAAATGATCACTTTCTTCTGTTTTAAAATTATTTTTTCATAAAAATACATAACATAAAATTTACCATCTCAACTATTTTGTCAAACCTTATGTATTTATTTTGAAAGAGAGAGAAAGTGTCTGGGCACAAGTGGAGCAGGGCAGAGAGAAGGGAGAGAGAGAGAATCACAAACAGTCTCGCTCTATCAAGGCAGAGACCAACTTCACGAAACATGAGATCATGACCTGAGTGGAAATCCACAGTCAGACACTTAATCAACTGAGCCACCCAGGAGCCTCGCCATCTTAACTATTTTTAAGTGTGTAATTCAGTAGTGTTGGGTATAATCACATCCTTGTACAACCTATCTCCAGAAGCTTTTCATCTTACAAAACTGAAACTACTCATTCATCAATGACGCCCCACTCCCCTATTATCCCAGCCCCTGACAACCAGCATTCTACTTTCTGTTTCTGTGAATTGGACTACTCTTGATAACTTATACATGTTAAATCATATACTATTTGTCTTTGTGACTGGCTTATTTCATACTATGTTATGACTTTACGGTTCATTCATGTTTTAGCATGTGCCAGAATTTCATTCCTTTCTAAGAATAATATTCTATTGTATTTATATATAAACTACATATTGTTTATCTAGTCATCCAGTGACTATATAATAGAGTAATAGCTTCCACTCTTGTCTGTTGTGAATAGTGCTCCTATGAACATGGGTGTGTAAATCTCTTTGAGACCTTGTTTTCAGTTTGTTTGGTGGCATAGACAGAAGTAGAATTACTGGGTCATATAGTATTTCTATTTTTAATTTTTTGAGGACCTGTCATATTGTTTTCCGTAGAGGCTGTACCAGTTTACATTCCCATCAACAGTGCATAAGGGTTCCAATTTCTCCATGTCTTCAGCACTTTTCCTTCCTCCCTCCCTTCCTTCCTTCCTTCCTTCCTTCCTTCCTTCCTTCCTTCCTTCCTTCCTTCCTCTCTTTCTTTCTTTCATAGCCATCCTAATGGTGTGAGGTGATATCTCATTGTGGTTTTGATTTTCATTTCCCCTAGTATTAGTGATGTTAAGAATCTTTTCATATGCTTGTTGACTGTATATCATCTTTGGAGCAATGCTAACGATGGATTTGAATAATTCCTTTGCCCATTTTTAATCAGATTATTTGTTTTTTTGTTGCTGACTCTTCCTTGATTTTCATGAATACTTCTATTATATACAAGGAAAGCAAAGCATGAGGGATTTCAATATATACATCACTAAGGATATTTCTGGGTCAGAGTGATTTGTATATAATTCCAATTATTATCAGCATAACTGCAAAAATCAAACAAATCACCCCCTTCATTTTTGTTGCCAAAACAATCGCAGGATGGAAGGTGAAGATACATTTGCATGTTTACTGAGGAAGACAGGCCTCCTGCAGGTAAAACTTCAGTTTGAATCTTGTTTGGGGCTCTTTGCTAGTTCACTGCCTTTTCTTCAGGTCCTAAGGTTGTGACTTACATGCTTCTCTTTCCTGACTCCCATCCTTTCCTTGCCCACATGGGTTTTTTGAACACAGGTTGTGCCTGCAGATGAGAAAAGACTCTCCAGGTTGTTCCCAGCCAGGTCTCTCTGAAGCAAATATATTGCTTTATGTCTCAGAAAAGTTTTTCTTTTTTAATTTAATACAAGATAATCTCCTGAGCTAAGTCAAACTGAGTTAATTGTAGAAAACTGACACAGTACCTGAGCCATCTGTTCCAAAGTCAGCATTCTCAAGGCTCCTTTCTTAGACACCTTTGTATGGTGTGGGGGATTTCTAAGATGTGTGTGTGCAACCTGACTAACCCTGTCTGCTTTGGTTGGCACTTTCCCACAGTGGCAAGATACTAACTGGTTTATCTCTGAGAAGCAATCTTCAGTTAGTCTCTCTGTCTGAGGAACACTCCTCCCCCCCCCATATTGAAGACATATGGGTTTTGGATTCATTTATAAGCCAGTAATTGTAGCAGAATCAGTGTGAGTTAGCTCCTTGGTGAGTGACAGAAACTGCACCAGATGAGTTGTCTCACAAAGAAAACTTTTTTTGTAGTAAATATGGAGGTCACAAGAATGACTTCCAAAGCTATGACTCCCAAGAGCAGTTGAATGGTTTCCTTTTGTTTAGAGTTAGGATGGATATTTAGAAAGGGAAGCTTGTCCTCATATGTACAGGTGGGCATTAGGTTGCTCATGTGCTTTAAGGAAATGTGACTGTATTTTGGATTGTATGTGATGTAAATGAGGCTTGTGCTCCTCCTTGGGCAGAAATAAATAGTAGATATTTGCTGAGTCCAACAAAAATGTATGCACTTCTTGGCTCAGGTTCCCTCCCTGTGTTTCCACGGACACAACTGAAAAGGACAACTCTCCACCTTTTGCTCCTACTCAGTCTTGTAGAATTATCCTCAGAGGTTGAAGAAAATGGGATATAATAAAACCACAGTGAAAAATAAATTAATACCAACCAAAAGAAATAGAGTATAAATTCTCAAAAAAAATTTTCTATTTGTCCTGAAAAAATGTATTATCATCCATAAATCCTAAACCAAACAAATATGGCTGTAAGGCTCCACTCTACTGGCAGCAGAAGGATAAAAACAATAACCAAACTTCTTTCAGAGATGATGTTTGACTCCAAAAATAATAGCTAGCTGTTTTTCACTCCCCCTGACAGTAAACTAAAGTATCATATTTTAAAGATCTAGTGTAAACATTTTGGAATCTGTAACATGAAAGTTTCTGGACACTAGAGAATTATAAAGTCTCCAACACTGTTTAGACTTTTCAATTATTTAGAGATGATCTAAATGTAGATCATCCACCCAGGAAGGCATGAGTGGCTCAGTCAGTTAAGCATCTGACTTCAGCTCAGGTCACGATCTCATAGTCCATGAGTTCTAACCCTGCATCGGGCTCTGTGCTGACAGCTTAAAGCCTGGAGCCTGTTTCAGATTCTGTGTCTCCCTCTCTCTCTGATCCTCCCCCACTCAAACTCTGTCTCTCTTTGTCTTTCAAAAATGAATAGTGTTAAAAAAATTTTAAGGGTAGCTCCATCCAGAAATAGATTGGACCACTACTCAAAATTCCGTGTAACATGTGCTAACTGGTATGCAGTCATTGGATTCCATTTGTTTGGCTCCTTGATTTTGCACTGTTGGGGTTTTAGGAAAGGATTTTTTAATTGCTTGTTATAACTCAATGTTTTCTTCCCATTCAGACAGGTTACTTAGCCAGAGATGTTTTTCAGCCATACTAAAGATTAATACAACTTAATGAAAATTAATCTTTTACTATTTGGGAGTTCCAAGTTGAACTCGAGGTAAAAGCTACAGAGAAATATGAAAATAAAGTATTCTAGCAACAATCAGATACCTCTAAGGGAAAAGAGTATGTATAGTATTTCCTTAATATACCATTTGGTGTCATTCCAGGATATGTGCCTGCTTCTGACCTGGTGGGTCTGGGGCAGTTCTTAAAATGGATGGACATCTATATAAATTATGGCCTCATATATGGCTCTTGTTTGTTTAGTTTTGGTTTCTTCAGAACTGCTTATTTTTAGCTCATTTTTCTTGCATAATGATTTGGAATGTATAAGTCCAGTTGTGCTTACTTGCTAATATAAATTTAGGAAATTGTATCTATTTTTCCCTAATTGATAACAGCAAAGAAGGAAAAACTATCCATTGTCTTCACTGTAAGTGTGAATTCAGATTTAGCATACTGTTTTCCCCATTTCCTCTCCCCTATCCCTTGACATATATCTTGTCTCATTGCCAGCACATTGGACTTGAGTTCCAAATGGTTATTGTGTATGAGATTCTATAATTAGTTTTTTTAACCAATTATAAACCTTTAACATGTGGCATGATTATTGATGTCATCATTTGTCATAATATCTTTCAAAAGGCATTTTTTATTTGCACAATATTCTAATGACACATATTTATAATTCAGTCCTTATCAAACTAGCTTCATTTGTGCCTGTACATTTTTTTACTATATTTTCCCATTCTTGAATTAATTGATAATTATTTCATTTGGCTAAAATATGCAATTTTTCCTGGAGGGGTCCATTGATGATATGCTTCATGCACCCTTTTAAAGGAAATAGTGGTTTTATATTCATTAACATATGAATGCCAACATGGAAATCCTGAAATAGACCCTATTTGGTAATGAAAAAAGGAGGTCTAAGGCTGGTCAGTTTAATCATAATTGGATATTTATGATTTTTATTTTCTTTTTGTCTTAGATTGGAAATTGTTACCAATTCATTTATTTTAATTGGTAGTTCCTGAACTTTTGTGCTCTGCACTTTACTGGAAAAAAGTTTCTTCTATTAATTTAGGAGTGCTACAAAACGTTATCTGTATTTCCAGAATCAATACATCTCTCACATTTTTCTCTCTTTTTTTCTTTATATCCCTTAAATCACTTATCATTAAAATTTTCTAGATAAAGTTATTTCATAGTACTCTTAATGTATAATTCCTATTTCTCTTTGAGCTAGAATGAGCAATAGAAGGAGAAAGAAGGAATCTTAAGAGGGCTCCACACCCAGTGCAGAGCCCAATGTGGGGCTCAATCCCATGACCCTGAGATGGTGATCTGAGCTGAAATCAAGAGCCAGATGCTCAACCGAATAAGCCACTCAAGTGCTCTTTTCTTTAAATTTTGCGTTTGAATTTCTCTGATCTCAGATATTTTTCTGCTCAAAATGAATGCTCCTTAATTTTCTTGCTGGGAGGACTAATCAACAATTTTCTAAATTTTCTCCTGTTTCCCAGAGTAGATCTATTTCTGAAGGAATTATTTGTTGACAGTCTTCATAATGTTCCCCGAATTTGACTTGCTATATCTTCTCCTATATATATAATAAACTTGCTTTATTTGCTTTCTTATTGTAGAGATCTATGGCTATCTGATTGCTTTCTAATAGGTAAGCATTGAGAATGTGTCAGAAATTGGTTGGTTGGTCTCTGAAGACCCAAATGAGGTAGAGAAAAAACACATGGTAGGTTTTCTGCTCATTGTAACTGACAAACAGGGGAAAGCATGCCTGCGGTGACAATTTTGCTTCTTATCATCATCTCTACTGTATCCCTGGTTCTTTCACAAGGGGTAGATTTGTGAAGAGAAAAGAATAACATTGATTATTGAGGAAGTTCTTTCAAAACTTCAAGACTTGTAGGTAATTTTAGAAAGGTTCTAGTAGGTTTTCATGTGCCAACTTGTCCTTGTTACCCTCTATTATGGGTTGAATTATGTCTCCCAAAAATATACATTGAGGTAATAAGTCCTGCCACCTGTGGAGGTAACCTTATTTTAAAAACGGGTCTTTGTAGATGTAATCAAGGTAAAAGGAATCATCCTAATTCTGAATTAGGTTGGGCAAAATCCAATGACCAGTGTTATAAGAAAAGGAAATTATGGACACAGAGATAGATGCAAGGAGAAGGCCATGTAAAGACAGAAGAAGAGGTTAGAGTGATATATACAAGCCAAGGAATGCCGAAAAATACCATCAACTTTCAGAAGCTATAAGAAGCAAGGGAGGAGTCTTCCCTATATCTTCATAGGGAACACAGCTCGCCAACACCTTGAATTTGGTCTTCTAACTTCCAGAATTATGAGAGAATAAATTTCTGTTGTTTTAAGCCACCCAATTAATTCTTGCTTTCTCTTAGATCACTTGCTTGGTAAGGCCAGCTGCCGTGTCATGAGACAGCCTAGAACATAGTTTCTTATGACCAGGGATTGGGACCTGCCCAACAGTCACTTGAGTAGGCTCAAAAGTGCCACACCCTGTCATATTAGAACCTTCAGATGAGGCCATAGCTCAGGCCACATTGACTGCAACTGCATAAGAAATGTGGAACTAGAGGTACCCAGCTAAGGCACAACTGAATTACTGGCCCATAGAAATTGTGCAATAATAGCATTTGTTTTCGAAAGCTTTTAAGTTTGGAGGTAACTTGTCATGCAGCAATATATAACTAATATATCTCAGTATATCACTCTGACTGCCTTCCCTTACACATCTATTTCTTTTTCTTTTTAATATTTACTTCTTTTGAGATTGAGAGAGAGCAAGTGGAGGAGGGACAGAGAGAGGAAGACAAAGGGAGAGAATCCCAATCAGGACCCATGCTGTCAGCACAGAGCCTGATGTCGGGCTCAAATTCACAGATCATGAGATCATGACCTGAACTGAAATCAAGAGTTAGACACTCAACCAACTGAGCCACCCAGGCACCCCTTTACACATCAATTTCTATAACATAGACCAGGAATAAAATCAATAGCATATGGTTCTTCATTCATTCATTCATTCATTCAATCTAATTTGTCTTGCTAATATAATCTTTACTATATCTATGGCAATGAACAAGTTTCAAGCCTTATGGTGCTTGGGGTCAACTTATTCCACTTTCTATAAAACTTAACAGGCACCTCTGCAGAGGAAAAGGAAATGAAGAAATAAAGGAAAGAAAGTGACAGAATCTAATATTTGAGTGCCAACTTTGTGCTAAGTACTGTTTTAGCCATTTTCATATGTATCATTCAATTAATACAACTCTTAGAGATTTGTAAGGAATTATCATGTTTCCTTCTTTGTATGTAAGGAACTGGTTGCTCATAAAGTTGTAGTTGCTTTAAGTTTTCAGAGTTAATAAATGATGGACCTATAAGCCAAATCAGGCCCACTTTGCTTATTTCTACATCATTCATTTGCAGAAGTGCTACTAAATTAAAATCTTACATTTTTGTTGATAATGTAGATGCTAACTAGCATTTTCTGAGTGTGTACTATGTGACAGACATAGAGTTAGAAATTATGCACAAATTATTTCACAAAGAGATTATTTTTATAAAACTAGCATGGCAAAGCAGAGATAAGAGAAATTGCATAGTACATAGAAATAATTCTAGCAAAAAGTGACTGTGCTAAGTGAGCAAGTGTTTTCAGAAAGGACAATGCAGTCAAATCCCATCCATTAGTGTATACTATCAATGCATTATAAACTTAGATATTCATTAAAATAAAAATAACCTGAAGAAGGGCCTACATGACACTGTGCCAGAAACGTCAAGAAGAATTTATTAAGCAAAACTGAAAGTAGCAACAATCTTTATATAATTCTGAAAAATCTCTCTCTGAGATGGTAGAGAGGAAGTCAGTTTGATGAGAATTATATTTTCCCCCAGATCTTGCTTTCATTAAAATGAGTTTCCATGGTGCCCATGTGCCCATATGCATGGTTTTGATTGCTTCCTTGTAATTTTCTGCATTTTCCACAATAAGCTATTATGTTGATAATCATAGAAATAAAGTTAGAAGGAAATTAAAATGGAATCATGTGGTTTCATATTTTATTTGATTTTTTCCATCACCAAATTTCTAGTAAAAATGTGCCTACGAAAGCTAAGTCATATGACAGGTCATTCCACAGTCTTCTGAGTTACTACAGTTCATTGATTCTAGGACAAGCACATTTCTACATTTTAACAGCTCCCAGTTTGCAGTGCATGTTACAATCAATGTCATGGTGTAGGTAAATTGGCAGCATTCCTTTTCCTTCTCGGGGGTGCACAAAGTAATGGTAGCTCTTAAAACTGTTGGCATGTTACAGCTGATAACATTTGAGAAACTTGTAACACACTTACCCTTCTGTAGGGGAATTTCTTGCATGTATAAACTCTGCCAACTATTTACTGCCTTTTCCGGCCAGAGGAGAATTGGCCTATGAGAATATCAGACCAATGCTAGGCCCAATAATAAGCAGATGTAAATTTTTCACAGTCTTGCTCACAGTAATGATCTTAAAAAAATCATAACATCTTTCTCACTAAGTTAAAATTGGTTGTGAGAAGCTAACATTTATCTGTTATGCACCACTGTGTGTCTACCCTTTGCCTAAGACTGGAGTCCATTCTGACTTGCGGTGTTCACAGCGGTTAATTGAGGGGTATTTAGAATATCACTCCTTTCGTGGTGCTGGACGTTGTCTGTTGCATATTCTATCCATTTTCTCCCACTTGTATGCCGTTTCTCCCTGAAAGTTCCTTCTGATCGTCTCTCGCGCTACAGAGATGGCGTTCACATTTACAGCTGCAGTCTGTGTTTCCGCATTTATACCTAAGTTTCAGAACTGAGAGGCCACTATAACTGAATCAACAGTTTCCTATGGTCTCCAGACATCTGGGTGGCTACCTACCCTCACAACCTTTCCACTGACTTTGTGAGTACCTATTTTGTGTACTGATAACAGCTTTCCCCTTGATATAGCTGGAGTTGTGTATTCATTTCCTGTGGCTATGATAACAAATCACCCCAAACTCGGTGGCTTAAAGCCAGAGTGTATTCTCTCATAATTCCAGCAACCAGAAGTGCAAAATCAAGGTCGAGGGAGAATCTCATCCTTCTTCATCTGACTTCCGGTGGCTATGGACGTCACTTCCGCCACAACCTTGTCTGCACATCTCTTCTCCTCTGTGTGTGTATCAACCCCTTCTGCCTTCCTCTTACAAGGACACTTAGGATGGCCCACTCCAATAATCCAGGGAAATCTACTCATGTAAATACTTTTAATTTAATTACATCTTCAAAGATCTTTGTTCCAAATAAGGTAATTTTCACAGGTCCCAGGTGTTAGAACATGGACACATCTTTAGGAGCTATGCTTAGCTTATCACAAGAGCTCTCTGCTTCCTAAACTAAATCCTGGTGTTGGCATCTGCATTAGTTTCCTAAGGCTGCTGTAACAAAGTCCCACAAACTGGGTGCCTTAAAATCAGAGACATTTTTTCTCTCATAGTTTTGAAGGCTAGAGGTCTGAAAGCAAGGTATCAGAGGGGCTGTACTTCCTCCAAAGGTTTCCTGGGCTCATGTAGCTTCTGGTGGTTGCCAGCAAACCTCAGTGCTCCTTGGCTTGTGGCTTAAGGCCAAGGAGCAAGTCTCTGCCTGTCTTTCATGGCTATCTTCCATCTCAATGTTTATGTGCCAACTTCCCTCTTCTTAAGTGGACACTATTCATTGGATTAGGGCCCAGCTTAATCCAGTGTGACCTCATTTTAACTTGATTACATCTGCAAACACCTTGTTTCCAAAGGATACACTCACAGGTCTGGGTGGAGATGAATTCTGGGAGAATGTTTTTTAATACAGTACAGAGTTACATAATGTATGTGGCCTTGGGAGCTGCAGCAAACATGATATGCCATGGCAAATGCGTAAGCAGTGGAATCTGTGCATGATAAGAAACAAATGGCCTTGATCCTTTTCACATATTATGAACCATGGTCCCACTGTATTTCACATCTTTTTTAAAATGTTTATTTATCTCGAGAGAGAGAAAGCATGAACAGGGGAGGGGCATAGACAGAGGGAAAGAAAATCTCAAGTAGGCTTTGTGCAGTCAGAGCAGAGCCCAATGCAGGGCTCGAACTCATGAACCATGAGATCATGACCAGAATCAGATGCTTAACCCACTGAGCCACCCAGGCACTCCTTACATCTTTTAATTCCTGTGAGATTCTGAGTCCTTCAGACCAGCTGGATTCAAATGCTGGCTCTGCCACTTCCTGGTTGTGTGAGCTTGGTTAAGATTTAATCTGGTTGTGCCTCTACTACTTCATTTCTAAAATGGGCATAATGACAATTCCTGCTTCAGGGAGTTGTTGTGAGGAGTATGTGAATGTGTATAGTAAGCACTGCTATCAACAATATTAACAATAGTATGTGCATCAGGGAATGATGCACACTGCATCTCCTGAAAGAAATGAATGAATCTTACAACTCAGCCCATGAGAAATCTCATCGCCCTGAACTCGTGGTTCTCTCCAATGGACTTTTGTTCAAAACAACTCCCCAAACTTCCTCCTTCACTATAAAATAATGTCCTTCTTTTGCTTGTTCGACTTGCTTATGATTTTGCTATAGCTTGAGTGGCCAGGATTGCAATTTTCTGCTATTCCTAAATAAACTCATTTTTTTCTGGGAAAATAACTGGCAGTTTTATTTGTAAGGTTAACATGTCCAATAAATGTTAGCAGCTTTCATTGTTGCTATTCTCCTTTCGCTTTAAAACTACCTAATTTGGTCTCTCTTGTCGCAAAAGAAACACCAAGTAGATTTGTGATGGAGATTGCCAACCATTTAGTCACTTACAAAGCATAAAATTCAAAGTTTTGAATTATTACATATGCTCCTTCTGTTACTATAGATTTAGTTTAGATGTCTATGCTGAAGGCAGCAAAAGGTGGAATGTGTGTGTTAATACACGTGTCTCTGTGTCTGTCTATTTTAGGTGAAATCTCAGTGTGGGATCTTAGAGGCTCTAGAAGTTACAGGAAGGCACATGGGTCAGTGAAGATACCTCAGTGATGAAAGGAGCTTGGGGAATCGGGGCACAGAACTTAAAGACCACATGCTGCCAAATAGTACATCAATATCTAATAGTTATATAATGACTTTCTCAAAAAAGAAAACATCTTCACCTCCTTCATGGAGACATCAGTGAGACTACGTGATCTTGTAGGAGCCAAGGGCAGTCTGCTCCAAAACGTCCCCTTCTGGCATACTGGTTATCGCAAAAAGTTACTTAAGGAACAGCAAGCACAAGGACACCTAGACGTTCCTCTGCCCCCCTGAAAGCATGAAACAGATCTCCTAGGTGACAAATACTCTCCCTGTGCTAAGAAGTATAAAGGCATCCTTATCACTAGAGATAGGGAGTTAAAAGCCTAGAAAGCTGCAGAAACAAACCTTGTGTTTTTTTTGTTTTTTTTTTTTTTCTGATCTGCTACTTCCTTGTTAATTCTGCCTAGAATTTCATACTAATTAAGGCTCCCAAACATCTGTATCCTTTATCCTGTCAGTTTTTCACAGGTGTATTGTCTCTTTGTCTAAAATGTATGAAAACCACCTGCCTTAATCATTTCTTTAAGTCTCCATTTCATTACCGGGTCTCTGTGCACATAATAAAACTGATTTTTACCCACCTCCTGTCTCATGTCAATTTAATTCTTAGTTGAGCTGGGAGACCTTGAAGGTAAAGGAAAAATTGCCCCTTCCCTACAATCTCAGTGCTGTTACACTGATTTCAACCATATCTTAGTTTAAAAAATAATAATTAGGGGCGCCTGGGTGGCTTAGTCGGTTAAGCGTCCGACTTTCGCTTAGGTCATGATCTCGCGGTTCGTGGGTTCGAGCCCCGCGTCGGGTTCTGTGATGACTGCCAGCTCAGAGCCTGGAGCCTGTTTTGGTCTGTGACTCCCTCTCTCTCTGACCCTCCCCTGCTCACGCTGTCTCTCTCTCCTAGAAATAAATAAAACATTAAAAAAAAACCCCTAAATCAATAC